>NC_056452.1:11564550-11867050 GCF_018296145.1 Oncorhynchus tshawytscha | reverse complement strand
CACATACAGTTTCAGTGTATGGGAAAAGAACTTCAGCACCAGCTTGATAGAACACACATCTGTAAACAGTTGCATACAAGCACTATTGTTATAGAACACACACACAGAGAGACAAAGCACACAATCGCACAGTTGCACCATAACACAAGGTAATGATTGAGAATGAACAAAATGATACTTTCTTTGACTGTAATTGATATGATGAGTAGTGATGAATTAAAACTTGAATGGCTATTCAGAAAATAAGTGTTCCTGGTTGCAAATGTTATTTCCAAAGCTTGGAAGACTCAACAAGATAAGTTGTATAACTGAAAGGTTTTGTTTTGTGTACGTAGGCTATTTACGTATATATATATATATAAGTGTGATAATTTCATTTGGAAACAATAAGATGCCTGACCCTATAATAAAATCAGTATCATCATCATCGGTAGCCACACTCTCGCACACAACACAACAAACAATATACCGTTGTCTAGAGGCTACCCCGCAATGACTCACTATCTGTGTCTGGAAGCAACTTTCAAACAAATCATTGTTTGCTTCTTTGTTTTCTTCATTTCACTTAATCTTCCGTAATGGTTACCAAATATCATTAGGGCCAACCTCTGTGGCTTTTCTTGCAGCGTTGTAGGCAAGCCAAGTGTTTGTTGTCAGAATTTTATTTGGCCGAGGAGGGGGGCTGTTGTTTAGTGTAGGCCTAATCTTGGCACGCCAATAACAGGTTTCAATAAAAGCAGCTTCTTTGTTATGGTAGTAAAGATTTTCTTCCTTCCCCCCTCTTTTTGCAGAGTGTAGGGAATAGGCTCAGAGCGCTAAACTGGAAGCATCATCCACATATGCCCAACTGTTTTCCTCTCCAGGCAGGTGGTGAAGAGATTTTTTGCTGGAATGCCGAGTGTTTTGCGCGATGCCTTACTTTGTAGAGGGAGAGAGAGAGAGAGAGAGAGAGAGAGAGAGAGAGAGAGAGAGAGAGAGAGAGAGAGAGATGGTTAGCAAGTCCGGTTAGCAAGACCACACTGCCCCCTATGGGGTAAACTGTGTGAGTGCAGGATCAGAAACAAAAGATTGAGAGACAGAGGTATGCTAGAGAAATGAAAGAAAGTGTAGACTTTGGAAAGGTCAGAGAGAGAGAGAGTGAGAGAGAGAGAGTGAGAGAGAGAGAGTGAGAGAGAGAGAGAAAGAGAGAGAGAGAAAACAGTGAGTTGGTATGAGAGAGCAGAGTAAAGGGAGAGAAAGAAAATAAATCAGAAATAGAGACATGCCCTTAGTCTGTGACAGAAAATGTATTTTGACTGGGTGCAACATAAACAGTGTGATTGAGGGAACATCAGAATCTAAACACCCTAAACGCAATAACTATACACACTGGTGGTCCCACCTCATGACTCTAGCCTCAACTATCATTCTAAGATATTTCCAGAGAGAGGGAGTGAGAGAGGGGGAGAAAAAGACAGACAGAGAGAAAGAGAGACAGAGCGTGTGTGAGAGCGAGAGAGAGAGCATGTGTGAGAGCGAGAGAGAGAGCGAGAGAGGAACTAATCAGCATAATGTGTTCAGTAAGTTGAATATTTTGACAATAGGGACATTATACCAATTCCTTTATTATTACATGCTGGTTTAAACACACAATGTAATTTGCATATCTGTGCTTAGAGCTCTAATTACACTGTTGGTCCCATGTTTCGTGTTCCATACACACAAAAAGTTTATTTCTCTCATATTTTGTGCACAAATGTCTTTACATTCCTGTTAGTGACCATTTCTCCTTTGCCAAGATAATCCATCCACATGACAGGTGTGGCATATCAAGAAGCTGATTAAACAAAGAGGCACTGAGTCTGAAGGTAGGCCTTGAAATACATCCACAGGTACACCTCCAATTGACTCAAATGATGTCAATTAGCCTATCAGAAGCTTCTAAAGCCATGACATCATTTTCTGGAATTTTCCAAGCTGTTTAAGCACAGTCAACTTAGTGTATGTAAACTTCTGACCCACTCGAATTGTGATATTGTGAATTACAACTTAAATAATCTGTCTGTAAACAATTGTTGGAAAAATTACTTGTATCGTGCACAAAGTAGATGTCCTAACCGACTTGCCGAAACTATAGTTTGTTAACAAGAAATTTGTGGAGTGGTTGAAAAACGAGTTTTAATGACTCCAACCTAAGTGCATGTAAACTTCTGACTTCAACTGTAATTGTTTGACATGAAACATGTTATGAAGTTATATATTGGGCATACAATAAACCCTCTTATAACCGTTGTTGACCAACCTGAGTCGACTTGAATCTAGGTCTGTGTTACTGTAATAAGACTATTAGCCCGCTGAGCTAAAGCCTAGTTATATTGGTGCAATTTTAACATCTTATGATGACACAACTCATTTGGTCTACATGACCTAGTATAGGGTAAAAAAGTAACTTCACAAGTTTTTCGAAAGTAATCTTTTGGCTTTAACTCTCAGTCCCTCATCTCTCCAATAAGTATTCATACTTATGGTAAAAAAATAAATAATAATGTCAAATAAAAAAGTGCAAAGGTAAACATTATTGGACCGTGAACTTTCCCTCCTGTCTGGCTGACCGTGACAGGTTCATGTTTCCTGTCTTCATTATTGTCCTCCTTTCCCTGCCAGTCATCTCTTATTTTTTAACCCTTTCATCACTCAGCTATGAATTCCTTCTACAGTGCCCTCCACTATTATTGGCACCCTTGGTAAATATGAGCAAACCGGGCTGCGAAAAAAAAACGTCTTTATTGTTTATCCTCTTGGTCTTTCATTCAAAAATATTCACAAAAAAATCAACACTTTAATTAAAGTAAAATAATTAGAAGAAAACATTTATTCTTGTCATAAAGCAAATATTTTCCCAAATATATGTGTGCCACAATTATTGGCACCCCTTCATTCAATACTTTGTGCAACCTCCCTTTGCCAAGATAACAGCTCTGAGTCTTCTCCTATAATGCTTAACATGATTGGAGAACACATAGCAAGGGATCTGAGACCCTTCCTCCATACAGAATCTCTCCAGATCCTTCAGATTCCAAGGTCCACGCTTGTGGACTCTCCTCTTCAGCTCATGCCACAGGTTTTCTATGGGGTTTAGGTCAGGGGACTGGGATGGCCATGGCAAAACCTTGATTCTGTGGACCATTTTTGTGTTGATTTTAAGGTGTGCTTTGGTTCATTGTCCTGCTGGAAGATCCAACCACGGCCCAGTTTAAGCTTCCTAGCAGAGGCAGTCAGGTTTTGATTTAATATCTGCTTGTACTTGATGTACTTGAGTCCATGATACCATGTATCCTAACAAGTGGTCCAGGACCTTTGAAATAAAAACAGCCCCGTAACATCAAAGATCCACCACCATACTTCACAGTGGGGATGGTGTACTTTTTTGCATGGCTATCTTTCTGTCTACGCCAAACCCACCTCTGGTGTTCGTTTCCAAAAAGCTCTATTTTGGTCTCATCTGACCATAGATCCCGGTCCCATTGAAAGATCCAGTAACATTTGACAAACTGTAGGTGCTTGAGTTTGTTGTTTGATGACAGCAAAGGCTTTTTATATGGCAACCCTCCCAAACAACCTGTGGTTATGTAGGTGGCCATGACCCAACTAACGTCTACAATTTTCCAGCTGTGATCCTTGGAGATTGTTTGGCAACTCGAACCATCCTCCTCACTGTGCGTGGGGTCAATATAGACACATGTCCTCTTCCAGGCCGATTGTTAACATCTCCAGTTGCTTTAAATTTCGTAATTATTGCCCTGATAGTGGAAATTGGCATTTTCAACCTTTAAGCTATTTTCTTATAGCCATTTCCTGGTTTGTGCAGCTCAACAACCTTTTGTCACACATCATTACTGTATTCTCGGGTTTTTCCCATAATGAAGGATGACTATGGGAACTTGGCCTGTGTGTCACCTCATATTTATACCCCAGTGAAACAGGAAGTCATGACTTACCACTTAAGTGTTCCTAATTACTCAGGTGAACTTAAAAACATAAGATATGAATGGGAATAGACTTCAGCTAGATTCTTCTCATAAGAACATCACACATGTTTCGGAGAAAAATAGTTCATTTATTTCACATACATTTTTTTTTCAATCATTTCATTTCAATTAAAGGTTCGATATTTGTGAATATTTTGAATGAAAGACCAAGAGGATAAACAGTAAATAAAAAAATGTCACAGCCCGATTTGCTCATATTTACCAAGGGTGCCAATATTAGTGGAGGGCACTGTATAGTTTACAGATGCCACCCTAGAACTGGGACATTTTGTTTGACGTTTGTGGGCTTTTGAGATCTAGCAGTGTGTGTAGCTATTGGTAGCACCTAAAGTATGCCAGTCACACTCCAATAATGTCAATATTAAAGAGTTTTAAAAAAATACTTTATTATATTTTATCTTAACCCTTCTATAACCTTACATTATCAGCTCGTCAGGTGTTATGCAAGAACCTTTAAACAAAACAGTGAGTGTGAGTCACAAAATTACACAACATTTCCCAATGAACTTATGTCTCATTGTATAATTCCTTTGGGTCAAGTACAATTTTATTTTCCGTAACTGACGAACAGTGCCTTGAAACAAAACACAAGTCCACTCACTCTTATCATCTTTGGAACGTATGTCAAATCACATTCAAGTCTCACTTGACAGGGCCAGCTGAATTTGCTAAACATTCTGCTTATGTCAGTTCCACTGTTGTTTTTAGACAGACGTTTTACAGTCACTGAGCTGTCCGTCATCCTGTCGACCAATTCTGTCACAGCCCTGAGTGGTCCCGTCCAATTCCTGAGCTGTGCTGTGTTTGGGTTACGCGGAGTGCATTGGGACAGTCACGGTAATCACATGTGTCTGTTCTGAGAAACCCTCTTTCAGTTTTCTAGTTTTAGGTGAAGGAGCCCATAGACAGTCCAAGGACTTGGCCTAAAGCTAGGCTAGCAGCTGCACTGTGTAAGCCCCCACCCGATCACTTCTAACAGATAAGAGCCCTCAGTTTAGTGCTATTCATTTACGTCTGTTTCGGTCTCTCACTTCTTCCCTCACTCTTATATGTAGAGAAAGGGGTGATGGAAGAAGCCAGGCGAGAAGAAGACAGGCTTCCCAACCTCCACACTAGGTTTTGTGACCCATCACCCCTCACTTCATTTGGCTCGGGTCTGTTTGTTAGTTCAATTCAACGTTCGCTCCTGAGCAGGATATCGTCCTTCAAAATTGTCCTCCCTACAAGTTCAGCCAGATCACTATAGATATATCATATCAAAAGGCAATAGGGCAATAACACTATTAATATTCTGTCATATAAACAAATATCTTATACAGTACACATAGTATATAGTACAGCATTTTGAGTGTGTTTATTTGGAGGGAATAATCGTGGTCTTATTGCCTTGCCCTCTCAAAAACATTCAGTGCTGATTACCCATGATTCACTCTGATAATGGCCCCCATCAGAGCCATGTATTTAGAGTGTTGGGCCAATATGATTTCTGTATTATGATGCATTTACATGACACTTCAACATTCTATGGCAGCCATTTTAGCTCCCCATTAACATTACATGGGGAATACTTAATACTATGTAACTGAATGTCTATAATTAGAAAAATGTTCAAAATTCTAAAAGTTGGCCCAACTCTAAATACATGGTTCTGGCCCCCATTATTTACTCTGTCACAAATCCGAGGAGGACTGAGGTAATATTCAGGGCCGGCGATGCGACGCAAGCGGCCATTGTACATGGCTAGTAATCCCACACTCCCCAGTCCACCACTACTATGGAAGCCTGTTCAAGAGAACGTTACGATAGAAATGTATTGTGTAGATCAGGTATGGCCGTTTGTCATTTAGAACTGTGGGTCATGTCAGCAGTACACACTACATCACATTTCCACCTGCAACATTGTGTTTTACCTCATTAAATACACCCCACATCAATGAGTGATGGCCCTCTGTTGAAGCTATTACTTGAATGTGATGTGATGGACTCTCTGGTTGTAAAACTGCTCAGAGGCCTGACTCAGTTTGTCATAGAGTGACCTCTGGTATGAAAGGTTGTGGTCACTTTACAGGCCACATAGGCGAAGGCAGTATTTTTAAAACGTATTTTGACTATGTTACTCCTATTCCTTTGTGCAACTGAGGAGACATGACGGATCAGGGCTCTATATCTTCTTTCTTCCTGAGTGATATCGGATAAACCGGGAACGTGATATCCATTATCTGTGAGTGTAGAGCCTAGGGTTGTGTTCATCAGGGCACACTGTAACAAAACATTTTGCAATAGAAAACGAAAAAAAGCTTTTCCTATTGGACAAGTTCAGATAGCACCTCTCCATTTCAGTTGGTTTTCTTTTGTTTCGTGCCTAGCGAACATGACCCCAGACATAGGATGCATTTCAACCTTACATTTCCTCTTTTATCTCCAATGAGAATCCTGAGAGTCTGCCCCTTAGAGGCAGTCAGGACACAGCGCCACCTGTCCCGCCCGGTGGGCCCTGCAGGGACAGAGTCTCCGGTGGACAGGGTCGGACCCAGCGCAGCTGAACAGGAGACGCTCCCGCTGCAGGCCGCAGCGACGACCCCACGGGCTATAGGCAGGAAATAGATGGTTGTCCACTTCCTGGTCCATGCTGGAGCAGGACAGGCCCAGTCTGCCAGAGGGAAAAGCACTGTTGGGATCAATCAGTATGGTCTCAACAGAATCTGTTCGAAATTGTGACATTTAACTATTGTAGTTATATGTCACCTAAGCTGACATACTAGTTATATGTCACAGTTCCGGATCAACACCCCAAGTCCTGGTAGAACTACAGGGGGTGCAGGCTTTTGTTCCTGCCCAGCACTAACATACTCAATTCAACTAGCGAAGGCCTTGATGATTAACCCGGAAGCCAGCCGCACCAATGTGTCAGAGGAAACACCGTTCACCTGACGACCGAGGTTAGCCTGCAGGCGCCCAGCCCGCCACAAGGAGTTGTTAGAGCGCAATGAGCCAAGTAAAGCCCCCACGGCCAAACCCATCCCTATCCCGGATGATGCTGGGCCAATTGTGCGCCGCCCAATGGGACTCCCGATCACGGCCGATTGTGAAACAGCCCACGATCGAACCCGGGTCTGTAGTGACGCCTCTAGCACTGTGATGCAGTGCCTTAGGCCGCTGCACCACTCGGGACTAAAACATGGGTTTTAGCGCTAGGCTGGAACAAAAACCATTACACACTGTAATTGGGGAATTTTGCTATTGTCAGCAATGTGATACAGCAGGGTATTAATGGGAATTTCTTATAGGCTATCACAATATTGTGTGAAAACATTTAACAGGGATTGTAATTGGCCTACCTGGTCTGGAGAATTACAGCGGATGCTAAAGTGTACATGTAGCGCACGAGTACTAACAGACACCTGAGATTATTGCACAGTGTTTGAGATCTACACACATGCATCCAGCCTAAACCATGGCACAATATAATACCACTGTGTGTGTTATGTGTATGTATTGGCCAGTCCTCTTGCACCTGTCTACATGTTGGTATTGGATAGCTGTGCCCTCGCACCTGTGTATGCAGTGCATTCGGAAAGCATTCAAACCCCTTCACTTTTCACCACGTTGTTAAGTTACAGCCTTATTCTAAAAATGATTGTCACTTTTCTTCCTCATCTTTCTACACACAATACCCCATGATGAAAAAGCAGGTTTTTAGAAATGTTCACAAATGTATTACAAATGAAAAACAGAAATAGCTTATTTATATAAATACTCAGACCCTTTGCTATGAGACACAACATTAAGCTCAGGTGCATCCTGTGTCCATTGATTTATCCTTGAGATGTTTCTACAACTTGATTGGAATCCACCTGAGGCAAATTCAATTGATTGGACATGATTTGGAAAGGCACACACCTGTCTATATAAGATAGGAGAACCTTCCAGAAGGACAACCATCTCTGCAGCACTCCACCAATCAGGCCTTTATGGTAGAGTGGCCAGACGGAAGCCACTCCTCAGTAAAAGGCACATGACAGCCCACTTAAGAGTTTGGTAAAAAGGCACCTAAAGGACTCTCAGACCATGAGAAACAAGATTAAACTCTTTGGCCTGAATGCCAAACTTCACGTTGAGGAAACCAGGCACCACTCATCACCTGGCCAATACCATCCCTACTCTGAAGCATGGTGGTGGTAGCATCATGCTGTGGGATGTTTATCAGCGGCAGCAACTGGGAGACTAGTCAGGATCAAGGGAAATATTAACTGAGCAAAGTACAGAGAGATCATTGATGAAAACCTGCTCTAGAGCGCTCAGGACCTCAGACTGGTGCCGAGATTCACCTTCCAACAGGACAACGACCCTAAGCACACAGCCAAGACAACACAGGAGTGGCTTCAGAACAAGTCTCTGAATGTCCTTGAGTGGACCAGCCAGAGCCTGGACTTGAAACCGATCGAACATCTCTGGAGAGAAAAGAAAACAGCTGTGCAGCGACACTCTCCATCCAAGCTGACAGAGCTTGAGAGGATCTGCAGAGAAGAATGGGAGAAAATCCACAAATACAGGTGTGCCAAGCTTGTAGCGTCATACCCAAGAAGACACAAGGCTATAATCACTGCCAAAGGTGCTTCAACAAAGTACTGAGTAAAGGGTCTGAATACTTATGTAAATGTGTTATTTCAAAAATGTATTTTTGCTTTATCATTATGGAGGTATTGTGTGTAGATTGATGAGGGGAAAATAACTATTTTAATACATTTTAGTATAAGTCTGTAACGTAACAAAATGTTGAAAAAGTGAAGGGGTCTGAATACTTTCTGAATGCACTATATGTAGATATTGGATAGCTGTGCCCTTGTACCTGTTTGCAGTATATTTGTTCTGTCTGCCTGCCTGTATGCCTGTCTCTCACCTGGTGAACGCTGCAGGGTCGTTGAGGTGGTGGAACAGTGCTGGCTCACACACCAGGGAGGCACGTCGACAAACACTCACACACGACTGGCCCAGGGGGCCCAGATGTATTCTCAGAGCGCTCTCAGGTGGCCAGGTAGGGAAGGACACGCTGCAGAAGTCCTGGGGTCAACAAGAAGACAGGAACGACAGTTATATTATTTTGCAAAAATGTTGGAATGTATCATATAGCTCATGAGACTGGGTTTGGAACAGTATAAAACAAGGTTGTTCAACTCAGTTTAGGGTCCTCACTATCTGGCCACGCTAGGAGGTACAGACTTTTCAAACGTCAAAAAGTGACCACCCACTATCCTTGACCTAAATTAGTAACACAAATGTGCCATACTTGCCAATCTGTTCTGACAATATTGCCACCATTGTTCTTTCTAGCATGACCAGCTAATGACTACCATTTCTATACATATATCACCAAGACTGCTCTTTGTTCCAATGCCCCCTAATATAAGACATAAGACACATATTGTAATATAAACCATAGACCATATAAAACAGATAGAAACCTATCCCTTTAAAGAAGTTTTCAAGTGTTTCTGGAGACTATTGTTGTGTTGTGTACCTGATGAGTGATGTAAGCATGGACCCTTTCCAGCATCCCTTCACTGGTGAACTCTCGAGGGGTGAAGGGCTTGACCTTTAAAACAGACATAGGAGCTAAATACAGCTTCATATCAGGGTTATGCTAATCATATGAGCCTTCATAAGCATTCATATCACAGCCATACCAATGGATAAGAAGTTTCACCTGTAAAACAGACTAATTCTATCTTCCATAGATCTCGAGATCCATTATAACTTCATATAGTATTTGTGCTAATCATGTGAACCTTCATAAGTGTTAGTAGTTGATGTTAATCTTCATTAACACAAAAAAAAAATATTTATTCAAAGAGAATAAATCATAGTTGTTATGCTGGAAAGTAGATGGTCATTCTTCCCTGTACTCAGTGTTTTCTCCACTGAACAAAGAGACAGGATGTATTTTATACCCCAAGCCTAGCCTGTGGTTGACCAATTAGAATTTCTTGCAGTAAAATTGGGCCAATGGTCAAATAACAAGTATCCCATTTCAGGCTCAATGTATAGACCATTTGGACCAATGAGAACTTGCCACATGAAGCTATGAGTCTTGGACTGAAATTCCTCCCATGTCCCTGACCCATTAAGTTTCAGTTCCCCATTACAGAAAAACAACTATTTCCATTGATCTTTAATTCCCTCTTGACCTTTAGTCCTCTGCGTTGTGTATTTATCTTAAATTAATTCTGATGTAAGAATATTCTAACATTCATAACAGTAGAATCAAGGTTATGGAAACTGACCTCTGTGCGTAGAATAGCCCTGACCGTCTCTTGAACGTCAGTAGTGTTGGTCATGTCCACGGTCCAAACGTAGGGTTTACCGATGAACTCCTCAGCATAGGGGTGCTGGGAGGAGACCTGACAGACACACACATGTATGCATGCACACACACAAAGTCTTTAGGTACATTGTTTTGTTCATTTTACATTTTTCTATTTAATTTGATTAATTTCATAATACATTTTTGGATGAGTTCATATCTAGTACCTGTCGTGTTGTGGGCTTCCCTTTATAGAAGTCACTGTTTTCAGAGGAGCGAGGGGGCTGGAAGCGCGGCTGGAGGAAGACACACCCTAAAGCTATGGCCTCCAAAGGAGCTGGACCCTCATAGGGAAATCCAAGACCCACAAACACCTGGAGGGGGAGGGCAATGCAGCTATGCATTTAGAATCCCTATCACTGCATGGCTTACAGAGATATTGTAGAAAGTGTTTGAATCCTAACATATCAAGCTATATATTAGATCCAGGTCTGAAACCATGCATAGATGTCCACGGAAGTTTGCACAATAAATCAAGATAGTAATTGTCCTCATGGGTCCTGAGACACTGTGGCATGGGTTCATGTTCGGTTGTTACCTTGGTTCTTCTGAGGAGCTGTAAGAACTGATCCTGGGTCAGCAGGCCGTGGTTGATGATGTTACTGGGCAGCTGAGCGGAGTGGCCTGGAGGCTGGTACACTGTGCCGTGGGTCTCCAGCTCCTGACTGATCAGCTCCAGATAACGTTCCTTGCCCTGGAATAGAAAATAAAAGAATGGAGTAGAGTAGAGTAGAGAGAAGAGTAGAAGTTCATTGTAAGTAAATTACTGTCTAGTAAGGACATTACTGGATGGCACTGTCGTTGGTCACTGCACCCTTTAACTCTTTCCGCCTCCTTACCTGCCACATGTAGTCCTGTTTCCCGTAGACCACAGCCGTGTTGTCCTTCCTGTAAGGCCCTGGCTCCACTTCCTCCTCCCTCTCTTCCTGCTCCACCATCACCTCCTCACTCACAAAGCCCAGGAACGAGTTGTCAGGGGTATGAGCTACACAGGAGACGAAGACGCAACAGGTCAGAATGCAATGTTGGATTATATCGTTAGGAAAGTGTTGTATTGATTGTTTGAAGTCACATTATAACCACAGACCAACGTCTTAGCCATCAAACAACCGATAAGTTCTCACATGAAGTATATTGTCTAGTGTTCAAGAACTACAGCAAATCATTATTTCATTAGCAAAGATACAAGTATAAATCCTCTATCAGTTAGACCTCAAAGGAATAAAACCTGTTTCATCCCAAAGGCTTCTATCAGAATGAACAAGAGAGAAGGATAAGACAAAACAATGTGTCTAATATGTCTGTGACTAATAAGTGTAATATATCTAATAAGTATAATTAGTCTAATATGGCTATGTCTAATATGCCAAATAAGTCTAATAAGTCTGTGACTAATAAGTGTAATATATCTAATAAGTATAATTAGTCTAATATGGCTATGTCTAATATGCCAAATAAGTCTAATAAGTCTGTGACTAATAAGTGTAATATATCTAATAAGTATAATTAGTCTAATATGGCTATGTCTAATATGCCCAATAAGTCTAATATGTCTAATAAGTCTGTGACTAATAAGTGTAATATATCTAATAAGTATAATTAGTCTAATATGGCTATGTCTAATATGCCAAATAAGTCTAATAAGTCTGTGACTAATAAGTGTAATATATCTAATAAGTATAATTAGTCTAATATGGCTATGTCTAATATGCCCAATAAGTCTAATAAGTCTGTGACTAATAAGTGTAATATAACTAAAGTATAATTAGTCTAATATGGCTATGTCAAATATGCCCAATAAGTCTAATAAGTCGAATGTGTCTAATGTAATGAATATTTCATGCCTAACTTGTCAATATGTCTAATGTGTCTAATACTGTATGTCTGATATGCCTAATGTGTCTAACACGTCTAATGTGTCTAAGTATAATATGCTTGTGTCTAATACGTTTAATAAGCCTAATGTGTCTAACAAGTCTAATATGTCAAATAAGTCTAATATGTCAAATAAGTCTGACATGCCCAATGTGTCTAATAAGTCTAATATGCCTAATGTGTATAATAGGTATAATATATCTAATATGCCTAATAAGTCTAATATGCCTAATAAGTCTAATGTGTCGAAGATGCCTAATAAGTCTAATATTCCTAATGTGTCTAATACTGTATGACTAATATACCATGTGTCTAATAGGCCTAATAAGTCTAATGTGCCTAATAAGTCTAATGTGTTTAATATTTTATGTCTAATATGCCTAACTTGTCAATATGTCTAATACTGTGTGTCTAATATGCCTAATGTGTCTAATACATCTAATGTGTCAAATGTGTCTAATATTTTATGTCTAAATGTCTAAAATGCCTAATACTGTATGTCTGATATGCTTAATGTGTCTAATATGTCTAATGTGTCTAATATGCCTATTGTGTCTAATATACCTAATGGTGTCTAATGTGTCTAATATGCCTTATTTGTCTAATGTGTCTAATAATGTATGTCTAATATGCCTAATGTGTCTAATATGCCTAATGTGTTTATTATGTCTAATGTGTCTGTGTTTAATATGCCTAAAGTGTTTAATACTGTATGTCTAATATGCCTAATGTGTCTAATATGTCTATGTGTCTGTGTGCAGCTGTAGATGCCAATAGCTGTCAGGACAGGAGACTATAACAAACAGCATTAGTACAGGAGAACGACAGAAAGATGTGGGAAAAAAGGTTGTTTTGGACCGGCGATGTCGACATCAGGGACCAAGAATGCGGGTAGTGACAGTTGAGTAATAACATTGGGAGCGTCTCGATGGGCCGACGTGAAAGGAGAGAAACAGACATAAATCACATGATGATGGAAATAAAAACTATTCTTAGGGGTTAGTGTCAGTGTGTTTGGATAGGCCATACACTTTGACTTCACACAGCTTCTCAGATTCATCCTAACAGAACAGAGAGAGGGAGGTGTGAGAGATGGGATATTTATTTTAAGAAATACAAGAATGTGTCTGTGAATGTGTGTGTGTGTGTGTCTGCGTATTAGTCCACATGTGTCAGTCCGTCTGTCCCCCCAACAGTTGTTTAAAAGGCCCTGCCAAATAACTCTCTCCTGTCTCCTAACTCTTCCTGTGAAGAAGGTCCTCTCTGGGTGAATAACAGCCTAATTTATCCTAGCTTGTCTCCAACACTCCTCCACAAGCACACCAGATGCGTAGCACCTCCATGCATCATCTTAGTGGGCTCACACCAACACAGCAACATGAATCATGATCAATATGGAAAATGGTGCAAATAGGGGAGCGATGGTTAGATAGAACCATTGCTTTCGACAGACAGAGACACACACAGACACACACAATAACCAATGCCTTCCCAAAGGCCCTGACACTCAACAGATCCTTTCTAGCACTTCAAAGCCCCATCGACACCACCTCTAATCCCTTTCTCCCTCCGTCTCTTCCTCTCTCTTGAGCTGCCATCGCCGCGGGCAACATCCCTCTTGCCGCACGAGCAGCACAAATAAACAGCAGCGTTCTTGCCTGTGGGAGTGGTCCGGACTGTTCGGCGCTCTCCAGCTTGTCTCAGTCTAGTCGGAGTGGGAGAGATGACTAGGAAGTGTTTGAGAAGATTTTGGGAAGGGCAAGGGCTCACGTTTATTTAACCTGTTCTTAATCCTCTAAGTCTGCAGACATATGAAGTCTCCTTTGTGGAACATACATCAGCACTGCCATAGTTAATAACACTCCCACAGTGTGTCACCACTGTTGGTCTCTAAATGGTAAAGCCCAACACTAAATACAGACGCATACACACACACACGTGCGTGCACGCATGAACACATACACAAACAAACACACACAAATGCAAAAAAAAACATAAACAGACTTACGTATACAGTACCAGTCAAAAGTTTGGACACACCTACTAAGGGTTTTTCTTTATTTTGACTATTTTCTACATTGTAGAACAATAGTGAAGACATCAAAACCATGAAATAACACATATGGAATCATGTAGTAACCAAAAGAGTGTTAAATAAATCCAAAAATATAGTAGCCACCCTTTGCCTTGATGACAGCTTTGCACACTCTTGGCATTTTCTCAACCAGCTTCACCTGAAATGCTTTTCCAACAGTCTTGAAGGAGTTCCCACATATGCTGAGCACTTGTTGGCTGCTTTTCCTTCACTCTGTGGTCCAACTCATCCCAAACCATCTCAATTGGGTTGAGGTCAGGTGATTGTGGAGGCCTGGTCATCTGATGCAGCACTCCATCACTCTCCTTCTTGTTCAAATATCCCTTACACAGCCTGGAGGTGTGTTGGGTCATTGTCCTGTTGAAAAACAAATGATAGTCCTAAGCCCAAACCAGATGGGATGTCGTATCGCTGCAGAATGCTGTGGTAGCCATGCTGGTTAAGTGTGCCTTGAATTCTAAATAAATCACTGACCGTGTCACCATGCTTCACGTTGGGAACCACACATGCGGAGATCATTCATTCACCTACTCCTCGTCTCACAAAGACACGGCGGTTGGAACCAAAAATCTCAAATTTTACTCATCACACCAAAGGACATATTTTCACCAATCTAATGTCCATTGCTCGTGTTTTTTGGCCCTAGCAAGTCTCTTCTTATTATGGTGGCCTTTAGTAGTGGTTTCTTTGCAGCAATTCAACCATGAAGGCCTGATTTACGCAGTCTCCTCTGAGCAGTTGATGTTGAGATGTGTCTGTTACTTGAACTCTGTGAAGCATTTATTTGGGCTGCAATCTGAGATGCAGTTAACCCTAACTTATCCTCTGCAGCAGAGGTACCTCTGGGTTTTTCTTTCCTGTGGCGGTCCTCATGAGAGCCAGTTTGATCATAGCTCTTGATAGTTTTTTCGATTACACTTGAAGAAACTTTCAAAGTTCTTGACATTTTCCAGATTGACTGACCTTCATGTCTTAAAGTAATGATGGACTGTCATTTCTCTTTGCTTATTTGAGCTGTTCTTGCCATATAATGGACTTGGTCTTTTTCCAAATAGGGCTATCTTCTGTATACCACCCATACCTTGTCACAACACAACTGATTGGCTGAAACGCAATAAGAAAGAAAGAAAGTCCACAAATGAACTTTTAATTGCTTCTGAATCTGCATTGCTTGCTGTTTGGGGTTTTAGGCTGGGTTTCTGTATAGCACTTTATGACTTCGGCTGATGAAAAAAAGGGCTTTATAAATACATTTGATTGATTGAACAATCAATTGAAATGCATTCCAGGTGACTAACTCATGAAGCTGGTTGTGAGAATGCTAAGAGTGTGTAAAGCTGTCATCAAGGCAAATGGTGGCTACTTTGAAGAATCTCAAATATAAAATATATGTTGATTTGTTTAACACTTTCTTGGTTACTACATGATTCCATAGAGTGCTTTTTCTTAGTTTGGATGTCTTCACTATTATTCTACAATGTAGAAAATAGTAACAATAAAGAAAAACCCTGGAATGAGTAGGTGTGTCCAAACTTTTGACTGGTACTGTATAACAGGGTTAATTTTGTTTCCACTTGCCACTGCAGAGATATGTATTCGATGTTTATGTATTCCTATTGGTTGGTTGAATTGACATATTAGTCAGGTGTTATGTTATTGGCTACGCTTGCAGATAGGGGGAGATTGTGAAATTTGGCCTTGTGTTTAATGTTATTGTCCTGCTGAAAGGTGAATTCATCTCCCAGTGTCTGGTGGAAAGCAGACTGAACCAGGTTTTGTAACGGATTTCCACAAAACATAACACTTTGCATTCAGGACAAAAAGTGAATTTTTTGGCAGTATTAATTTAGAGCCTTGTTGCAAACAGGATGCATATTTTCGAAAAAATGTATTCTGTACAAAAAAATAAAAATTCTTCGAAAATTCCACCAGACACTGGGAGATGAATTCACCTTAAGACTCTGTCAATTAGGTTAGTATTATGGAGTAACTACAATTTTGTTGATCCATCCTCAGTTTTCTCCTATCACATTGGCGGTTTCCTTCCTCTCTGGCAACTGAGTTAGTAAGGACACCTGTGTCTTTGTAGTGACTGGGTGTATTGATCCACAGTGTAATTCATAACTTCACCATGCTCAAAGGGATATTCAATGTCTGATAAAAAATGTTTTTTACCCATCCACCAATAAGTACCATTCTTTGAGAGGCATTGGAAAACCTCCTTGGTCTTTGTGGTTGAATCTGTGTTTGAAATTCACAGCTCAACTGAGGGACCTTACCAATAATTGTATGTGTGAAGATGAGAGATGAGGTAATCATTCAATAATCATGTTAAACACTATTATTGCACACAGAGTGAGCCCATGCAACTTAATATGTGACTTGTTACGCACATTTTTACTCCTGAACTTATTTAGGCTTGCCATAAGGGGTTGAATACTTGTTGATTCAAGACATTTCAACTTTTCATTTGTAAACATAATTTCACTTTGACATTATGGGTACTGTGTGTAGGCCAGTAATCAATTTTAAATTCAGGTTGTAAGACAACACAACGTGGAAAAAGGGGTGTGAATACTTTCTGAAGGCACTGTATATATACAGTATTTATGTGTGTGTGTGTGTGTGTGTTTTAGATATTTCTGGCTTCCTTGGATGTGTTTTGTATGTTATTGCTGTAAGAGCGAGCGAGCTAGCAAGCATGCTCTAATTGTAACGGCCGCATTAGCCCTCTGCTAATTCACAGTTATTCCCATGCTAACAGACAAATCTGCAGCCATCAACATACTGTTGTCCTGCACATCTAATGTGCTTCCTTGTGTCTATCGTCAGAATAAACACCAATCAACTGGGATCTCTGGCTGAGCATTCCTTTCTTTAAAAACACAACGCAAGAGAGTTAGTTACACGTACGATCACATCTGTTAACCCACCCATACACATACAGTATACTCACGGAACATGGTCATGTACTGCAGTGGCTGTAGACGCCAGCTTCCCCATAGCGTGTTGTAACCATGGCTACGGGCATACGTCCCTAGGTTGAAAGCCGGTTCCGTACCAAAAGAGTCAAGGATTCGGAAGCGGCATCTGGAGAGAGGAAGAAATGTATCATCATAGGCATATTTCATTGTGTTGAACTGTATCTTATGTGACTTGAAATTATGTGGAAAAACTGTCTTGAATCTAGTACTTACGAGTTTGCTTCATGGTAATTACATGGTAATGATATACATTGTTACAGTACCTTGGAATAAGGCTCATTTAATCCAACATGTTAACAAAAGTAACCAAAGTGTCATTACTGGTAGTGTTGGAAGGCCAGCCCCATGGCTCCCTGGAGATGGGCTAGGCCGTGGTAGTCTGTATAGATGAGGTCAAAGGGCAGGGGCATCTGGATAGGGCAGCTTCCTTTGCCCGGGGCTGCACCTATCACACTGCTCCACCAAACACAAACAAACACTGTGGTGGTGAGATAGAACTCAAAGTGACAATGCATTGTGGGAGCTTTAAGTTGTCAAAGGATGATGATTATTCATGATTAGATCAGTCTTCAATAAATTTCAATGGATATGCAAAGCCATGATGTTGTTGGATATCAAGGTACTAGACATATTTTATTAAAAGGTGTGTAAAGCACACCTTGAATCCTGTACTTCTGGCTTGCCTTCCTGGTTATGGGTTCACTTAATATGGCCGCTGACCCATCCATCACAGAACATTGACTTGAATGGGGATTCCCATTAGAGTAATTCTATTTCTATGGTGTGTTACCTGTGCAGGTGGTTCTGGGAGGTGGTAAAGGTCAGATTGTGACCCAGGATGAAGAGAGAGGCACTGAGGTCAGCCCACTGCACCAGCTCTCCCAGAGGCCCCCCTTGGTCCACCATGGCCCCGAACCGCTGGCCCACACCCCCAGACAGGACCCCTGGGTAGAGCAGGACCTAGAGAGGGGGAGAACATGGAGGTGGAGGAAGATGATTACTCATGATTAGATCAGTCTTCATTACATTGAAATGGATACGTGAAGCCACGATGATGTTGGATATCAAGGTATTCGAAATATTTCTAGCACCTGGGGGGGCACATGCAGAAATAACTTTTAAAACACAGCCTTATTTGAGTATATAGAGGTTTTATCACTTCAATATTACACATTCAACAATCATCCCACCAGCATATCAGCGCAAGCATTATGACTAACCTAAGGAATAGTAACTAAAAATAATTAAAGACATACAGTTGAAGTCGGAAGTTTACATACACATAGGTTGGCGTCTTTAAAACTAGTTTTTCAACCACTCCACAAATTTCTTGTAAACAAACTATAGTTTTGGCAAGTCGGTTAGGACATCTACTTGTCACGCCCTGGTCTTAGTATTTTGTGTTTTCTATTTTTTTGGTCAGGCCAGGGTGTGACATGAGTTTATTTTGTGTTGTGTTTTTGTATTGGGGTTTTAGTAGGTATTGGGATTGTGGCTGAGTAGGGGTGTCTAGCATAGTCTATGGCTGCCTGAGGCGGTTCTCAATCAGAGTCAGGTGATTCTCGTTGTCTCTGATTGGGAACCATATTTAGGTAGCCTGGTTTTCACTGTGGGTTTTGTGGGTGATTGGTCCTGTCTCAGTGTGTTTGTATTTCACCAGACAGGCTGTATAGGTTTTCACATTTCCGTTTGTTGTTTTGTTTGTTCGTTTTCATCGTTATTAAAGATGTCTCGATTTAACCACGCTGCATTTTGGTCCGACTCTCCTTCGACGGAAGAAAGCCGTAACACTACTTTAAGTCATTTTTCCAACAATTGTTTACAGATTATTTCACTTATAATTCACTGTAACATAATTCCAGTGGGTCAGAAGTTTACACACACTAAGTTGACTGTGCCTTTAAACAGCTTGGAAAACTACAGAAAATTATGCCATGGCTTTAGAAGCTTCTGATAGGCTAATTGACATATTTGAGTCAATTGGAGGTGTACCTGTGGATGTATTTCAAGGCCTACCTTCAAACTCAGTGCCTCTTTGCTTGACATAATGGGAAAATCAAAAGAAATCAGCCAAGACCTCAGAAAAATAATTGTAGACCTCCACCAGTCTAGTTCATCATTGGGAGCAATTTCCAAACGCCTGAAGGTACCACGTTCATCTGTACAAACAATAGTACGCAAGTATAAACACCATGGGTCCACGCAGCCGTCATAGCGCTCAGGAAGGAAACGCGTTCTGTCTCCTAGAGATGAACGTACTTTGGTGCCAAAAATGCAAATCAATCCCAGAACAACAGCAAAGGACCTTGTGAAGATGCTGGAGGAAACAGGTACAAAGTATCTATATCCACAGTAAAACGAGTCCTATATAGACATAACCTGAAAGGCTGCTCAGCAAGGAAGAAGCAACTGCTCCAAAACCGCCATAAAAAAGCCTGACTACGGTTTGCAACTGCACATGGGGACAAAGATCGCACTTTTTGGAGAAATGTCCTCTGGTCTGATGAAACACAAATAGAACTATTTGGCCATAATGACCATTGTTATGTTTGGAGGAAAAAGTGGGAGGCTTGCAAGCCGAAGAACAACATCCCAACCGTGAAGCACGGGGGTGGCAGCATCATGTTGTGGGGGTGCTTTGCTGCAGGGAATTTTTACTAGGATTAAATGTCAGGAATTGTGAAAAACTGAGTTTAAATGTATTTGGCTAAGGTGTATGTAAACTTCCAACTTCAAGTGTATGAAAATATTACAGCAGGAGATAGGGGGATTATAAATATAGATGCAGTATGTAGGAGTTTGAAATCGAATGAACTTCAAAGTATGTTAACCCCATAGAATGGCATATTAGAAGTTCATTTAATAGGATCTCTGTGGTTAACCCACCCTCTTCTGCTGTGAAGTCGTCTTAGTGGTGTTCTCTCGTATCCTGTGTCCCGCCTTTATCCAGCATGTAGACAGCCTCTCCACCCTGGACCGGATGAACCTTCCTGCAGGACCCTGAATTCCACCAAACACCTCATACAATGGCCTCAGAGTCGTCTGGACCTCTGCCTGTGTGAAATAAAAAGGGATTATTGAACAACAATATTAAAGCAGTACGAAAGTAGTGTATGCAAGTTAGAATTAGATAAAAGAATTTGATTCAGGTATGGCTTGCATCCAAATTTGAAAGGGGAAAAAGTTATCTTGGCCAACATTAAGAAGGCTCTTATAAATCATTGACTCAAAAACATCCCAACCCCTGCTCAGGAAACTCATCCCATTCCCACTATTTCACAGCATTATCATAGTACTTCTACAGATAATCATGTCCCCAGGGGTATTGCCAGTAACAATCGTGACCATAAAAAAAAAGAAATCCACTGTTACTGTTAGCCCAATTGGGAAGCTCGTCCCATAATGTTATTTCAAATACCACAAAAATGGATACCCCTGCTGTATTCAAAGTGCATAGAGCTGGGTTGTTACATATCAACGTACAAAGTTTGATGTCAAAGATGGACCTTCATGATATTTGGGTGCATGACATGAGCCCGGACATTTTGGTTCTCACAGAGACTTGGACAAATGGTTCGATCCCGGATAAGGATATTGCTGATTACCACATCTTCAGGTGTCACAGACTGAAAGAAGGGGGAGGGTGGCTATATAAGTGAAATCAACTCTTGTGGCATCAAGTTCTCTAAATATCACCCAAGCCCTCACAAATTGGTTGTTGATCATTGCTAGACAACAATCTTCAGGTCTCGAAATAGATTTTCAAGCAGATTTAATTCAAATCTGTAACTTGGCCACTCGGGAATATTCACTGTTTTCTTGGTAAGCAACACCAGTGTAGATTTTGCCATGTGTTTTAGGTTATTCATCACCCAGTATCTGGTGGAAAGCAGACTGAACCAGGTATTCCTCTAGGATTTTGCCTGTCCTTATCTCCTTTCCGTTTCTTTTTTATCCTGAAAAACTACCCAGTCCTTAACGATTACAAGCATACCCATAACATGATGCAGCCACGACTTTGCTTGAAAATATGGAGTTCTCAGTACTCAGTAATAGGTTGTATTGGATTTGCCCCAAACATAAATGTCACACCCTGATCTGTTTCACCAGTCTTTGTGCTTGTCTCCACCCCCCTCCAGGTGTCGCCCATCTGCCCCATTATCCCCTGCGCAATAATACCTGTGTTCTCGGTTTGTCTGTTGCCAGTTCATCTTGTCTTGTCAGGTTTTACCAGCGTGCTTTCCCGTCTTTCTGTTTCTCAAGTTCTGTTTCCTAGTTTTTCCTAGAACCTCTGCCAGCCCTGACCCCGAGCCTGCCTGCCATCCTGTACCTACCTGACTCTGACCTGATCTCCAACCTCTGCCTGTCCTCTACCTGCCCTTTGCCTGCCCCGTGTTTATAATAAACTGCACTATCCACCTCCTGCGTCTGCATCTGGGTCATATCCTGAGTCGTGATAGTATGATCTGGCCATGACTGACGCAGCAGACTTGGGCCAGCTCCACAACGCCGTCTCCTCCCAGGGAGCCACCATTGGAAGACACGAGGAGTTACTTCAAGGTCTTATGGAAGGATTCCAGACCTTGGCGGAACACCAGGACATGCCTTCAACACATTGCTGGAGCAATTCCTGCCCCGGGATGTCTTCCTGCAGGCTTGGGAAAAGCCCGGACCTCTCCGCCGTTCTCACGGAGTACCAGGAACCTCCGGGAGGTTTTCAGCAAGGCCCATGCCACCTCGCTTCCTCCGCATCGGCCCTATGACTAAGTCATTGACCTTCTCCTGAGGACTACATCACCTCGGGGGGCGGCTTTATTCCCTGTCAGGACCGGAGACCAAGGCGATGGAGACGTATATTGAGGACTCCCTGGCTGCAGGGGGTATCCGTCCTTCTGCCTCCCCGCCGGCACCTTCTGCCTTCCCCACCAGGGCCTGAATGACCTCACGGTTAAAAATCGTTACCCGCTTCCACTCCTCGGCTTTCGAGCCTCTCCAGGGGGCTACCATCTTCTCCAATTTGGACCTCCAGAACGCCTACCATCTGGTACAGATATGGGAAGGGGATGAGTGGAAGACCGCCTTTAACATGGCTAGCGGGCACTACGAATACTTGGTGATGCCATTCGGACAGACCAACGCTCCTGCGGTGTTCCAGGCCCTGGTAAAAGACGTTACCCGGGACATATTGAATAGGTTCGTGTTCGTCTACCTTGATGACACCTCGTGTTTTCCCACTCGGCTCAAGAACATGTCCTCCATGTCAGACAAGTCCTCCAGCTTCTTCTGGAGAACCAGTGGTTCGTCAAAACAGTAAAATGCTAACTATATCGCTGCACCATCTCCTTCCTTGGGTACATCATAGCTGCAGGCAACATACAGATGGATCCTGAAAAGGTGAGAGCGGTGGTGGATTGGCCGCAACCCACCTCCAGAGTGCAGCTGCAATGCTTCCTGGGATTTGCCCATTTCTACCGCAGGTTCATCTGGGGTTACAGCACCCAGGCTTCCCCACTGTCAGTGCTCACCTCTCCCAAGGTCCTGTTTACGTGGTCTCCCGGTGCAGACCAGGCGTTCTTGGACCTCAAGCACCAATTCACTACCATCCTCATCCTAATCCATCCAGATCTGTCCCGGCAGTTCGTGGTGGAGGTTGATGCCTCAGACGTCAGAGTGGGGGCTGTCCCAAGACCAAAAGCTGCATCCCTGCGCTTTCCTCTCCCATCGTCTCAACCCCATGGAAAGGAATACGACGTGGGTAACCCGGAACTACTTGTGGTGAAGATGGCATTGGAGGAGTGGAGGCACTGGTTAGAGGAGGCGGAACACCCATTCATAGTATGGACAGATCACAAGAACCTGGAATATCTCCGCACCGCCAAGCTCCTCAACTCCAGGCAAGCTCGATGGGCCATGCTGTTCACCCGATTCAACTTCACCATCTCTTACCTACCCCTTGTCTCGCAGCTGCACTCATCTGGGGTATAGAGAACCAGGTC
The DNA here is from genome assembly GCF_018296145.1 of Oncorhynchus tshawytscha. Classification (NCBI taxonomy): domain Eukaryota; kingdom Metazoa; phylum Chordata; class Actinopteri; order Salmoniformes; family Salmonidae; genus Oncorhynchus; species Oncorhynchus tshawytscha. The sequence goes on along the minus strand of NC_056452.1, from coordinate 11,843,711 downwards.
CGTGGGATGCAGGGGGCCCGGCTAACCGGATGTTTGTCCCGGACTCTGCATGTTCCTCGGTTCTGGAATGGGCTCATTCCTCTCGACTGGCCTGCCATCCTCGCTCCCGTCGGACCCTGGCCTTTGTACGACAAAGTTTTTGGTGGCCCATCTTGGTTCCTGATTTCTCAGCCTTCATCACCGCCTGCACCGTGCGTGCCCAGAATAAGACTCCTCGGCAGGCCTCCTTCAACCACTTCCCGTCCCTCACCATCCCTGGTCACATATATCCCTGGACTTTGTCACTGGTCTCCCCCCGTCTGATGGCAACACAGTTATCCTTAACGTGGTGGACCGGTTTTCCAAAGCCGTCCATTTTATTCCTCTCCCCCAAGCTACCCTTAGCCAAGGAGATGGCACAGCTCATGGATCCATGGACTTCCGATGGACGATCTCTGACCGGGGTCCTCAGTTCTCATCCTAGTTCTTGAAGGTGTTCTGCATTTTGACTGGGTCATCGACCAGCCTGTCCTCCGGGTTCCACCCCCAGTCTAACAGCCAGTTGGACCGAGCCAATCAGGCTCTTCGCTGCCTCGTGTCCGGTAGAGTACGCCTGCAACCTCCTCCCTTGCTCAATCCCTTGAGTGCTCCCTGGGATATCAGCCCCCGCTCTTCCCGGAGCAAGAGGTCAACATACCCTCGGCCCAGATGTTTGTCCGCCGCTGTCACCGTACCTGGAAGAGAGCCCAGTTGGTGCTTCTCAAGACCACCCCCAGGTATCGACGATAGGCAGAACACCACCGGACCCCGGCTCCCCGTTATAGTCTCGGGCAGAGGGTATAGCTGTCCACTCGGGATCTGCCCCTCCGGGTAGAGTCCCCACGTTTTATCGGCCCTTTCCCCATCTCCTTGATTCTCAGCCCCTCTGCTGTTCGTCTTCTGTTGCCCTGTACCCTCTTTATACATCCCACTTTTCATGTGTCTAGGATTAAACCTATATCTCACAGCCCTTTGTCTCCTATTTCCAGGTTCTGACCATTCTGCCTGCCCTAACCCTGAGCCTGCTTACCATCTTGTACCTGCCTGACTCTGACCTGATCACAAACCTCTGCCTGTCCTCTACCTGCCCTTTGCCTGCCCAGGATTTATAATCAATTATCTGAGAACTATACTATCCACCTCCTATATCTGTATCTAGGTCATATCCTGAGTGGTAATAATACAACTTTGTATTCAGGGCAAAAAGTGAATTGCTTTGCCACATTTATTGTACATTGTTGTAAACAGGATGCATGTTTTTAATATTATTATTCTGTACAGGCTTTCCTATTTTCACTCTGTCAATTAGGTTAGTATTGTGGAGTAACTACAATGTTGTTGATCCATCCTCAGTTTTCTCCTATCACAGCCATTAAACAATGCTTTAAATTCAACATTGGCCTCATGCTGAAATCCCTGAGCAGTTTCCTTCCTCTCCGGCAACTGAGTTAGAAAGAATGCATGGGTCTCCCGAGTGGCGTAGTGGTCCAAGGCACTGCATCGCAGTGCTAGCTGTGCCACTAGAGATCCTGGATCGAGTCCAGGCTCTGTCGCAGCCGGCCGCGACCGGGAGACCCATGGGGCGGCACACAATTGGCCCAGCGTCGTCCGGGTTAGGGGAGAGTTTGGCCGGCAGGGATGTTCTTGTCCCTTCGCGCTCTAGTGACTCCTGTGGCAGGCCGGGCACAATGCACACTGACACGGTCGCCAGGTGTACAGTGTTTCCTTCGACACATTGGTGCGACTGGCTTCCATGCATCAAGAAGCAGTGCAGCTTAGCTAAGTTGTTTTTCGGAGGATGCATGGCTCTCGACCTTCGCCTCTCACGATTCCGTATGGGAGTTGCAGCGATGAGACAAGACTGTAACTACCAAATGGATACCACGAAAAAGGGGTAAAAGTTTTAAAAAAGGAAGGACGCCTGTGTCTTTGTAGTGTCTGGGTATATTGATACACCATCCAGAGTGTCATTAATAACGTCACCATGTTCAAAGGAATATTCAGTGTCTGCTTTTTCTATTTTTACCTATCTACCAATAGGTGCCCTTCTTTGTGAGGCATTGGTAAACCTCCCTGGCCTTTGTGGTTGAATCTGTGTTTGAAATTCACTGCTTGACGGAGGGACCTTACAGATACAATTACTGTATGTGTGGGCTACAGAGATAAGGTAGTCATTCAAAATTAATGTTAAACACTATTATTGCACAGAGTTAGTCCACGCAACTTACTATGTGACTGTTAAGCACATTTTTACTCATTAATTATTTAAGCTTGCCATAACAAAGGTGTGGAATACTAATTGATTCAAGACATTTCAACTTCAAATGTTTTATTAGTTTGTAGACATGTTGAAAAACATTCTGTGTGTGTAGGTAAGTCAGTGACAAAAAAAAAATCTAAATGTAATCCATTTAAATTCAGACTGTAACACAACAAAATGTGGAAAAAGTCAAGGTGTGAATACTTTCTGAAGTCACTGTAGATTTGTAATTTTTTTCCCCACAAGCTTTTCTTCATGATGTGTGTTACTCTGACATCTCTATTAGCTGCATGCCTGCCCCTGAATTAGCTCTAGAATTGTTCTCATTCATTTTTATCTCCCTGGCAGAAAAACAGTCCCTGTAAACGCCTTAGAGTAAGAAATAGAACAAATTCTTGGTTCTCTATAGAACTTTCAGATCTAGTTATGCTGACAAATCAAGAAATGCTGACTCTGTAGCTGATTGGCAGCTTTTTCGGCCATTGAGAAATAGATGCACTTCCTCAATAAAGAAAGCTTGTGGTGAAATTTCGGAAAACAGTTAATGCACTGTAGCGTGGAAATTCATCTCCTTCCCTAACTAAGCAAGTTGTCTCATTACTGAGAAAGATGAGATAAATAGTGCTTCTAAATCAGCATTTTATCTCGGCAGGCTTTATAATTTGAAAGAAATTGTGGTTTAATTGACCCTGGTCAGACAGTCGACTGCCTGCCCTTTTCCCAGCCTCTAGTTGGCTCGATGGAAGTCCCGTCAACTTCTGCTGAATCTTTGTTTTCATTCCAACAACTTTCTACTTGTAATGTGCCAGACGCCTTGCACAATATTGATGTAAAAAACACTGGGGCTGATTTGCTTGACCCTTCCTTGCTGCAGCTTTCGGCTCCTCTGATTGCAGAATCTTAAACACACATTTTTAACCTTACAATTATTTCTGGTACCATCCCCAGGGTCTGGAAGGCGGCCCATATACTCCCCCTTCACAAAGGTGGTGACCTGTGCGACCAACATAATTATTGTCTGGTGTAAAGGAGTCAGGTTTGTTGGCCTCCTTACTCGCACAAGCTTTTTCAGTTCTGCCCACACATTTTCTATGGGATTGAGGTCAGGGCTTTGTGATGGCCACTCCAATACCTTGACTTTGTTGTCCTTAAGCCATTTTGCCACAGCTTTGGAAGTATGCTTGGGGTCATTGTCCATTTGGAAGACCCATTTGCAAACAAGCTTTAACTTCCTGACTGATGTCTTGAGATGATGCTTCAATATATCCACACAATTTTCCTACCTCATTATGCCATCTATTTTGTGAAGTGCACCAGTCCCTCCTGCAGCAAAGCACCCCCACAACATGATGCTGCCACCCCCGTGCTTCACAGTTGGGATGGTGTTCTTCGGCTTGAAAGCATCCCACTTTTTCCTCCAAACATAACAATTGTAATTATGGCCAAACAGTTATATTTTTGTTTCATCAGACCAGAGGACATTTCTCCAAAAAGTACAATCTTTGTCCCCGTGTGCAGTTGTAAAACGTAGTCTGGCTTTTTTATGGCGGTTTTGGAGCAGTGGCTTCTTCCTTGCTGAGTGGCCTTTCAGGTTATGTCGATATATGACTTGTTTTACTGTGGATATAGATACTTTGTACCTGTTTCCTCCAGTATCTTCACAAGGTCCTTTGCTGTTGTTCTGCGATTGATTTGCACTTTTGGCACCAAAGTACGTTCATCTCTAGGAGACAGAACATGTCTCCTTCCTGAGCGATATGAGAGCTGCGTGGTCCCATGGTGTTTATACTTGCGTACTATAGTTTGTACAGATGAACATGGTACCTTCAGGCATTTGGAAATTGCTCCCAAGGATAAGCCAGACTTGTGGAGGTCTACAATTTTTTTCTGAGGTCTTGGCAGATTTCTTTTGATTTTCCCATAATGTCAAGCAATGAGGCACAGAGTCTGAAGGTAGGCGTTGAAATACATCCACAGGCACACCTCCAATTGACTCAAATTATGTCAATTAGCCTATCAGAAGCTTCTAAAGCCATGACATAATTTCCCAAGCTGTTTAAAGGCACAGTCAACTTAGTGTATGTAAACTTCTGACCCACTCGAATTGTGATACGTGAAATAATCTGTCTGTAAACAATTGTTGGAAAAATTACTTGTCATGCACAAAGTAGATGTCCTAACCGACTTGCCAAAACTGTAGTTTGTTAACAAGAAATTTGTGGAGTGGTTAAAAAACAAGTTTTATTGACTCCAACCTAACTGTATGTAAACGCCCGACTTCAACTGTATATACAGTGCCTTGCGAAAGTATTCGGCCCCCTTGAACTTTGCGACCTTTTGCCACATTTCAGGCTTCAAACATAAAGATATAAAACTGTATTTTTTTATGAAGAATCAACAACAAGTGGGACACAATCATGAAGTGGAACGACATTTATTGGATATTTCAAACTTTTTTAACAAATCAAAAACTGAAAAATTGGGCGTGCAAAATTATTCAGCCCCCTTAAGTTAATACTTTGTAGCGCCACCTTTTGCTGCGATTACAGCTGTAAGTCGCTTGGGGTATGTCTCTATCAGTTTTGCACATCGAGAGACTGAATTTTTTTCCCATTCCTCCTTGCAAAACAGCTCGAGCTCAGTGAGGTTGGATGGAGAGCATTTGTGAACAGCAGTTTTCAGTTCTTTCCACAGATTCTCGATTGGATTCAGGTCTGGACTTTGACTTGGCCATTCTAACACCTGGATATGTTTATTTTTGAACCATTCCATTGTAGATTTTGCTTTATGTTTTGGATCATTGTCTTGTTGGAAGACAAATCTCCGTCCCAGTCTCAGGTCTTTTGCAGACTCCATCAGGTTTTCATCCAGAATGGTCCTGTATTTGGCTCCATCCATCTTCCCATCAATTTTAACCATCTTCCCTGACCCTGCTGAAGAAAAGCAGGCCCAAACCATGATGCTGCCACCACCATGTTTGACAGTGGGGATGGTGTTTTCAGGGTGATGAGCTGTGTTGCTTTTACGCCAAACATAACGTTTTGCATTGTTGCCAAAAAGTTCAATTTTGGTTTCATTTGACCAGAGCACCTTCTTCCACATGTTTGGTGTGTCTCCCAGGTGGCTTGTGGCAAACTTTAAATTACACTTTTTATGGATATCTTTAAGAAATGGCTTTCTTCTTGCCACTCTTCCATAAAGGCCAGATTTGTGCAATATACGACTGATTGTTGTCCTATGGACAGAGTCTCCCACCTCAGCTGTAGATCTCTGCAGTTCATCCAGAGTGATCATGGGCCTCTTGGCTGCATCTCTGATCAGTCTTCTCCTTGTATGAGCTGAAAGTTTAGAGGGACGGCCAGGTCTTGGTAGATTTGCAGTGGTCTGATACTCATTCCATTTCAATATTATCGCTTGCACAGTGCTCCTTGGGATGTTTAAAGCTTGGGAAATCTTTTTGTATCCAAATCCGGCTTTAAACTTCTTCACAACAGTATCTCGGACCTGCCTGGTGTGTTCCTTGTTCTTCATGATGCTCTTTGCGCTTTTAACGGACCTCTGAGAGTATCACAGAGCAGGTGCATTTATACGGAGACTTGATTACACACAGGTGGATTGTATTTATCATCATTAGTCATTTAGGTCAACATTGGATCATTCAGAGATCCTCACTGAACTTCTGGGGAGAGCTTGCTGCACTGAAAGTAAAGGGGCTGAATAATTTTGCACGCCCAATTTTTCAGTTTTTGATTTGTTAAAAAAGTTTGAAATATCCAATAAATGTTGTTCCACTTCATGATTGTGTCCCACTTGTTGTTGATTCTTCACAAAAAAATACAGTTTTATATCTTTATGTTTGAAGCCTGAAATGTGGCAAAAGGTCACAAAGTTCAAGGGGGCCGAATACTTTCGCAAGGCACTGTATATTGTCATTGTCGTTTATTGATGTGCTCAAGCTGCAACAAACACTCAAACTGGACAATTTTATCTCAATCTCTTCATTCAAAGACTCAATCATGGACACTCTTACAGACAGTTGTGGCTGCTTTGCGTGATGTATTGTTGTCTCCACCTTCTTGCCTTTGGGCTGTTGTCTGTGCATGTACCATGTTTTGTGCTGCTACTGTTCCATGTTGTGCTACAGCCATGTTGTGTTGCTCCCATGATGTTGTCATGTTGTGTTGTCATGTGTTGCTGCCTTGCTATCTTGTTGTCTTAGGTCTCTCTTTATGTAGTGTTGTCTCTTTGTCATGATGTGTGTTTTGTCCTTTATTTTTATGATCATTTTTTTTATCCCCCGTCCCCGAAGGAGGCCTTTTGCCATCATTGTAAATAAGAATTTGTTCTTAACTGACTTGCCTAGTTAAATAAAGTTTCAATAAATAAATGCAGGGCTCTTCTGCAAAAGAGACAGTGGTCTCAGCATGACTCTGTGCTTAAATAAAAAATAATAAGATAATTTCATGTCTCGACAAAAGGCTACTAAAACCGTCAGCATATGTTCAGTGAAGTCCATAAACATTGTTTTTCCATTACATATTTTGATAGTCATAATACCTATGCCAAGTGACATTCAACCTGTTCTAAAGCTACCTTCTCTTTGTGGGTGCGTGGTTGCTGGTGCCATGGTGGTGCTGAATGGTTTCTTCCAGGGTGTGGGGGACAGAAATCTTCTCTCTCACTCAGGTAGGTCAGGATGGAGCAGGTGGTACCATCCACCCCGTAGAAAGCATAGCAGAGGTCTGAGTCCCAATGGGCTTGCAGGAACTGGGAATGTAACGCCAAAGTGTTTGTGTTCGAAAAGAAAGAGATAGAGACAGAAAAATAGGTTTGGGACAACAGTAACAGGAGAAATGTTGACTTCATGGGCCCAACAACAAAAACAGATTTAGCATTTACAAGATTAACTGTCAACTAATTGTGTTGTGACTCACCTCAACTTTCTCAGCACAGTGGGGATACACAGGGTCCTTGGGAACCTCACAAACCTCACGGAGACCTGACAAAAGAGATTGTGATAATATATATAATTATACTTTATTTTACCAACAACCTCTGTGCTGCTCAGAGTACTCAGTGGGTAATAAACTTGAATCAGCACTCGATTCCTACACTGTAAAAATTAAATGTTGATTCAACATGCATATTGTAAGGCAACCAGATGCAATAGGATTGTGAGTTTTCTTAACATTGGGCATATCGTTGAACTAACATACATTCTCAAGTTGAGTGAACGTACAATTCAACTTGAAAACTAAATCTACCTTATTTGCACATTTCCCAGATAAAATTTAAATCTATGACAATACATTACATACAGTTGAAGTCGGAAGTTCATATACACTTAGGTTGGAGTCATTAAAACTTGTTTTTCAACCACTCCAAAAATTTCTTGTTAACAAACTGCAGTTTTGGCAAGTCGGTTAGGACATCTACTTTGTGCATGAAACAGGTAATTTTTCCAATAATTGTTTACTGACAGATTATTTCACTTATAATTCACTGTATCACAATTCCAGTGGGTCAGAAGTTTACATACACTAAGTTGATTGTGCCTTTAAACAGCTTGGAAAATTCCAGCAAATTATGTCATGGCTTTAGAAGCTTCTGATAGGCTAATTGACATCATTTGAGTCAATTGGAGGTGTGTACCTGTGGATGTATTTCAAGGCCTACCTTCAAACTCAGTGCCTCTTTGCTTGACATCATGGGAAAATCAAAAGAAATCAGCCAAGACCTCAGAAAGAAAATTCTAGACTACAAGTCTGGTTTGTCCTTGGGAGCAATTTCCAAACACCTGAAGGTACCACGTTCATCTGTACAAACAATAGTACGCAAGTATAAACACCATGGGACCACGCAGCCGTCATACCGCTCAGGAAGGAGTCTCCTAGATATGAACGTACTTTGGTGCGAAAAGTGCAAATCAATCCCAGAACAACAAGCAAAGGACCGTGTGAAGATTCTGGAGGAAACAGGTACAAAAGTATCTATACCCACAGTAAAACAAGTCCCATATCGACATAAGCTGAAAGGCCACTCAGCAAGGAAGAAGCCACTGTTTCAAAACCGCCATAAAAAAAGCCAGACTACGGTTTGCAACTGCTCATGGGGACAAAGATTGTACTTTTTGGAGAAATGTCCTCTGGTCTGATGAAACAAAAAATAACTGTTTGGCCATAATGACCATCGTTATGGCCAAACGGAAAAAGTGGGAGGCTTGCAAGCCAAAGAATACCATCCCAACCGTGAAGCACGGGTGACAGCATCATGTTGTGGGGGTGCTTTGCTGCAGGAGGGACTGGTGCACTTCACAAAATAGATGGCATCATGAGGTAGGATAACTATGTGGATATATTGAAGCAACATCTCAAGACATCAGTCAGGAAGTTAAAGCTTGGTCGCAAATGGGTCTTCGAAATGGACAATGACCCAAAGCATACTTCCAAAGTTGTGGCAAAATGGCTATAAGTCAAGGTATTGGAGTGGCCATCACAAAGTCCTGAACTCAATCCCATAGAACATTTGTGGGCAGAACTGAAAAAGCATGTGCGAGAAAGGAGCCCTACAAACCTGACTCAGTTACACCAGCTCTGTCAGGAGGAATGGGCCAAAATTCACTCTACTTATTGTGGTAAATATGAGTGTGTGACCAATAACATTTTATTTGACGTGAGCTACATTTTACTAAGCTTGTTGAGTAAAATTATGAATGTATGTTTGCTCAAAACCATGCCCACCCCTTTCAAGAACAATTGGATATGTATTTAGATACACGGGCCCGATGCAGGAACGATACGTTTTAATTTCAAACGATTCGGTGCGATTCGGTTTGATTAGAGGAACGAATCAAAGCGATTTGATTTAAAAAAAGTGTTTGGGCTAGTAATGTATCAATATTTATCTTTAAAAATGATCTATAGGGCCTCCCGGGTGGCGCAGTGGTTAAGGGCGCTGTACTGCAGCGCCAGCTGTGCCACCAGAGACTCTGGGTTTGCGCCCAGGCTCTGTCGTAACCGGCCGCGACCGGGAGGTCCGAGGGGCGACTCACAATTGGCCTAGCGTCGTCCGGGTTAGGGAGGGTTTGGCCAGTAGGGATATCCTTGTCTCATCGCGCACCAGCGACTCCTGTGGCGGGCCGGGCGTAGTGCGCACTAACCAAGGTTGCCAGGTGCACAGTGTTTCCTCCGACACATTGGTGCGGCTGGCTTCCGGGTTGGATGCGCGCTGTGTTAAGAAGCAGTGCGGCTTGGTTGGGTTGTGTATCGGAGGACGCATGACTTTCAACCTTCGTCTCTCCCGAGCCCTTACGGGAGTTGTAGCGGTGAGACAAGATAGTAACTACTAAAAATAATTGGATACCACGAAATTGGGGAGAAACACGGGGTAAAATTCAACAAACAAAAAAGATCTATGACATAGCCAATTGGATATAGCACAAGTTTGGATTTCCCCCCCATCTCATAATGAAATGGTTCTGACCAACTCAGAGTGAGCTTCTCTTCTTCTCCTGCTACGACCATGCAGTGCGGGGAGCAAAAGGGATTGCTGTCCTCGTTATTAAATTTGCAACTTTACCCTATATATATAAAAATGACCATATACAGTGCATTTGGAAAGTATTCAGACCCCTTGACTTTTTCCACATTTTGGTATGTCACAACCTTATTCTAAAATTGATTAATTTAGCAGATGTTATTGGGGGTGTAGCAAAATGCTTGTGTACCTAGCTCCAACAGTGCAGTAGTATTTAACAATTCACAACAACACACACATATCTAAAAGTAAAAGAATGTAATTCAGAAATATATAACTATTAGGACAAGCAATGTAGTGGCATTGACTAAAATACAGTAAAATAGTATACAGCATATACATATGAAATGAGTAAAGCAGTATGTAAACATTATTAAAGTGACTAGTGAGTCCATGTCTATGTATATGGGGCAGCAGCCTCTAAGGTGCAGGGTTGAGTAACCGGGTGATGACTATTTAACAGTCTGATGGCCTTGAGAGAGAAGCTGTTTTTCAGTCTCTCAGTCCCAGCTTTGATGCAGCAGTTTGTTGATCCAACGTACAATTGTACGGCAACAGCTGCAATAGGATTATGAATTTCCTCAACATTTGGGCAAATAGCTGAACCAACATACAGTGTTGCCTTCCAAAGGCAAACATGAGTTAGTAATTCGACTCAACAAGTTTTTATACTCACTATGAGAAAAGTTTGTTGAGTGAAACTTTTTTTGAACACGCATTAGCTGAATTTGGTGTCCTTTCAAAGTCTACCCAACTCAGAATAACGCTGATTGAGCAATTGGTTAAATTGGCTTTTTTACAGTGTAGCATTCTATAGCATGAGAAGAAACCCACTGTGTTCCCAAAGAGGCCCCTTCCCGTAAGCACTCCACCTTCTTCCCCCTAGTGTCAATCACACACACACACACACACACACACACACACACACATAAATGTCAAGCATACACACCTAACCCACCTGCCTACCCCACCCCAAACATTCTCCTTTACAATGCAGACCGTGCCAAAACACACAGGCCGTAGCTGTGTAAAACAACCTTGTAAAACGGGCAGAAAATAAAATAAAATCCCAGTCACAGCCAAGGTGCGAAGCCCGAAAAAGCTGATGAGAAGATGAAAAAAAAAATCAGCATCTGAAAAAACACACGTACGAGTCAACAGGCCATTGAAAGGACTCCTGGGTAATTTGATCGCTCTTTATGGGGTCTGAGGTAATGTGAGGGGAAGAGAGGCGGGTCGGGAAGGAGGGTGGGCTGCTCGTGGTGAGAAGTGTGTGTGTGTGGGGGGGGTTGTGTGGCCTGCGTTGTATGAATCACCTTATTCAGGGTTTGTGAGCATTCACTTTCTTCACTCTCCCTCTCCCTCCTCCTCTCTCTTTCATTCACTCTCTCTCTCCATCCCTCTCGCTCTATCCCTTTCTGCCTCCCTCCCCAGCTCCCTCCATCCGTCCTCACGTGGCAGGGTCGGCCAGTAACCCGACTCCCACCTGACACCTCTCCGGGGGGGGACGTAAACCTTTTCCTACTAGTGGCTGCTCCACACACACACCACCATACACACACAATCACACACACACACTCCGCCAGCATAGCTAGCTCTCTGGGACTTGTTAAACCCCTTATTCATCGGCCTTAAGGACTCCCTCCATCATATTCACCTGTAGTCTCTCACCTTTGACCCCTACTGGCCAACGACCATCCCTTCTAGAATCCCAGGCTATTAACTTCACTATGTTGTTAATCTTTGAACTTGAACTATTGCACAGCCCTGAACTGCGGCCTCGAGTAACAATATCAGAGTCCCTCCAGCCAATCTCTAAAGCGCTATAGTCAACCAATAGTTTTATTGTGGTGTAATGGGGAGACTGGCTGCATTGGCTTAATCAGGTGCCAACTCCAATAAAAGCATGTAGTCATTGCATCTTCACTAATGTGCTATAATATGATACATTATATGCTATGTTACTGGTATGACGTTCTATGATAATATATATATATATATATATATATACACTGAGTGTACAAAACATTAGGAACACCTTTCCATGACATTTTTGGCCATCAAGGAAAACGCTATGTCTGGCGCAAACCCAACACCTCTCATCATCCCTAGAACACAATCCCATCACAGTGAAGCATGGTAGTGGCAGCATCATGCTGTGGGGATGTTTTTCATCAGCAGGGACAAGAAAACTGGTCAGAATTGAAGGAATGATGGATGGCGCTAAATTTCTATTTTATTTAACCAGGTAGGCTAGTTGAGAACAAGTTCCAATTTACAACTGCGACCTGGCTAAGATAAAGCAAAGCAGTGCGACACGAACAACAACACAGAGTTACACATGGAATAAACAAGCGTACAGTCAATAACACAATAGAAAAAAAAGAAAGTCTATATACAGTGTGTGCAAATGGCGTGAGGAGGTAGGCAATAAATAGGCCATAGTAGCAAAGTAATTACAATTTAGCAGATTAACACTGGAGTGATAAATGAGCAGATGATGATGTGTAAATAGAGATACTGGTGTGCAAAAGAGCAAAAAAGTAAATAAAAACATATGGGGGTGAGGTAGGCAATACAGTTGGACTATGTACAGCTGCAGCGATCGGTTAGCTGCTCAGATAGCTGATGTTTAAAGTTAGTGAGGGAAATATAAGTCTCCAGCGATTTTTGCATTTCGTTCGCAGAGAACTGGAAGGAAAGGCGGCCAAAGTAGGTGTTGGCTTTGGGGATGACCAGTGAGATATACCTGCTGGAGCGCATGCTAAGGGTGGGTGTTGTTATTGTGACCAGTGAGCTGAGATAAGGCAGAGCTTTACCTAGCATAGACTTATAGATGACCTGGAGCCAGTGGGTCTGGCGACAAATATGTAGCGAGGGCCAGCCAGCTAGAGCATTCAGGTCACAGTGGTGGGTGGTATAAGGGGCTTTGGTAACAAAATGGATGGCACTGTGATAGAATACAGGGAAATTCTTTAAGGAAACCTGTTTCAGTCTTCCAGACATTTGAGACTGGGACGGAGGTTCCCCTTCCAGCAGGACAATGACCCTAAGCATACTGCTAAAGCAACACTCGAAGTGGTTCAAGGGGAAAGATTTAAATGTCTTGGAATGGCCTAGTCAAAGCTCAGACCTCAATCCAATTGAGAATCTGTGGTATGACTTAAAGATTGATGTACACCAGCGGAAACAATCCAACTTGAAGGAGCTGGAGCAGTTTTGCCTTGAAGAATGGTCAAAAATCCCAGTAGCTCGATGTGCCAAGCTTATAGAGACTGTAATTGCTGCAAAAGGTGGCTCTACGAAGTAATGACTTTGTCTTATTTCTTGTTTGTTTCACAAAAATATATATTTTGCATCTTCAAAGTGGTAGGCATGTTGTGTAAATCAGATGATACAACCCCCCCCAAAAAATTTTTTTTATTTTAATTCCAGGTTGTAAGGCAACAAAATAGGAAAAATGCCAAGGGGGGTGAATACTTTCACATGCCACTGTAATGTTTGGTATACTCAGTGTATAATAATATATGCCATTTAGCAGACGGTTTTATCCAGAGCAACTTACAGTCATGCATGCAGACATTTTACATGCGGGTGGCCCCAGTGGAATCAAACCCACAACGCTTGGTGTTACAAGCGCCATGATCTACCATCTGAGCAACACAGATCCAACTGTAATTATAGGTCTATGTTATGGTAAGCTTCTCTAGATAATGTTATATGATGTAGTTCCATTGTGGTTCCAAATTTGGGGTTTGATTCCTGCATGGTCCCTCTGTACTGTAAGTTGCTTTTGATAATAAATGTATGCCTACTAAAGAACCATATTGTATTATTACTAGTTAGAGAAAGGCTATGACCAGGGCTGGTTGTGGTCCTACCTGTCTGCGGTCTGTGGTCGTCTTGTGGTCGTGGTGTGTGGGGCTGATGACCGAGGCTTTCCAGCTTCTGGGCCATTCTCTGTAGCTCTCGCTCCACGGACCGCACCAAGCCCTCCTGGTCCTGCCGGAGACTGGGTGACCACACAATTACGCACATACACACCCACATGAGACTCATCAGAAAAATGTAGTTTCAGTGCTGTGTGTCTGATATAATGTTGAATTTATGTATTGAATATCCAATAACATGATTTTAACTACTTTGTCTGAGTGTGGATGTGTGTTAGAAGTGTAGATGTACCTTTGCAGAAGGTTAGTAAGTTCTTCTTTAGCAGGCTGGGGAGTGTCTCTCTCCCTCGCTAGCCTCTGCACCTGAGAGCTCAGAGCCTCTAAGCGTAGAGCCAGTCTTCGCACGCTGTTACCATGGTGACCTGGGGGATGATTGACAGCACAGAAAGTTGATATTATACACTGAGTCTACAAAGCATTAGGAACACCTGCTCTTTCCATGACATTGACTGACCAGGTGAAAGCTATGATCCCTTATTGATGTCAGTTGTTAAATCCACTTAAATAAGAATAGATGAAGGGGAGGAGACAGGTTAAATGTTTTTTAAGCCTTGAGACAATTGAGACATGGATTGTGTATGTGTGCCATGCAGAGGGTGAATGGATAAGACAACATATTTAAGTGCCTTTGAAGGAGGTATGGTAGTAGGTGCCAGGCACGCCGGTTTGAGTGTGTCAACAACTGCAACACTGCTAGGATTTTCATACACAACAGTTTCTCGCGTGTCTCAAGAATGGTCCACCACCCTAAGGACACCCAGCCAACTTGACACATTTGTGGGAAGCACTGGAGTCAACATGGGCCAGCATCACTGTGGAATGCTTTCGACACCTTATAAAGTCCATGCCCCAATGAATTGAGGAGGTTCTGAGGAAAAAAGGGTGTGCAATTCAATATTAGGGAGGTGTTCCTAATGTTTTGTACACTGAGTATATGTACACTGCTCAAAAAAATAAAGGGAACACTAAATTAACACATCCTAGATCTGAATGAATTAAATATTCTTATTAAATACTTTTTTCTTTACATAGTTGAATGTGCTGACAACAAAATCACACACAAATTATCAATGGAAATCCAATTTAGCAACATATGGAGGTCTGGATTTGGAGTCACTCTCAAAATTAAAGTGGAAAACCACACTACAGGCTGATCCAACTTTGATGTAATGTCCTTAAAACAAGTCAAAATGAGGCTCAGTAGTGTGTGTGGCCTCCACGTGCCTGTATGACCTCCCTACAATGCCTGGGCATGCTCCTGATGAGGTAGCGAATGGTCTCCTGAGGGATCTCAAATCAAATCAAATTTTATTTGTCACATACACATGGTTAGCAGATGTTAATGCGAGTGTAGCGAAATGCTTGTGCTTCTAGTTCCGACAATGCAGTAATAACCAACAAGTAATCTAACTGACAATTCCAAAACTACTGTCTTATACACAGTGTAAGGGGTTAAAGAATATGTACATAAGGATATATGAATGAGTGATGGTACAGAGCAGCATAGGCAAGATACAGTAGATGGTATCGAGTACAGTATATACATATGAGATGAGTATGTAAACAAAGTGGCATAGTTAAAGTGGCTAGTGATACATGTATTACATAAGGATGCAGTCGATGATATAGAGTACAGTATATATGTATGCATATGAGATGAATAATGTAGGGTAAGTAACATTATATAAGGTAGCATTGTTTAAAGTGGCTAGTGATATATTTACATCATTTCCCATCAATTCCCATTATTAAAGTGGCTGGAGTTGAATCAGTGTCAGTGTCAGTGTCAATGTGTTGGCAGCAGCCACTCAATGTTAGTGGTGGCTGTTTAACAGTCTGATGGCCTTGTGATAGAAGCTGTTTTTCAGTCTCTCGGTCCCAGCTTTGATGCACCTGTACTGACCTCGCCTTCTGGATGATAGCGGGGTGAACAGGCAGTGGCTCGGGTGGTTGATGTCCTTGATGATCTTTATGGCCTTCCTGTAACATCGGGTGGTGTAGGTGTCCTGGAGGGCAGGTAGTTTGCCCCCGGTGATGCGTTGTGCAGACCTCACTACCCTCTGGAGAGCCTTACGGTTGAGGGCGGAGCAGTTGCCGTACCAGGCGGTGATACAGCCCGCCAGGATGCTCTCGATTGTGCATCTGTAGAAGTTTGTGAGTGCTTTTGGTGACAAGCCGAATTTCTTCAGCCTTCTGAGGTTGAAGAGGCGCTGCTGCGCCTTCTTCACGATGCTGTCTGTGTGAGTGGACCAATTCAGTTTGTCTGTGATGTGTATGCCGAGGAACTTAAAACTTGCTACCCTCTCCACTACTGTTCCATCGATGTGGATAGGGGGGTGTTCCCTCTGCTGTTTCCTGAAGTCCACAATCATCTCCTTAGTTTTGTTGACGTTGAGTGTGAGGTTATTTTCCTGACACCACACTCCGAGGGCCCTCACCTCCTCCCTGTAGGCCGTCTCGTCGTTGTTGGTAATCAAGCCTACCACTGTTGTGTCGTCCGCAAATTGATGATTGAGTTGGAGGCGTGCGTGGCCACGCAGTCGTGGGTGAACAGGGAGTACAGGAGAGGGCTCAGAACGCACCCTTGTGGGGCCCCAGTGTTGAGGATCAGCGGGGAGGAGATGTTGTTGCCTACCCTCACCACCTGGGGGCGGCCCGTCAGGAAGTCCAGTACCCAGTTGCACAGGGCGGGGTCGAGACCCAGGGTCTCGAGCTTGATGACGAGCTTGGAGGGTACTATGGTGTTGAATGCCGAGCTGTAGTCGATGAACAGCATTCTCAGATGGGATCTTGTCCAGATGGGATCTCCTCCCAGACCTGGACTAAAGCATCCGCCAACTCCTGGACAGTCTGTGGTGCAACGTGGCGTTGGTGGATGGAGCGAGACATGATGTCCCAGATGTGCTCAATTGGATTCAGGTCTGGGGAACGGGTGGGCCAGTCCATAGCATCAATGCCTTCCTCTTGCAGGAACTGCTGACACACTCCAGCCACATGAGGTCTAGCATTGTCTTGCATTAGGAGGAACCCAGGGCCAACCGCACCAGCATATGGTCTCACAAGGGGTCTGAGGATCTCATCTCGGTACCTAATGGCAGTCAGGCTACCTCTGGCGAGCACATGGAGGGCTGTGCGGCCCCCCAAAGAAATGTCACCCCACACCATGACTGACCCACCGCCAAACCGGTCATGCTGGAGGATGTTGCAGGCAGCAGAACATTCTCCATGGCGTCTCCAGACTCTGTCACGTCTGTCACATGTGCTCAGTGTGAACCTGCTTTCATCTGTGAAGAGCACAGGGCGCCAGTGGCGGATTTGCCAATCTTGGTGTTCTCTGGCAAATGCCAAACGTCCTGCACGGTGTTGGGCTGTAAGCACAACCCCCACCTGTGGATGTCGGGCCCTCATACCACCCTCATGGAGTCTGTTTCTGACCGTTTGAGCAGATACATGCACATTTGTGGCCTGCTGGAGGTCATTTTGCAGGGCTCTGGCAGTGCTCCTCCTGCTCCTCCTTGCACAAAGGCGGAGGTAGCGGTCCTGCTGCTGGGTTGTTGCCCTCCTACGGCCTCCTCCACGTCTCCTGATGTACTGGCCTGTCTCCTGGTAGCGCCTCCATCCTCTGGACACTACGCTGACAGACACAGCAAACCTTCTCGCCACAGCTCGCATTGATGTGCCATCCTGGATGAGCTGCACTACCTGAGCCACTTGTGTGGGTTGTAGACTCCGCCTCATGCTACCACTAGAGTGCACCGCCAGCATTCAAAAGTGACCAAAACATTAGCCAGGAAGCATAGGAACTGAGAAGTGGTCTGTGGACACCACCTGCAGAACCACTACTTTATTGGGGGTGTCTTGCTAATTTCCTATAATTTCCACCTGTTGTCTATTCCATTTGCACAACAGCATGTGACATTTATTGTCAATCAGTATTGCTTCCTAAGTGGACAGTTTGATTTCACAGAAGTGTGATTGACTTGGAGTTACATTGTGTTGTTTAAGTGTTCCCTTTATTTTTTTGAGCAGTGTATATAGTCAGGATCTATTCTGTTATCATGTGACCAGAGTCTCTCTTTCTTTGGTCAGGTCACATGGTCAGGGGAAATCCTGGCCCTGATCTGGTAACATACTGTATTGCACAGTAAAAGAGCATACCCATGGAATATAATATTCACATCCTTTTTCACAGTCCATGTTATAATGGCACAGTGAGAAATACACTGAATTCTGAGACATGGACAAATAATGTAATGAATCAAACATTCCAAATGGAAACCCCTGTATGGACCACCTGTACACACATCATACTGTAAATGTCAAAGCCAATCAGGCCCTGTCCTAAAATAAAATATCAGATTGCATCATTACCATCAACAGATTACGTAACGCCATCTATTTTTGTTGAATTGAGTGATTATGGTCGTTCATTTTCCATATTACATGCACCTAGTGCAAGGATTTTAATTGATTTTTTACAGTGAGACTGAAATGTTCAATATGCCTATTTTAGGACAGATGGCAAAGAGTCATAATTCCTGGCATGAAAATATTGTTGGAGTGGTAACTGGAGCTCTTCACATAATTACGCTATTCTCACGTGGCTTTGTGGTTTCAGAACCCCCCACACACACACACACACACATGCAGGAACGACACCCGAGCATACACACACACATGGGCACACACACCCACACACATAGACATTCTCCTAGACATAAGTGAATGTTTACACAGACGCCATAACGGGTAACGCTGGCCCTTGACTCAACTTGATGACATCAACCTCAGTTCTAAAGTCATATTGAGGTCAGGTTGATTTCAACATTCTCGCCCTAACACTGCCATTTCATATCAGTCAGAGATGCAACTTTTACTGTAAGACATTGCCCATCATCATGTGTAGTGCTCTTTGTACACTATGCTCTAGTGTATGCCAAAACACATTGCAACATGAGTGGTCTCAATATTGATGCCTTGTATGAAACTAGGCCATTTGAATTCTCTGCTGGATCCCCCCCAAAATGTGGATGACCTATGCTCCCAACAGAAGGTAAAAAGAGTTTACTGTGAGAGAAAGTACTTACTATGACACAATAAAAAGAGGCGATTTAGAAAGAACACCCATGATATATTATACTGAATCTACCATAACTACGTCCTTTTACAAGCATTTTTTTGTTTTCAGGCTACACGCCTACATGTTCCAAAAGTGTTCTTAAGCTATCCCCATAGGATAACAATTTTTGGTCCCAGGTTAGAACCCTTTTTTGTTCCAGGTATAAAGGCAACATGTAAAGTGTGGTCCCATGTTTCATGAGCTGAAATAAAAGATCCCAGAAATGTTCCATACGCACAAAATAGCTTATTTCTCTCAAATTTTGTGCGTAACTTTGTTGACATCCCTGTTAGTGAGCATTTCTCCTTTGCCAAGATAATCTACCTGACAGGTGTGGCATATCAATAAGCTGACACCATGATCATTACACAGGTGCATCTTGTGATGGGGACAATAAAGGCCACTCTAAAATGTGCAGTTTTGTCACACAACACAATGCCACAGGTATCTCAAGTTCTGAGGGAGTGTGCAATTGGCATGCTGACTGCAGGAATGTCCACCAGAGCTGTTACCAGAGATTTGAATGTTAATTTCTCTACTATAAGCTGCCTCCAACGTCGTTTTAGGGAATTTGGCAGTGCGTCCTACCGGCCTCACAACCGCAGACCACATGTAACCACACCAGCCCAGGACCTCCACATCCGGCTTCTTCACCTGCGGGATCGTCTAAGACCAGCCACCCAGACAGCTGATGAAACTGTGGGTTTACACAACCAAAGAATTTCTGCACGAACTGTCAGAAACCGTCCCAGGGAAGCTCATCTGCGTGCTTGTTGTCCTCACCAGGGTCTTGACCAGACTGCAGTTCGGCATCTTAAACGACTTCAGTCGGAAAATGCTAATCTTCAATGGCCACTGGCACGCTGGAGAAGTGTGCTCTTCACAGATGAATCCCGGTTTCAACTGTACCAGACAGATGGCAGACAGCGTGTATGGCATTATGTTGGCGAGCGGTTTGCTGATGTCAAAGTTGTGGACAAAGTGCCCCATGGTGGCGCTGGGGTTATGGTATGGGTAGGCATAAGCTACGGGCAACCAACACAATTGCATTTTATCGATGGCAAATTGAATGCACAGAGATACAGTGACAAGGTCCTGAGGCTCATTGTCCTGCCATTCATCCACCGCCATCACCTCATGTTTCCGCATGATAATGCATGGCCCCATGTCGCAAGGATCTGTACACAATTCCTGGAAGCTGAAAATGTCCCAGTTCTTCCATGGCCTGCATATTCACCAGACATGTCACGCATTGAGCATGTTTTGGATGCTCTGGATCGACGTGTACGACAGCGCGTTCTAGTTCCCGCCAATATCCAGCACCTTCACACAACCATTGAAGAGGAGTGGGACAACATTCCACAGGCCACAATCAACAGCCTGATCAACTCTATGCAAAGGAGATGTGTTGCGCTGCACGAGGCAAAGGGCGGTCACACTAAATAATGACTGGTTTTCTGATCCACACCCCTACCTTTATTTTTTAAGGTATCTGTGACCAACAGAAACATATCTGTATTTCCAGTCATGTGAAATCCCTATATTAAGGTCTAATTAATATATTTCAATTGAGGATTTTCTTATATTCATTTTTGCATGTTGTATATTTTTGTTCAGTGTAGAACCCTCTGTGGAAAGGGTTCTACATGGAAGCCAAAAGAGTTATACCTGGATCCAAAAAGGGTTCAGAAAACCAGCCCCGTCGCAGACACTGATGTCTTGCTCCCAGACAAAATAAACAACTTCTTTGCTCGCTTTGACGACAATACAATGCCACGGCCCGCTACCAAAACCTGCGGGCTCTCCTTCACCGCAGCCAACGTGAGTAAAACATTTAAACGTGTTAACCCTCGCAAGGCTGCTGGCTGCCGGCTGCCGGCACAGACGATTCCAGCTCAGCATTTAACACCATAGTACCCTCCAAACTCGTCATCAAGCTCGAGACCCTGGGTCTCGACCCCGCCCTGTGAAACTGGGTCCTGGACTTTCTAACGGGCCGCCCCCAGGTGTTGAGGGTAGGAAACAACATCTCCACCCGGCTGATCCTCAACACTGGGGCCCCACAAGGGTGCATTCTCAGCCCTCTCCTGTACTCCCTGTTCACCCACGACTGCGTGGCCATGCACGCCTAAAACACAATCATCAAGTTTGTAGACGACACTACAGTGGTAAGCTTGATTACCAACAACGACAAGACGGCCCACAGGGAGGAGGTGAGGGCCCTCGGAGTGTGGTGTCAGGAAAAAAAAACTCACACTCAACGTCAACAAAACAGATGATCGTGGACTTCAGGAAACAGCAGAGGGAGCACCTCCCTATCCACATCGATGGGACAGTAGTGGAGAAGGTGGAACGTTTTAAATTCCTTGGTGTACATATCACGGACAAACTGAAATGGTCCACCCACACAGACAGCGTGGCGAACAAGGCGCAACAGCGCCTCTTCAACCTCAGGAGACTGAAGAAATGTGTCTTGTCACCAAAAACACTCACAAACTTTTACAGATGCACAATCGAGAGTATCCGGTCAGGCTGTATCACCGCCTGGTACAGCAACTGCTCCACCCACAACCGTAAGGCTCTCCAGAGGGTAGTGAGGTCTGCACAACGCATCACTGGGGGCAAACTACCTGCCCTCCAGGACACCTACACCACCCGATGTCACAGGAAGGCCAAAAAGATCATCAAGGAAAACAACCACCCAAGCCACTGCCTGCTCACTCCGCTATCATCCAGAAGGCGAGGTCAGTACAGGTGCATCAAAGCTGGGACCGAGAAACTGAAAAACAGCATCTATCTCAAGGCCATCAGACTGTTAAACAGCCATCACTAACATTGAGTAGCTGCTGCCAACATACTGACTCAAATCTCTAGCCACTTTAATAATTAAAAATTGGATGTAATAAATGTATCACTAGTCACTTTAAACAATGCCACTTTATAGAATAATTACATACCCTACATTACTCATCTCATATGTATATACTGTACACTATACCATCTACTGCATCTTGCCTATGCCATTCGGCCATCGCTCATCCATATATTTATATGTACATATTCTTATTCATTCCTTTACACTTGTGTGTATAAGGTAGTTGTTGTGAAATTGTTAGATTACTTGTTAGATATTACTGCACAGTCGGAACTAGAAGCACAAGCATTTTGTTACACTTGTATTAACATCTGCTAGCCATGTGTACGTGACCAATTAAATTTGATTTGGTTCTTCAAAAGGTTCTCCTATGGGGACAGCCGAGGAACCCTTTTAGGTTCTAGATAGCACCTTGTTTTTAAGAGTGTAGACATAGACCGCCCACTATAACGGTCGCTAGCCAAACATATAGTAAAACAAACATCACATAATGTTGTTTGTTCCACTTCCACTCAATGCCTCTGGCTGACCTAAAGCAGTAGTCCTTTTCCTTGTTTGATGAACCCCATGGTATACATAATAAGCGTACAGCAACCTAACCAGCCAGACTGCAGCAGACGGCCAGAAAAACAAGTCAACCAGGGGCGTAGTAAAAAGTAAATGTGTGTTTAAGAGGCCTGTCAGTTGGGCTTTAAGGGGCTATTTGGGAGGGCCGATCAAGGACTTCCTGATTGAGACATTAGCATTTGCACAAACGTAGAGTGGTCTATAAAATGTTGGGCTGGCCTGGCACTGAATAGCTAGTATTGAGCAAACGTGGAAATCAGACAATAAAATAGTACTGTAATATTTTGGGCTAGGGTGTCGGTGGTGTGGGGTTACCGGTGTGTGTGTGTGTATACACTGGTTATGGACCCACAGGGAGGTTGTAGATGTAGGGTCTGGGGGTTCTGAGGATAGGGGTTAAACAGAGACCCCTTTGGGATTGGCTATCTACCCAATTACACATACAGGAAGGAACCCTATGATGGTGATGTCACCCCCTATCCACCCACTGCCTGTTTACTCAGCTGACAATTACTGCATCACTCCTCACCAACCATAGCATCACTCCTCACCAACCATAGCATCACTCCTCACCAACCATAGGACTACAGGAAGGAGTGGCAAAGAGAGAGAGTAGGGGAGAGAGAGAGGAGTCCACACTAGAAAATATCTCAGTCATGTAAAGCATTTCACTATCTAATCTATTCCTCGAAGAGTAGATCCATAGAAATACAGTATAATGAATGTAGATTATATTTCTATGCTTAGGACACTTACCCTGTTCCTCAGGGGACCTCCCTGCACCTGCCGGCTCCTCTCTGGTCATCTCTGGAGGCACCCAGAGGCTCTGCAGCAGCAGGGTGAGCAGAGAAACAGAAAGACACAGCACCAAGCAGCCACTGGAGACAGACAGGAGGACAGACGGACATGGGTTAGCGTTGGGCTTAGCAGAAATCATCACTACACTAAACTAACTAGCTCTACTAGTAATGTAATTGCAATGAACTTATATTTAGCTTCGACACGTGGTATCATATTGTGTATCATGTAGTGCCACGTAGAGGGGTACCAAGTTTGCCCTAAAGTCATGTAATTTGTTGTGGTGATCTCCGTGTAGTCTCAGTTTGTCCT
This sequence comes from Oncorhynchus tshawytscha, assembly GCF_018296145.1. NCBI lineage: Eukaryota > Metazoa > Chordata > Actinopteri > Salmoniformes > Salmonidae > Oncorhynchus > Oncorhynchus tshawytscha. The sequence continues at coordinate 11,820,276 of NC_056452.1, read as the reverse complement.
GCACTGAGCACATTGAGAAGAAGAGGGAATTAACTTGTTCCATGGACAGGCTTCAAATAAGAGCGGTTCTCTTAGTCATAACAAACAGCTGGAGAGTGACGTGCTGTCATGGCGTGAGAGCGACTTGAGCAAGCGACTCCTTTGGGGTTTGGGTTTTTACTGGGGCAGAAGAGGACTGGGCTTTTCGTCGGAGCAAATCGGCTACGAAGAGTGTGTTCCAGAAGTGAAACGCCCTCGGGCCAAGCCAAACACACAGCCAAACTCAGCACTCAAGCCGGTTCAATTCAATTGAATTCAATTGTATTAGTAAAGCTCTCCATATAGAGAAATCTGTCAAAGAGATCTCAGCAACTGGCCCGGGTATTTGCGAAAACAACATCCACTATAGGGCTACCAGCGACAAAGAAAAAACTCCAAAATAAGAGTTCCAAGATGATACCACGTAGTTCAACACTTAGTAAGCCCATTGTTTGTGGGTCCAACAATCAGTCAAGTCTACATTATAGTCCATTTACCGTACGTTCAGTCAACTCCTGATAAGTGCGATGTAACTGGCATGACAAACATGCAATATACACATGCCGATATCCAGAGATCTGAACCGTATTCCTACACAGTAGATCTAGTCTTAATCAATTGTTAGGCTTTTGGGATGAGCCCTTACCTCCGGGGTCGCAGTGTAAAACGCATGATCCAGAGTCCAGATGTGGGCCTGACTGTCAAAACAGAAAATCATACATTAGAATAAATAAGTGTAATTATCAGTCAATAGTGCAATAACTTGGAAAAAGAAACGCAAAGAGATGCTGCCTCTAATCTTTTTTTTCTGTTTTTCCCACTGTTCTCAAAAGTGAAGATAAGGCAGATGGGGTAAAAATGGTTTCCTTTGTGTACAAGATCACCATTCAGTCCAAAACACCACATCACATCATAGTTTCCATTTACACTGATGGGAATATATTAATCCCCTTCCATATTCAGTCATAGTTTTGACGAGGCGTAAAAGTGGCTCAACGTGTGCCTTTGTGTTTCCTATTGAAAGTTAATGATACACTGATACATGTCACAAACTGTGCCAATACTCCAGTCCCTCTCTCTCCATCCTTCAGTCCCTTTGTTTTGTTACTCTGTGTGGTCTATAAGCCAGAGTTATAAAGACATTGGAACAGCCAGGCGTACTTACCGATTCAGCGCGGACACACACAAACACACACACAGACCACACAAACACTCTAAGGCTCCGTCACGACCGGGCGGCAACCTCCTCCATCGCTCCCTCTTTCAAAAAAAGACCTGATAAAAAAAAGCTGGAGAAAACGCGGGGCTGGAAAGTCTCATTTGTTTTTTGTCTCTTTCCCTCCTCCTCTGGCCTCCTTTTCTCTGTCCCTATAGGCCTCTGGGTACGCATCCTGCGGTTGTCAAGGAAACCTGATTCCCCTCTTGAGAACACAATACCCATGGTGCTGCTGGGGCCTTTCACAGATACAATAGAACTCACGCTATTGGGTGACACAGCCTCTTTCAGCCCTACCGCCCAGAATAAAAAGCCCTATTTGTGAGTGGAAACACAACTGAACTGGGGACTCTACTTGCTACTCCAGCCTATTGGAATGTCTTAGAGGGCATATTATGAGATTTAACACATAAATGAACTAATTTCATTGACAAAAGCAATTAAATAATAAAAACACAACGTTGTGCCTCATGATAGGCTTGCATATCAATAATACTTCTCTCTATTATTCCAGTTTACTCACACACACCACTTCAGGTCGCACACATAAGACATTTGAAGGACATCTGGCCTTAGAAATACCAAAGGAGAGGAGTTTAGACTGCAGGAGACAATTAGTAGTTGGACAGATATAGTATGTGCAGTCCTTCATGCAGCCTGAAGAGGGCAGCATAGTCCCAGTTTTGATAGGCCTATTTCCTGTTGTAGGTTGGTAATGACCCTTCTTTAGGTTATTTTTGTAGGGGAAACTCAACTACCATTAGATGGAGAAGACTAAAGATTATATCCCTTTCAGTTGGTATCCACATGTTTAAAGTTTGTAGTGTAATGAAATAAGGAAATTAAACTAATGTCCTATTACCACCCTCCTCTGATCGGAGGACAAATTTATCAATGTGAAATGTCAATGTCACTTTAATGTCAAAGGGTCTTTATTATAGGTATAATATGGTCATTGTGACAATTCCACCGAAACTGGTAATGCAATTAACATTGAATGTCTTTAAGTTCAACTTGGCAAACAAACATCTCACTTAAGTACGTCCGACCTTGACATCAGCACTTGACGTCACACCTTTCTTCAAACACTGCAAGGTGTGTGTGTGTGTGCACGTGTCCATGTTTGTGTGCGTGTGTACGTGCGCGCCTGCCTTCCATAGGTGTGATGTCACAGTGTGTCGGAGCGGAAGGATTTGATGAGCATAAACCCCTCATAAGCTTGGACCTCAAGGCTTACTGGCTTTAGATCCATCTGTCTGTCTCTCTCTCCCCACCTCAATCTCTCACCAAACAGTGGTATTCTCTGTCCAATCAAATAGCTCTGAGGTTAAAGCGTGCTATAAAATGTTGGGCTGGCCTGGCGCTGAATACAGCACTCAATGTGCTGTAGCCCTAGCGCGATAGTCAGCGTCCTATGGATTAGTGTACCTCACATGATATGAATACTGTCCACTCCTACAGTCATGTCTGTCGGACCGATGCCAGCAGCTGGCATGTAACAAAGGCTCCATTAACCAACTCCATGGTCATAGAAAAGCTGGCTTTGAGACAGACAGGACAGGGTAGACCTGAAAAGACAGGTATAAACACAACAGAATTATACAAAGAGTAGAGAGGGAGTACTGTTGTGGACAGTGTATTTATTCTATGTCATCATTGTGAGTCATGAGTGGGTTATCATTCACAATATACAGCATGTCTAAGGTCTTCTCAGAAAAACACATGATGGAGTGGACATGGCGTAGACATTTGGCAATTTGTTTTTTCAGGTTTCATCACACACATAGGCCTACGGCCATCACACACATTGGCTTGTTGTTGTTGCAAGAACACCAAATGAAGAAATGAACAACATAATGAGAGAATACAAAGCAAAAACACAAGGCCAGAACCATATTGGAGTGGCAATGATGGCCTAATTGAGTTATCTGTAATAACTGTCATGTGCTGGGCGTTGTTTTTGGCATGTGCTTTTGAGTAGGAGGACAAAGCAGGATTTTGTTAAAATTGCCTGGGTGCCTTCCAGTCCTTTTTCCAGTGCCCGTAACTACTTTGACAGACATCCAGGCCTGTAAACAAAGTTTGATGAATCAGATGATATTGCCTCTATTCCACCACTCCCAACTGGCTCACTCACAGTAACTCAGATGTTGCCTAAAACAGCAGTGGCGCATCTTGTTTTTCAAAATCTTCTCAAGTTCTTTGCACTCTAATGTTTGGTCATTAGATTTTAATAGTAGGCTAATGTTTGTTTCACCCTGCTACATTATTTGTTTGAATGATTTCTGGACTTGTATATAGCTATACGGTTTTCCCCATCATTTAAAGCAGATGCCAGTGCAATTTCATATATCGAACAAAGCGTAAAGACAAAAAAATGGCATAACAAATCCGATATGAATTGCATTCTACACTCCGCCATATGGCTCCTGCTAGTAGCGGTTAGAGGAGTAGGGATACTGCGCATGTCCGAAACTGACAAATATGACTGCAGCTCCAACATCTCAAGACATCTGACCAAACCAGGTAGGGTAATTTCATATCTTGACAGGTATTTTTCATGTCTTGTCGTTTCTTCAGCAGTTATTAACACATGCACAGTCCTCTTGCCCTTATGCATCGTGATAATATTAGTTAGCCCGCTCGCAATGCAAGTTCAACAACAACCAATGTTGACAGTGAGGAAGAGAATTTGTCTCGCTATCTTGTCGCTAGTTAGCTAGGTGCTAGCTGGCTGACTATCGCTCTGCATCTGAAGAAAATGCTTTATGGTCGTCGCAAACTATTTTGACGTGATAACTAGCTAGCTATTCTAGCTAATGTTATGCTATGCATTGACCTGGTGATAACGCTGATCAGACAATGGACCAATGTCAATTGCTAACGTGAATGGAAGGAAACCGCTTTGTTAGCGTGCGCTCTGTCCGCATTTCTAGCTAGCGCTACCTGTCACCTTTGCCAGGGTTACCACTAACTATCAGTTTTCACGGCGTTCGGGGGTTCTAGCTAGCTGACCAACTAAATTTAGTCCGTTTTATTCCAGCAATATGAATGCATTTCTTACCCAGCCCCATAATAGCTATGCAGAGTTGTGGTGTCGGCACCTTGTCGCCTGTCAATTGAATTATCTCAGTCAGTGTTGGCTAACTACGCTGAACAAAAATATACACGTAAAGTGTTGGTTTCATGAGGTGAAATAAAATCATATACCTTTTTCATACGCACAAAAAGCTTCTTTCTCTACATTTTTTTTGCACATTTGTTTACATCCCCTGTTAATGAACATTTCTCATTTGCCAAGATAATCCAGCCACCTGACAGGTGTGGCATATCAAGAAACTGATTAAACAGCATGATCATTAAAAAGATGCACCTTGTGCTGGGGACAATAAAAGGACACTTTAAAATGTGCAGTTTTGTCACACAACACAATGCCACAGATGTCTCAAATATTGAGGGAGGGTGCAATTGGCATGCTGACTGCAGGCGTGTCCACCAGAGTTTTTGCCAGATCATTTAATGTAAATTTCTCTACTATAAACTGCCTCCAACGTTTTTTGTTTTTTTGAGAATTTTGCAGTAGGTCCAACAGGCCTCAACTGCAGACCACGTGTATGGCGTCCAGTGGGCAAGCAGTTTGCTGATGTCAACATTGTGAACGGACTGTCCCATGATGCCGGTGGGGTTATGGTATGGGCAGGCATAAGCTACGAAACAACGAACATAATTGCATTTTATCTATGGCAATTTGAATGCACAGAAATACCGTGCCTAGATCCTGAGGCCATTTCTTTTAAAGTATCTGTGACCAACATATGCATATCTGTATTCCCAGTCATGTGGAATCCATAGATTAGGGCCTAATGAATTTCTTTAAATTGACTGATTTCCTTCAATAAAATGTAAATCAGTCAAATCTTTGAAATTGTTGCTCCCAAGAGACGCAGCGGTGTAAGGCACTGCATCTCAGTGCTAGAGGTGTCACTACAGACCCTGGTTCGATCCCGGGCTGTATCACTTCTGGTCGTGATCGAGTCCCATAGGGCGGAGCACAGTTGGCCCAGCGTCGTCCGTGTTAGGGGAGGGTTTGGCCGGGGTAGGTTGTCATTGTAAATAAACATTTGTTCTTAACTGACTTACGTAGTTAAATTAAATATTTTTGTTCAGTATAGCTAGCTGTCTTGATCACATTAGCTGTTATCATCAGTGTCCCTTGCTGGCTGATCCTACACACAGACAGTTAATTTAGCATAATAATGCAGTTCTTCAATATAGTTAATCTATAGCCAGCTAACTAAAGTCATTTAGTTTTAGCTGGGGGAATCACTCAGCTCCATCTCTGTACCTGGGATTGCAGCCCTCTCTCTGGCTTGAAGTCAGTGACCCAAGATGATCCCATACTATAGTGTTGTTTAGTTCAATAATTCAGTTTCTGTCATGCAACATAATTTTTCTTTGCTGCTTAAAACTATAGACATATTTACCATCATTTGCCCTTAATTGCTCACTCAACCTTTGCCCTGAGACATGGCTGTTTAGACTAGATGGTTGTGACTAGATGTAGTACATCTATGACCAGAAGTCAGTTTTTGCAGCAGGAGAGCATTTTACCTAACCCTATTTCTAACCTTATCTTAACCTGCTACATTAATTCTCCTAGCCTGCTATGAAAAAGTAACTTCTGGTCGTAGCTGTATAGTACCTAGTCAAAACCAGTCTCAGCCGGTCAGGGCAACCTTAACCTATATAGCCAGTGTAGGTTGCATATTTTTAGCCTACATCAAAGGTCTTATTCTGCAATCGCTCACATACAGGCTAGCTTATACAAGATTCCCTTTCCTTTGTCCTGCCCTCCCCCTGCATTAAGTTCCAAATAGCCTGTCAAGCAAATCCATATGTTTGTAACAATGTTCTCATTCTTTTCCCCTCTCTGTAGTAAACATCATGGGTGGTTGAGAGACACCCTGGACTTATTTGTTGTGAAGAGGACAGAAGGCTAGTTAGGCTAAGTTATACTCAAGACCCCTCAGCCGCAGTCCAGAAGATACTGCAGCCATGGCTGAGGAGGACTACGGCTGCTTTGTGGACTGGACCCAGATGGGGGACCTGGCCAACAGCAGTGGCCCCTCCAAACTGGATGTCAAGGACCCATTGGAGCTCAAGAAGCTGGCCAGGCAGGGCCACTGGGCCAAGAACCACAAGCTTCGTGCCCAGGTTTACCAGCAACTCATCAAGGCCATCCCCTGTCGCACCGTCACCCCCGATGCTGAGGTCTATCGTGACCTCATGGGGGACAGCACAGGTAAAAAAGCCTCGTCCGTCATCCCACTGCCGGACTTTGTGGACGGCAGCGCTGTTCCGCACTACTGCCTCAAAGCAGACGCAGTGACCACCGTCCACCGGGTCATCTCCTGTCTGGCTGGCCAGTTCCCGGACATCTCGCACTGCCCGGCGCTGCCCGCCATAACTGCCCTCCTGCTGCACTTCAGTGCCGACGAGGCGCAGTGCTTCGAGAACATCAGCCGTCTGCTGGCATGCAACGAGCCAGGCCGACGCTTGGTGGACCAGACCTTCCTGGCCTACGAATCCAGCTGCATGACCTTCGGCGACCTGGCCAACAAGTACTGCCCGGCCGCCCACAAGTTGATCGTGGCCACAGCGCAGGACGTGGTGGAAGTGTACTCGGGCTGGCAGCGCTGGGTGCTGGGCGACCTGCCCTTCAGCCACGTGGCCCGGGTACTAGACGTCTTCCTGGTGGAAGGATACAAGGTGTTGTATCGCGTGGCCCTGGCCCTGCTCAAGTTCTATCGCAAACAGAAAGCCGGGGCTGGAGCTGGAGCTCAGCCATCAGAGGGCCAGAAACAGGACTCTGCAGAGGTCAAGGCGGAGATCCAGGCCTTTGTCAAAGCCATCGGCTCCAGCATCACCCCGGACAAGCTGCTGGAGAAGGCCTTCTCCATCCGCCTGTTCAGTCGCAAAGAGATTACCCTCCTGCAGCTCGCCAATGAGAAGTCGCTGCAGCAGAAGGGTATCACCGTCAAACAGAAGAGGTGAGTGAGGGCTAGAGACAGTGCGGCTTGGCGGGGTCGTGTTTCGGAGGACGCACGGCTCTCGACCTTCGCCTCTCCCGAGTCCGTACGGGAGTTGCAGCGATGAGACAAGACTGTAACTACCACGACATTGGGGAGAAAAGTTTTATTTTATTTTTAAGTTCAAAAGCCATGAAACAATTCAGAATGGTATGCTACAAATGAGAGGCATGCACTCAGAAAAACCATTTATAAAATGTGCATGACAACTTTAGCCACCAGTAAGGGTCTTGTTTAGAAGGGATGTGACATTATGCATTTTAGCTAACTCTAACCATTTTCCTAACCTTAACCTAATTCTCCTAACCGTATGTTGTCCTATCCTGCTACAAAAAGTAACATTTTCGGCATCCCATCTAGGCAAAACCCCCAGTGAAAAGTGTCTGTCGTTCCTGGCTTTATAAAGCCGGTACGACCTGCCGCTAAAATCATTTGGACACCTGCCGCTAAAAGTATTTGGATAGTTAACTCATTTTCTGTTTTTAGTTCACTCACACTTTTTCCTGTTGTGGCTGTCTGTGTGGCTCTTTTCTCACCATTCTGTTCATAGTTTTCCCCCCTTTTTTTTGCTGTCCATTTTCCATCCACCGTCGTCTTCTGTTTTCACCTTGACTCCTGTGTCCATGTGTCTACTGCTCATCCATTCTCCCATTTGCACTTGGCTCTGTTAGTCTGAGGTAGGTGTTTCTCTCTCTCAGCTCTCTCTCTTCACCTGTTAATACTTGAGCTGATCTCCCTCATTAGTGATAAATTGTATTAGAAACCGTGTCTACATTCTCTGTAAACTATAATTTTAACTATACGTGACCAGGAAAACACGATTTGGACATAGAACACACTACCATAGGCAAAACCAAGAAACAGTGTGCTGGTTTTTGCTTCTCGTTAACACTCAATTGAATAGGCCTAAATAAAGTCCCAGACTGACTCACGCTGTGACCCTTGAGGTCAGGAGTTGTACAGTAACTACAACAACAACCATGACATATCCAGGCAAGCTCAGAAAATACTCTATTAACCTTCCATTACCACAACCTCATGGCCCTACATGCTGTACAAAGACTTTGACTGACCGATCAGGAGTTTGTGTGTTACTGACAAAGTAGTCATCTCCTTCCTGCCCGGTTACCATGGCTACAGGCGCAACGTGCAGCTGGCTCTGAACCCGGACACCTTCTCCTCGGAGGTGGTCAGCGCCAAGGAGATGAGGGACATCTGGTCGTGGATCCCCGAGCGCTTCGCCCTGTGCGAACCGCAGCTTCTCTTCACCACGTCCACCCACGGCTGCAGCCTCAACCGGTACCCACTTTACCAGTCTCACTTTAGCCACCCACTGCAGCCTAGGCAAACCACTAGACCAGGGGTGTCAAACATACCGATTCCGATGTGGGCCGCATGTGTTTTCTGCGAGGAAACGGTCTCCGTCTATATTGAAATACCTAAAACCAAATTAGAAGTGGGTGGAAATGAGAATGGACCTACATTTTTATACAGTCTCTAGACTCTGTCCAGATTGCTAACAGTCACCGAAACAAAAGCTAGAGAGTCAGGGAGCATTGACAATTCCATTTACTAGGCTATTTTTGGCTAATTATAATCAAGTTTCAGTGCTGTCCTTTGGACCTCTGTGGAGACCGAATGTGGCCCATGGGGGAAAATAAGGTTGGTACCCCTGCGCTCTACAATTTCTGCCCACTTTTTTCATCCTCAATGGTACACTTTACCCTGCACTGGGCCCAATTTACCATAAAGCTTACTCTACATTTCGCCACAGTCTTGGCTACCATGCCTACTTTACCACAAACGGGCAATTTGCGATTGGTACGTCAATTTCTTTACTTTTAAATGTGTATCTACACACTACCGTTCAAAAGTTGGGGTCACTTAGAAATGTCCTTGTTTTTGAAAGAAAAGCAAAAAATGTTGTCCGTTAAAATAACATCAAATTGACAGACGCCTCACAAGTCTCAACGTCAACAGTGAAGAGGCGACAACGGGATGCTGGCCTTCTAGGCAGAGTTCCTCTGTCCAGTGTCTGTTCTTTTGCCCATCTTAATCTTTTCTTTTTATTGGCCAGTCTAAGATATGGCTTTTTCTTTGAAACTCTGCCTAGAAGGCCAGCATCCCAGAGTCGCCTCTCACTGTTGACGTTGAGACTGGTGTTTTGCGGGTACTATTTATTGACGCAGCCAGTTGAGGACTTATGAGGTGTCTGTTTCTCAAACTAGACACTCTAATATACTTGTCCTCTTGCTTAGTTGTGCTCCGGAGCCTCCCACTCTTCTTTCTATTCTAGTTAGAGACAGTTTGCACTGTTCTGTGAAGGGAGTAGTACACAGTGTTGTATGAGATCTTCAGTTTCTTGGCAATTTCTCGCATGGAATAGCCTTCATTTCTCAGAACAAGAATAGACTGACGAGTTTCAGAAGAAAGGTCTTTGTTTCTGGCCATTTTGAGCCTGTAATCGAACTTACAAATATTGATGCTCCAGATACTCAACTAGTCTAAAGAAGGCCAGTTTTATTGCTGCTTTAATCCAACAACAGTTTTCAGCTATGCTAACATAATTGCAAAAGGATTTTCTAATGATCAATTAGCCTTTTTAAAATGATAAACTTGGATTAACTGATACAACGTGCCATTGGAACACAGGTGTGATGGTTGCTGATAGTGGGCCTATGTAGATATTCCATTCAAAATTTGCCGTTTTCAGATATAATAGTAATTTACAACATTAACAATTTCTACACTGTATTTCTGATCAATTTGATGTTATTTTTAATAGACAAAAAATGTGCTTTTCTTCAAAAAACAAGGAAATATCTAAGTTTTTCAAACTTTTGAACGGTAGTGTGTGTGTGTGTGTATATAATAATAATAATATATATATATATATGAATATAACTTAGAAATGCCTCATGAGCTTAGTTCAATCAACTCTTACCCTACCAGTCCCCAAAATATAAGCTTGTTTTACTCCATTGTTTATAAATGTAATTGTACACAAACACTTCATATCCTAAAAAATGCTTAAATCTATACATTTTGATATCATGGATGGTCAGCCATTACATCTGTCTATTCATTTGAGACCGGTTACATTTCTCCAGCCCCATCCCTCAACTATTTACCAAAACAGTGGCGGGTCTGTCACTTTGTTATTGTTTGAACTGCAGATTGCCTCTTTAAAGGAGGGGTAAGGGAATGACTTGGACAGTAAGGTCACCCATTTATGTCTTTGTTCAACAGCAATAGAACTAGAATATAACGTTTGTTTAGTGATGAATCAGCAATGGCCCTTGTTCAATATTCCCTTGCCCTTGTACAGCCTCGGGTACTAAATCCATCACCCTCAGGCCAAACAGAAGACTTAGTTCAGGGTCATATTCATAGCTCACACAGAAACAGAATCTTGTTTATAGAATGCAAACCGTAGCCTGACACTTTTTCCCCAGGGATCAATACTGTAGGTTTAGTTAATATTTACCCACCTGTATTGGTTTACTGCTCATCAGCTGAGACACAGGTGAGTATCAGAGCTATCCAAAGTATATCACTAGGGGCCATAAAGACATTCATACTTTCATTCAGCTAGTGAAAAAGGCTGATCTCTGACTTAAATTCACACATTTGTTTTTTTCAATAGGAATGGATTAACTTTCTGAATTATGCTACATAGAAATCATTGACCAAAAAGAAACTGCAGTATGTTCATAAAACCAAGACTGAATGTAATCTGACCTTGTTAAAAAACGCATGGCATGTATCGCACTGTAGGCTAAATGTGATGTTGTTGTCAGTTAAAAGTGCCCCCTTCCTTTTTGCTTCTCACATGTAAGATGCATTATGATTGTTAAAGGGAAGCTTATGTGTGTGTGTTTTTCTTCTGGTTCATTTCACACATGCATACATGGCCAGATTGTGTTAAGTGATGTGTAATAGAGGTTGTCCATTCCTTTTGTCCCAGGTTTTACGCTCATGTTGAAGGGTATGAGCCCACTCTGCTACTCATCCGGACCTGCGAAGCTGATGTAACGACCTTACACACACACACACACACACTTATACATTGTGTGTGCATTACCACCCTTGTGTAACAGTATAATGACAACCACGGCAATAGAAAAGTAACTCTCGAGCTCACATTATTATGACACTGAAAGTTTTTCAATCATATTGATATGGTAAAGACCTATCATTTAATGTAATCTATGAATACATATGCAGTATCTACTTTTTATAATTCCGAAATTTGAGTGACTAAATAAAAAAAGTAGTCCTTCTTCGCCTTTTGACATTGTCCCATCCTTCTATTTCCTATCCCACTTCTCCCTTTGATTGTAGTGTAATACACCCTCTCACCATGCCCTGTATTGTCTGTCCAGGTATGTGGAGCCTTTCTCTCAACCGATTGGGAGGAGCGCAAGCGAGGCGGGAACAAACTCAGCTTCTTTGGGACTGGAGAATGTTTTGTCTTTAGGGTGAGTTGTGTTTACTTAATTTTTCTCATCCAATTTATTTTTGAGGAGCAAGGTTGAGGAGCAAACTAAAACACACTAAAGCAAAAACTACAATTGGAAAAACTATTTAGGAAACTGAGCGTGAACAATGGCGGCAGCAAACCCAACACCAGCAGTGGTCGGACGCAAAAGGCAAAGCTCCGTATGGGATGATTTTGAGTACATTTTTGGAAAGGACGCAACGGTCGAAGGCACTGCATCGCAGTGCTAGGGGTGTTACTACAAACCCTGGTTCGGTCCCAGGCTGGCTTCAGGGTTAAACGAGCAGTGCGGCTTGGCGGGTCGTGTTTCGGAGGACGCATGGCTCTCGACCTTTGCCTCTCCTGAGTCCGTACTGGAGTTGCAGCGATGGGACAAAGCTGTAACTACCAATTGGATATCACAAAATTCAGGAGAATTTATTTTAGTTTTTTTAAATATGGAAAAACCCAACCAACCTCAAAATTCATCTGAACAGCACCCACAAAGAATGTCAGGATAAAGACAAGAAATTTGGAATTCGGTCAGGATTTGACTCAAATGAAAAAATTTGTGCCACATGCACCAAATACAACAAGTTTAGACTTGTGAAATGCTTACTCATAAGCCCTTTCCCAACAATGCAGTTAAAAGTAAGAAAATGAACAAATAGATAAAATGGTAATGCAATAAAATAGCACACTAAAATAACAATAACAAGGCTATACAGGCTATAACAAGGCTATAGGGGAGTGAGTGTACGGCAGTACGAGGTAGTTGGGACGATTTAGGTAATGTGTAGATTTGGTTAGGTGATTGATTGATAAAAGAAGAAGAAAGTCCAGGGAGCCATTTAATGAACTGTTCAGCAGTTTTATGGCTTTGGGGTAGAATCTGTTCAGGAGCCTTATGGTCCCAGACTTGGAGCTCCGATACTGTTTGACGTGCAGGAGCAGAGAGAAAAGTCTGTGGCTTGAGTGGCTGGAGTATTTGACCATTTTTAGGGCCTTCCTCTGACACCGCCGTGGAAGCTTGGCCCCAGTAGATGTACTGGTCCGTACGCACTACCCTCTGTAGCGTCTTGCGGTCGGATGCCGAGCAGTTGCCATACCAGGCGGTGATGCTTTCAATGGTGCAGCTGTATAACTTAATGAGGATATGTGGGCCCATGCCAAATCTTTTCAGCCTTCTGAGGGGGAAGTGGTGTTGTCATGTCCTCTTTGCGACTGTGTTTGGACCATGATATGTCGTTAGTGATGTGGACACGGCAGTCTCTGCTACAGCACCATCGATGTGAATGGGGGCGTGCTCGGCCCTGCGTTTCCTGTAGTCCACGATCAGCTTCTTTGTAGACTCCTGGTATCATATGAACACACAAGTCGTGGACATTTTGTAGAATTGCAGGACATAAGCTTTAAAATTTAATTTTCTCTTTGCTCAATGGCATAATGTGTAGAATGGCAGAAAATGAGCTTCAAAACTGCTCATTTTTCTCTCTGCCATCAAGAAGGGTGTCTGGGGTTTGCCACCTAGGACATTTGTGTGACCGGATCATCTCAAATAGTACTTGAGTATTTTTTACCTTTATTTAACTAGACAAGTCAGTTAAGAGCAAATTCTTATTTACAATGCCGGCCTACCGGCGGGTGAACTACCTCGTTCAGGGGCAGAATGACAGATTTTTACCTTGTCAGCTCGGGGATTCTATCCAGCAACCTTTCAGTTACTGGCCCAATGCTCTAACCACTAGGCTACCTGCCGCTATAGGCCTACAACACATAAATGGCTCCTAGCCTCCAATGCATAAGGCTACTTTCTGTCCCAAACACTAAAAGGGAATATTAAATCATATGAATATAAATGTTTGAATGACATCTAGTAAATCAAGTCTGAAAACTAATTGAAACTAAACTGAATTTCAAATGAAAATCCTAAACTAATTTCAAATTTAAAAAACTAATAGAAAATCACAACTTTAATAACCTTGTTGGGGATTAGAATGTTATGTGGATTCTTTTGGGTGCGTCCCATATATAATTTTGCCTCCGAGATAGCAATTTGTGACAGAGTGGACACCAGGGGGTGCCATTTACAAATAGATTCTTCATCCACTGTCACAATACTAAGCCTCATTGTCACCAGTCTGGCCTCCACCCACTCTGAACAGAAAAGCATGTCACGTCCAAAACGCAGTATTTCTTCTTGAGTGGTATAGCTGATAATTTAACAAAAGGTTTTGTACATTTTTAGAGAGGTTTTGCTGAGTGTATCTGGATCTAGAAATGGCCTTCTTTCAAACTCCTTTTCCGTTTAATTATTAAAGTGTTGTGGTGAGGATGATGCACAGCTATGTGCTCTGACCGTCTGCCTGTGAATACCGCCCTGCACAGGCAGAAACACACACGTACACATGCTCATCGGAAACTCCTGTAACTGGAGCCGAATGGTACAGTAGCACTTGATCCTTACTTGACACCACATACATTAAAAATGTTAGTTATTTAGCAGACTCTCTTCTTTTTCGTACTGGTCCCCCGTGGGAATCGAACCAACAACCCTGGCGTTGCAAGCGCCATGTTCTACAAACTGAGCCACACGGGACAGGAACGCGGAACAACACACTGTAAGATGGGGGTCGAGATCTATTAGGCATGCACGGGGAGAGAAAAAAACACCAAATATGACAGTCTCAGTATCCAGTTTGTGTCTGGATGATTCAAGGTAAACCCCTCAAGTGTGTGTAAATATATGAAAATAAACACTCAAACGTGATCAATGATTGTTACTCTCTGTTTGTCCATATAGCTGAAGCCGGAGATGGAGAGGTATGAGTGGGTGGTGATCCGCCACCCGGAGCTGGCTTCCTCCATCAAGGCCCAGAGCAGTGAGGACCCTGCTGAGGACGAGGCTCCCACCGACAGGCAGAGCTCTGATGACAACAGCCTCCCCGTGGAGAGGCCGGCCGCTGACCCCTCCAACCGCCTGTCACCCTTCCTCTCGGCCCGACACTTCAACCTCAACTCCAGAAACACCTCCATGTTCATGGCCGGCAACGTTGACTCCATCATAGTGGGTGAGTGGAAATCAGTCCTTCTTAACCAGCGTCTCTTGTTCTTAATCAAACAGACTGTCCAGAGTGAGTAGATTGTCCTCATCAATGACTGATGTCGACCTGACAATGTTGCATTTAAACTAACATCTAGGAACTGAGGATCCCTGTGGCCCTTGCCTGTGCCTCTCTTCTCCCTCAGCGTCTTTTTAAATGTTTTATTCATCTCTCAGATCCAGTGCACTCGCCTAGATTCAGCTCATTTTTCTGTTTTAACTCCTGCTGTTCTGTCTCCTGCCAGGGGGAGGAGAGGGCAACGCGCTGTACATCGACGGCGAACTGAACCACGGGCGCACAGCCCGCTGCACCACCTTCGACAACCCGCCGCTCTGCTCCACCGAGAGCTTCCAGGTGGCCCTGCTGGAGGTTTGGGGCTTCCAGGACGCCATGGCCTCAGATAGATAGACACAAACACACAGCTAGAGAGACACACACACACACAAACCCCACCAAAGGCCTGATGAAGGTACCTGCAATATCAGAACAAACCCCTTTCCATCCAGTAAATTAATTTATCCTTTGAATTCTATACATAAATGTGAAATATTTGTAATTATTAATGTAAAACAAGTATCGTATTCTGAAAGTATCTTTTATTTGTGATATTTTTTTTTTTACAGATGTTTAATTGTTGTATTACTCTTTTTGTTGACTCATTCGGGGGATTATAATGACGAAAAGCAGCTCTGTTGTTTTAAAAAGGCTTTGTCTGGCATTTTTATCAAATGCCATGGTTTTACACACTCAAGTAACTTGTTTCATTTCTATATTCACTTTATATCCACTCATTCATTTGTGCAATCTGGTTAGGCGCTTAACCAACTGCCAAAATCGTAGTTAGTAGGCCTGTAAGTCTAAGAACATATGCCGTCTACCCAGCTGTCAGAGAACTGGGGTCTATGAAAATGAATTGCACAAAGTGAAGTGTGTATTTGGTGAAGAATGTTGGATTGTGGGGTCTTTGCAATCAAAATAGCAGAGTTCAAGTAATGCAGTCGTGACCTAAGTCGTGCCAGGTTTCATTGTCTTTCATCAAGCCCCGTTGTGCTTTTCCCTCTGACTGTACATGTCTGGGAGTTATTACTCTATATCAGATTAACTGTGGTTCTGTTGGTGGATACTTGTGTAAACTTGACGTTTCAGTGTAGCCTGGTCCCAGATCTCATTGTGCCATCTTACTGAACCATCTCCTATGGTTATTCATTGTCGTAGCAAACATGACAATTGGCTATACGGTACAAACAGATCTGGGACCAGGCTAGTTTCAGTCTGGCTGTTGTGCAGACCATATTCTCGCCAGATGTACTCTTGCTTCTGCACACAGCAGTAAATTAGAAAAAAGACCCCTTTTAAAGTATGCGAATATCGTTCTTTGAATGCGTTTTTTTTTATTGATACTGTAAAAGTGTGCGACAAAGACCATATCCACGTCCCTCCCATTTAGGTTCACAACCTGTAGTTACACTATGTGTGAGTAATGCCACATTCATCTGTCTTTCTCTATCCGTCCCTCTCCTTTAACTCTGAAACGTTATCATCCAAAAAGGAGCAGAAAATGTCAGTTATTTGGCAGAGACTCAACTGTATATCATTGAATATCTTTGTTGTGTTTGAAGTCCTCCAGTGAAGTATCGATTTAAAAAAAAATACAGATGTATCAAATATGTGAAAGTAATACACTCTGAAAC
Source organism: Oncorhynchus tshawytscha (assembly GCF_018296145.1). Lineage (NCBI taxonomy): Eukaryota > Metazoa > Chordata > Actinopteri > Salmoniformes > Salmonidae > Oncorhynchus > Oncorhynchus tshawytscha. The sequence goes on along the minus strand of NC_056452.1, from coordinate 11,803,678 downwards.
AAGTAATATATGTCTGTCATGTTTTATTGTTCATTATTTTTCACTTTCATTGTTTGTTTGTTTTGCTAGCTTTGCACGCATGTGCCCCTACCCATTCGACTGTTCTTTCTCCATGACTTCGGGGTGAAAGGAGGGTAGTAGTCTTGAACCCTGTCACAAAAACGTGTCAGTTGCCTTTCACAGTCCCAGAATCGAACCATTAGCCTAGCTTGATGACTCGCGCTCTATTCTGCCGCTTCTCTGTGGTTCGCGACACGCTTTAGTCTGAGACTGCCATCATTGAAGTCGTTTGTGGTGACGAGGGGTGAATTTTCAAACCGCTGCTTTACCCAAGTGTGTTCTGGCTCAACCCATCAGATTCTGGACCAATCAGGCAGCCCCGAATGTATTCGGATTCGGTGAAGGGTCAGGGAGGTACTCAGATCCAGACACACTGGGCGAGTTTGCGTGGTAAGGCGGAAGTCGAATAGAGTCAAAGGAAGGTATACGACAATGGCAGACATGTTGTTTGCCTTCTTTTATGCCGATGAAATTGATGCCAGTGAAATTCCACTTCTACACAAAGCTGAACGTGATCAACATGTTCCAAGGAATGAATATCCTGATAAGGAAATTAGATACCAGCCCCATGCTCTTTCACAAGTCTTGTTCTATATTTCTGTGATGGTTTTTCACAAAATATTACCTGGTAGTGAGTGCATAGGCTACTAGAATGAAAACATATCAGTATTTTTGCAGCATATGGGATTTGCTCTGTTTGTCATTACTTCATGCCCTTGTACCTTCCTCATTATTTGTGATTGTGCAACATGGAATTGTAACAGATGTCATTAAATGGAGTCCACAAAGCTTCTTAATGTATGGTAATTGATTGCATGTTAGCGTCACTACAGGCTGTAGTGTATTTCTTTCATTCTCAACATTTGTTGCTTTTGTCAGTAAGCATGTAAAGAACAGAATTTGATTCAATCACATATAGACAAAACACTCACTGTACAGAAAAGTATTAGACTACATGTACTGTACATCAGTTCACATAAGTTACTGGGTAAACAATATGCACTTGGTGTTGATTCCCTGGGGTACTTGATCATTGAGAGCCGATTTCCCGGACATATTAAGCCCCTAAAATAGTGTAGCCTACAATATGTATTCAATTTTATTCACACTTAATAGACAATCAACAAATTTGTTTGTTGACATTATTACAAACCAGACAAATTGTAGGCTATAACATTACAGTAACATCTAGATTGTAACGAGTGCGCTGCGAGTCGGGAAGCAAGTTCAGGGAGTGAGTGTTTTAATAAATAAAAGAAACCATGAACATGAAACACACTGACGTGAAAACAGAGTTGGTAACACCTGAGGAAAGAAACAAGGGGAGTGACGGATATAGGGAAGATATAGGATGTTGACATCAGCAAACCACTCGCCCACACAACGCCATACACATGGTCTGTGGTTGTGAGGCCGGTTGGACATACAGCCAAATTCTCTAAAACAACGTTGGAGGTGGCTTATGGTAGAGAAATGAACATTAAATTATCTGGTAACAGCTCTGGACATGCCTGCAGTCAGCATTCAAATTGCGCGCTCCTTCAAAACTTGAGGCATCTGTGGCATTGTGTTGTGTGACAAAACTACACATTTTAGAGTGGCCTTTTATTGTCCCCAGCACAAGGTGTACATGTGTAATGATCATGCTGTTTAATCATCTTCTTAAATTTGCCACACCTGTCAGGTGGATGAATTATCTTGGCAAAGACAAAATGCACAACATTTGAGAGAATTAAGCTTTTTGTGCGTATGGAACATTTCTGGGATGTTTTATTTCAGCTCGTAAAACATGGGACCAACACCTTCCATGTTGGGTTTATATTTTTGTTCAGTGTACATTAGCTATATTGTCGCAAGTAGGATATTTCATTTATATATGTTAGAAATGTGGATCACATGTAGGTCTATGTAATCAGATTGGAAGGATGAAGATGTAGTTAAGATCTAAATAGTCATCCACCCAAAACAGTAAACATACATTGATAATAACCAGTGGCGACCTCAACCATTTATGAGCATGTAGCATCTTTTTTTAATGTATTTAACTAGGCAAGTCAGTTAAGAACAAATTCTTATTTACAATAATGGCCTACCCTGGCCAAACCCTAACCCGGACGACGCTGGGCCAATTGTGCGCCACCCTATAGGACTCCCAATCATGGCCGGTTGTGATACAGCCTAGAATCGAACCAGGGTCTGTAGTCACAGCTCTAGCACTGAAATATAGTGCCTTAGACAGCTGCGCCAATCGGGAGCCCAAAAAAACTCCACAAAAAAACAGAAGGTTGCCCAATGCCCTTGTTTCTGACTTCAAGATGCAGTTGGCGAGGAGCAACTGCAGAAATTTTCAGTCGACTGCAAGCGAAAGTTTATGACCTTTGATCAGAGGGTTGTTGTAAAATCCATGCAGTTACGTAGTCACAAGTTGGATCATTTTTATACCCATAATACAACACAATTTGAAAGGCGGTGACCAACGTTGGTCAACATCTTGACAAAAGGGATCTGCTCGAATGCGCCCATTGCGTAGCGTTTAGCCGGAGCAAGGAGTAAGGTTAGCCAGGCAACCATTAGCCCCTCTAAATATGAATGGTTATAACATACAGTCAAGAAACAGTCTTCTTCTAACATATTTTAGCAAAGTCTTAACTGAGTTTAAAAACAAATGTTCAACAGAAAACATTATTGTTGGTGGTCATTATGATGTTGCTCATGATGACTGGGTGGATAAATATCCAACTAGGCATCAGCCTATTGTTTTAACTTAATACTTTCTGCTCTTAACTTTAAACGTTATGATATTTGGCAATCTCAGAATAAAACTTTAAAACATTTGTGTTGGTTTAACTCTACAACTAGTAGAGACAATTCAAATCTCTAATTGATTATTGCTTGGTATCTTCCAATCCTCTGAATCTTGTCAGTGAATGTGATATTTCCTCAGCTCCGCTGACAGACCATTGTTCCATCCTTCTTTCTTTGGGGTTAATGATAAGAGCTTTTTTAAACCATACTGGAAATGTAACTATTTTCTTTCAAAGAATTAGTATTTCTGTTTACAGTCTAAAGATCTTATCAGTGAGATCGATCTCAATTCTGCACTTTCTGCTATTATCAAATGGGTAATGATTAAATAAATAAATAAATGGTCTTGCCATCACTTATAAAATGCTAGCTCCAAACAGATTCTCCAAACAGATGGATATTATTGTTGATATTAACAGGCTGAGCAATAAACTTGGTTAAAATGTAGATGAAAAAAACGAGCTTGCAAAACGCCAGTGTGAACTGGATTACATACATGGATTACAGTGCATTCGGAAAGTATTCAGACCCCTCGTCAATACACACACACATACCTCATAATGACAAAGCAAAAACGTTTTTTTAGAACATTTCGGAAATGTATTAAAAATAAAAAACTGAAATATCACATTTACATAAGTATTCAGACCTTTTATTCAGTACTTTGTTGAAGCACCTTTGGCAGCGATTACAGCCTAGAGTCTTCTTGGGTATTACGCTACAAGCTTGTCCTTCTAGAAGGTTCTCCCATCTCCACAGTGGAACTCCGGAGCTCTGTCAGAGTGACCATCAGGTTTTTGGTCACCTCCCTAACCAAGGCCCTTCTCCCCCTATTGCTTAGCTTTCTAGGAGGCCGAGTAGTTGCCATACCAGGCAGTGATGCAACCAGCCAGGATGCTCTTGATGGTGCAGCTGTAGAACCTTTTGAGGATCTAGTCTCCTGAGGGGGAATAGGTTTTGTCATGCACGACTGTCTTGGTGTGCTTGGACCATGTTAGTTTGTTGGTGATGTGGACACCAAGGAACTTTAAGCTCTCAACTTGCTCCACTGCAGCACCGTCAATGATAATGGGGGTGTGCTAGGTCCTCTTTTTCCTGTAGTCCACAATCATCTCCTTTGTCTTGATCACGTTGAGAGAGAGGTTGTTGTCCCGGCACCACATGGCCAGGTCTCTGACCTCCTCCCTATAGGCTGTCTCGTTGTTGTCGGTGATCAGGCCTACCATTGTTGTGTCATCGGCAAATGTAATGCTGGTGTTGGAGTTGTGTCTGGCCGTGCAGTCATGAGTGAACAGGGAGTACAGGAGGGGACTGAGCACGCACCCCTGAGGGGCCCCTGTGTTGAGGATTAACGTGGCGGATGTGTTATTACCTACTCTTACCACCTGGGGGCAGCCCGTCAGGAAGTCCAGGAACCTGTTGCAGAGGGAGGTGTTTAGTCCCAGGGTCCTTAGCTTATTGATGAGCTTTGAGGGCACTATGGTGTTGAACGCTGAGCTGAAGTCAATGAATAGCATTCTCACATAGGTGTTCCTTTTGTCCAGGTGGGAAAGGGCAGTGTGGAGTGCAATAGAGATTGCATCGTCTGTGGATCTATTGGGGCGGTATGCAAATTGGAGTGGGTCTAGGGTTTCTGGGATGATGGTGTTGATGCGAACCATGACCAGCCTTTCAAAGCACTTCATAGCTACAGACGTGAGTGCTACGGGCCTGTAGTCATTTAGGCAGGTTACCTTAGTGTTCTTGGGCACAGACACTATGGTGGTGTGCTTAAAACATTTTGGTAGTACAGACTGGCCTTGTGAATGTTGTCCTGTTTAAAAGTCTGTGGAGAGCGTGATCACACAGCCTTCTGAAACAGCTGGTGCTCTCATGCATGTTTCAGTGTTATTTGCCTCGAAGCGAGCACAGAAGTAGTTTAGCTCGTCTGGTAGGCTCGTGTCACTGGGCAGCTCTTGGCTGTGCTTCCCTTTGTAGTCTGTGATGGTTTGCAAGCCCTGCCACATCCGACGAGCGTCAGAGCCGGTGTAGTACAATTCGATCTTAGTCCTGTATTGATGCTTTGCCTGTTTGATGGTTCATCGGAGGGCATAGCGGGATTTCTTATAAGCTTCCGGGTTTGAGTCCCACTCCTTGAAAGAGGTAGCTCTAACCTTTAGCTCAATGTGGATGCTGCCTGTAATCCATGGCTCCTGGTTGGGGTATGTACTGTTGGGACGACGTCATCGATGCACTTATTGATGAAGCCAATGACTGATGTGGTGTACTCCTCAATGCCATCGGAGGAATCCTGGAAAATATTCCAGTCTGTGCTAGCAAAACAGTCCTGTAGCTTAGCATCTGCTTCCTCTGGCCACTTTTTTATTGATTTAGTCACTGGTGTTCCTGTTTAATTCTTGCTTGTAAAGCAGGAATCAGGTGGATAGAATTATGGTCAGATTTGTCAAATGGAGGGCAAGGGATAGATTTGTATGCGTCTCTGTGTGTGGAGTATAGATGGTCCAGACTTATTTTTCCTGTGGTTTCACATTTAACATGCTGATAGAAATTTGGTAAAACGGATTTAAGTTTCCATCAACTGTGGGACCTTTTTTAGACAGGTGTGTGCCTTTCCAAATCATTTCCAATCAATTGAATCGACCACAGGTGGACTCCAATCAAGTTGTAGAAACATCTCAAGGATGATCAATGGAAACAGGATGCACCTGCGATCAAATTCGCGTCTCATAGCAAAGGGTCGTAATACTATGTAAATAAGGTATTTCTGTTTCTTGTTTTTTATACATTTAAAAAATTCAAAAAAACTTTTTTTCACTTTGTCATTATGGGGTATTGTGTGTAGATTGATGAGGGGAAAAAAATGTATTTAATCCATTTTAGAATAAGGCTGTAACAACAAAATATGGAAAAAAGAGAAGGGGTCTGAATACTTTCCGAATGCACCGTATTGATCAAAAGAATCTTGTCCTAGAGAGATTTACACGGTTATCAAAACATCACGCCAGGGTAAGCCTGCACGAAAAAACAGCTATTTCTAAAATCACCTATGGGAAAAATGAATGGCGGAAAAACTATTACCACCATTTCCCTTACCGCTAGGTTCTATGGGTATAATGACTCATACTGTGGTATTGTATGATTGCTTTGGTTTGTCAACAACCTTGTGGCTATTGTAATCTTTTGACTGTAGAAAAACAGGGATATCTAAAGTTTTTCCTGGTGAGGCAGGCAGCGTGTGAGGGAGGGTCAACTGTGCAGGTGCCTTGCCTATTTGGTCTGGAACTGAATACCCATACATGCATTCTAAAGAGTAGGCCTTTTGGGTATGTAAAAATAGAACGTTTTATAAGTATGTGAAACTTCAAAAGTTGAGTATGCTTTAAAGATCTAATGCCTCTCCTTGATGACCTTTTACCCTTTTCAAAAGGAGGCGAGAAAAGACAGAGGAGAGAGGAAGCAGGTATTGAGCAAACCAATTGAGAAAAGGACAGCGATTGGATTCTACCTCTCTGGTTGGGTACTCTTGTACTTCCTCAGCGGGAGAAGGCTATCGAGGACCTAAGGACACTTCTCAGTTCTAACTATTTGACACTCTCCTCGACCACTTAGCAGTTTCTGTCAGCTGTCATCAAGGCAAAGGGTGACTACTTTGAATAATCTAAAATCTAAAATGTATTTAGGGTTGTTTAACTCTTTTTTTTGGTAACTTCATGATTCCATATAGGTTATTTCATAGTTTTGATGTATTCACTATTATTCTACAATGTAGAATTTTTTTTTTTTAATTAAGAAAAACCCTTGACTGAGTAGGTGTGTCCAAACTTTTGACTGATACTGTATATATTCAAATATTAACATCAGACAGTGGACACCATAGCCAATAGGCCTTTGCATGCAATGCCCTGATACAGATAGTGCTCAAATCTCTAACAGCTAAACCATGAGGTGGACAATTACTGTTTAAGAAAAGTAGCCAAAAAAAGACGTGCAATTCATTTTAGGATGTTTTTAAGGCCACAGCAATGTGGCTTATTTGGCCAACACCTCTTGTTTATTGATGGGCGCTGGCTGTCACGTTGGATCTGAATGCATATGGATGTCCGTTAAATATCTCAAATGTCCGGTAAATGAATGTCTTCCGTCATGTTGCTCGGCGCCAAATTGTCCAAATGGAAACTGAAATGGCATATTGTTTTTATGAAGATTTTAGAATATTCACATGAATATCTCTCACCAAATAGATAGAACCCTAGCTATTGACACCCTAAAGACTCTGGCAAGAGCGCTAGTCCAGTGTCACTTTGATTATGCCTGCACATTATGGTTCACCCGCAGCCCCAAACATCTAAAGAATAACCTACTAGCCAAACTAGCTTGTAAGAATTGTACTTAAACTCCCCCCTCATACTCATCTGGAGGTTGAGTATTTTGTTGTCTATCTCTGTAATGTGTCTGTATCTACAGTTGAAGTCGGAAGTTTACATACACCTTAGCCAACTACATTTAAACTCAGTTTTTCACAATTTCTGACATTTAATCCAAGTAAAGATTCCCTGTCTTAAGTCAGTTAAGATCACCACTTTATTTTAAGAAGGTGAAATGTCAGAATAATAGTAAAGAGAAGGATTTATTTCAGCTTTTATTTCTTTCATCACATTCCCAGTGGGTCAGAAGTTAACATACATTCAATTAGTATTTCGTAGCATTGCCTTTAAATTGTTTAACTTGGGTCAAATGTGTCAGGTAGCCTTCCACAAGCTTCCCACAATAAGTTGGGTGAATTTTGGCCCATTCCTCCTGACAAAGCTGGTGTAACTGAGTCAGGTTTGTAGGCCTTCTTGCTCGCACATGCTTTTTCAGTTCTGCCCACAAATTTTCAATGGGATTGAGGTCAGGGCTTTGTGATGGCCACTCATTTGCGACCAAGCTTTAACTTCCTGACTGAGGTCTTGAGATGTTGCTTCAATATATCCACATCATTTTCCTACCTCATGATGTCATCTATTTTGTGAAGTGCACCAGTCCCTCCTACAGCAAAGCACCCCCACAACATGATGCTGCCACCCCGTGCTTCACGGTTGGGATGGTGTTCTTTGGCTTGCAAGCCTCCCCCTTTTTGCTCCAAACATAATGATTGTCATTATGGCCAAACAGTTCTAGTTTTGTTTCATCAGACCAGAGGACATTTCTCCCAAAAGTACGATCTTTGTCCCCATGTGCAGTTGCAAACAGTAGTCTCGCTTTTTTATGGCGGTTTTGGAGCAGTGGCTTCTTCCTTGCTGAGCGGCCTTTCAGGTTGTGTTGATATAGGACTTATTTTACTGTGGATATAGATACTTTTGTACCTGTTTCCTCCAGCATCTTCACAATGTCCTTTGCTGTTGTTCTGGGATTGATTTGCACTTTTCGCACCAAAGTACGTTCATCTCTAGGAGACAGAACGAGTCTCCTTCCTGAGCGTTATGACAAGGATGAACCAGACTTGTGGAGGTCTACATTTATTTTTCTGAGGTCTTGGCTGATTTCTTTAGATTTTCCCATGATGTCAAGCAAAGAGGCACTGAGTTTGAAGGTATGCCTTGAAATACATCCACAGGTACACCTCAATTGACTCAAATGATGTCAATTAGCCTAACAGAAGCTTCTAAAGCCATGACATCATTTTCTGGAATTTTCCAAGCTGTTTAAAGGCACTATAAAGTTCATGTATGTAAACTTCTGACCCACTGGAATTGTGATACAGTGAAACATAAGTGAAATAATCTGTCTGTTAACAATTGTTGGAAAAATTACTTGGGTCATGCACAAAGTAGATGTCCTAACCGACATGCCAAAACTATAGTTTGTTAACAAGAAATTGGTGGAGTGGTTGAAAAACAAGTTTTAATGACTCCAACCTAAGTGTATGTTAACTTACGACTTCAAGTGTATGTAATGGTATATGTATCTATGTAAAGAAAATAGGGACCACAATGGAAATACACTACATGAGAAAAAATACTTGGACACCCTTTCTATTTTGTGGATTCAGCTATTTCAGCCACACCCATTGCTGACAGGTGTACAAAATCGAGCACACAACTATGCAATTTCCATAGATAAATATTGGCTGTAAAATGGCCCGTGCGGTGACTTTCAAAGTGGCATCGTCATAGGATGCTGTGCCACTTTGAAAGTCACTGCTAGAGCTGCCCCGGTCAACTGTAAGTGCTGTTTTTGCTCATGGAAACGTCTAGGAGCAACAACAGCTCAGCCGCGAAGTGGTAGGCCACACCAGATCACAGAACGGGACCAACGAGTGCTGAAGCATGTTGCGATTAAAAATGGTCTGTCCTGTTGCAACACTCACTACCGAGTTCCAAACTCATTGGCTGGAGTGGTGTAATGCTTGCCTGCCATTGGACACTGGTACAGTGGAAACAAACTGTCTGGAGTGATGAATCATATGCTTCACCATCTGGCAGTCTGGCGGACGATTCTGGGTTTGTTGGATGCCAGGAGAACGCTACCTGCCCCAATGCATAGTGCCAATTGTTAAGTTTGGTGGAGGAGGAATAATGGTCTGGGGCTGTTTTTCATGGTTTGGGCTAGGCCCCTTAGTTCCAGTGAAGGGAAATCTTAAAGCTACAGCAGACAATGACATTGTAGACGATTCTCATTTTGGAATGAGATGTTTGACGAGCAGGCGGTAGGGAGGGATGTATTTTCTGTTTGCCAAGATTGACATAGTCTATTTATTGTTGTGTTGGTAACACAAACCATGGTATTGAAGTCCCCGAAGTCAGTATGCTTTGTTCGTTGGTTGTGTGATTTACTGGCACTGAAACCTGTTGGTGGAAAATTTGTTGCATATATTTTATATATTTAAAAATATGGAATCAAAATGTTGAAAATCTGATTTCCCCCTAGCTGATCATTGTCTGCAGCCGGCTCTGAATGTAGTGCAGTGAAACAGCCAGGGAGAGTGAGCTCGTCTGTGGTGGTCGGCGAATGCTCAACCCATAGCCCTGCGTGGCATGGTCTGTGCCACAAAAGCATGCTAAAGAGCCAAAACCAATATCCACGTTTAGAAACACAGGGTTGCTAAAGTTATTGTTATTTGTGGTCATAAACATTATTTTTTAGCTAATTCTATGTGGGGGGGAGGGTGTTCAATGAATTTCCTCCCAGTACATTTTGTTCTGGCCCTAATTGGTGCAATATCAGCTGACGCTAGAAGTTAGTCATAGGACTCACTGACAGTGTATTAAATCTATTTTCTATTTTTAATCTGTCTCGTGTGGACTGTCATGACAATGCCCTTTATGTCTGGAAAATGACATGTGGTGAAAATGAGTAAGATGGAACAGTTATACATTTGAACTAAAATTACATCAATACTCACTGTTCAATAGCCTGTGAGTCTAGGCTATGCCTATGATACAATTAGTACTTAATCCAAAATGTAAATATTATTAGGATGGATTCACAAATATAAAATCAAGTGGGTATTGACAATTGTCAAGGTTTTATATTTTTAAAATGAGAGAAGAGGCCACTGTTGAAGAACATCCAGAGGAGAAAGACAGACAGACAGACAGACAGACAGACAGACAGACAGACAGACAGACAGACAGACAGACAGACAGACAGACAGACAGACAGACAGACAGACAGACAGACAGACAGACAGTATGTGGTAGAGTTTAAGTAAGTCTTTCCCTAAGTGGCATTGACTTCCCCTTCTTGGCAAGGCCATGCTGTTCATTCAGGATTCTCACCCTACTAATCGCACATGCACTCCTATTTTTAGCCCCTCCTTTGGGTGTTGGACTGTGCGGATCCTGAAATTCACGCTTTCCAGCCTCAACCAACCAGTAAGATAGATAAGATGCTTAAGTGTTTAACACTACACTGTGTCTGTCTCCATGGCTGCTGCCCAGCCCCCTCCCCTAGACGAGGAGTGGATGAGGGATTTACGTCCAAACCAAGGGGTCTGTCAGATATTTGTTTTGGCTCACAGGGAGAGACAGTGTTACAGGCGTGTTTCCGTTTTCCATGGATGCCTTTTGTCAATAATAAATTGCATCACTAACTGTGCTTTTGCTGTTTTGTTTAATCAGTAATATGAGTTCTGATAACTGGTATATTTGGTATAACCAGAGTCCTTGATTAGCCCATATGGTGCTACTAAATAGAAATAAATAGAAAAGCAAAGGTAAGGCTACTGTACTATACTTAGACTGTACTCAAATGCACTGTGCAGATACAAATATTCTACTGTTACTCTCAGTTGCGTGAATACAATAAACCACATCCTGAAAGGATGAAATCTCATAGATTTGAACGAAGGGATGTTTCGTCTTAAATATCTCTTTTATGAAATGTGAGTGATTTTTACTGCCCCCAGTGGCATTATTGGATTGTATGAGGGATATATTTTGGGTTGCATTCTCACACTAACCCAACATTCACAACGGATCAACACAGCACTGTTTTTTTTTTAATTCCACCTTCCCCTGTTTCTGTAAGGATGTGGACTGTGTGAGGGGATGACAGAGATTCGCCTCATAAGACACTGTTTAATGATTACTAATGGTGGTTTTAGGCTCTTATAGCTGCCAAAGCATCACCCAGGTGGGTACTACACTTTCGGTGTTGGATGTTCTAGCCTACCTACAGAGGAGGAGTAGCCGTGATCTTCCTAGACAGAGGTTCCTGATGAAAAGCCTGTCTGATTGATGTTCTCCCTCCTGGCTGTACCATTGACGCCACCACTCAATTGAACTCCTATATTGAACTGCATTATCATGTAGGTGTGGAAGACCTTCTTCCATGAACTGTCAGCTCCCTGAATTTGCTATTTTTTGTTTTTCAAAGCGCTAAATAAATAAATACATAATTATTATTTATGGGCCAGATGCTAAACCTGAGAAGCTTAGCTCAGCTACTTCCTTAACATTATGTTTACAGTCCTGAAATTGCCTCTTGCGTTATAGTATCAAAAATAAAAATATGCACATCCTTTGTGCAAATTAATCTACCCAATCAAAAGGCTTTTAAAATGTCACATGCACCGAACACAACAAGTGTAGATTTTAACGTGAAGTGTTTACGTACGAGCCCTTTCCCAACAATGCAGTTAAAAAGTGTGAAGTACGAGGATATATATAGTACAGGCTATACACAAGGAGTACCAGTACCGAGTCAGTGTACTGGGGTACAAGGTAGTTGGGGTGATTGATTGAGGCAATATGTACTTGTAGGTTTGGTTAGGTGATTGATTGATTGATTGATTGATTGATTGATTGATTGATTGATTGATTGATTGAAGTACTATGTACATGTAGGTAGGGGGTGAAAAGCAGAAAGTCCAGCTAGCCATTTAATCAACTGTTCAGCAGTCTTATGGCTTTGGGGTAGAGCCTTTTGGTCCCAGACTTAGCACTCTGGTACCACTTGCTGTGCGCATAGCAGAGAGAACAGACTGTGACTTGGGTGGCAGGAGTATTTGACAATTCTTAGGGCCTTCCTCTTACACCGCCTGGTATTGAGGTCCTGGATGGCATGGAGCTCGGCCCCAGTGATGTACTGGGCCGTACGCACTGCCCTCTGTAGCGCCTTGCGGTCGGATGCCGAGCGGTTTCCATACTAAGTGGTGATGCAGTCAGTCAAGATGCTCTCAATGGTGCAGCTGTATAACTTTGGCCCATGCCAAATCTTTTCAGCCTTCTGAGGGGCAAGAGGCGTTGTCGTGCCCTCTTCACGACTGTGGTGTTGTGTTTAGACCATGATAAGTCCTTAGTGATGTGGACACAGAGGAACTTGAAGTTCTGTCTCCACTACATCCCCGTTGATGTGAATGGGGGTGTGCCTGGCCCTCCATTTCCCATAGTCCACAATCAGCTCCTTTATCTTGCTGATGTTGAGGGAGAAGTTGTTGTCCTGGCACCACACTTCCAAGTCTCTTACCACCTCCCTGTAGGCTGTCTCATCGTCGTAGGCTGTCTCATCGTCGTCGGTGACCACCGTTGTGTCATCAGCAAACTTAATGATGGTGTTGGAGTCATGTGTGGCCTCGCAGTCATGGGTGAACAGGGAGTACGGGAGGGGGCTAAGCACACACCCCTGAGGGGGCCCCGTGTTCCGATGTGTTGTTGTTGCCTACCCTCACCACCTGGGGGTGGCCCTCCAGAGTCCAGTATCCAATTGCAGAGGGAGGTGTTTAATCCCAGGTTCCTTAGTTTAGTGATGAGATTGGAGGGCACTATGGTGTTGAACCCTGAACTGTAGTCAATGAAGAGCATTCTCACATAGGTGTTTGTTTTGTCCAGGTGGGAAAGGGCAGTGTGGAGTGCAATAGAGATTGCGTCATCTGTGGATCTGTTGGGGCAGTATGCAAATTGGAGTGGGTCCAGGGTGTCTGGGCTGATGGTGTTGACGTGAGCCATGACCAGCCTTTCAAAGCATTTCATGGCTACAGATGTGAGTGCTACGGGGCAATAGTCATTTAGACAGGTTACTCTGGTGTTCTTGGGCACGGGGACTATGGTGGTCTGCTTGAAAAATGTGGGTATTACAGACGGGGTCAGGGAGAGGTTGGAAATGTCAGTGAAGACACTTGCTAGCTGGTCAGCGCATGCTCTGAGTACACGTCCTGGTAACCCATCTGGCCCAGCAGCCTTGTGAATATTAACCTGTTTAAAGGTCTTACTCACATCGGCTACGGCGAGCGTAATCAGACAGTCGTCCGGAACAGCTGGTGCTCTCATGCATAGTTCGCTTGAAGCGAGCATAGAATGAATTTAGCTTGTCTGGTAGGCTCACATCACTGGGCAGCTTGCGGCTGGGGTTCCATTTGTAATCCGTGATAGTTTGCAAGCACTGCCACATCCAACGAGCATCAGAGTCGGATGGTTTGTCAAAGGGCGTAACAGGATTTCTTTAAGCGTCCGGATTTGTGTCCCGCTCCTTGAAAGTGGCGGCAGCTAAATGAGGAGGTTACTTGTAATCCATGGCTTCTGGTTGGGATATGTACATACGGTCACTGTGGGGACTACGTTGTCGATGCACTTATTAATGAAACCGGTGACTGATGTGGTAAACCCCTCAATGCCATAGGATGAATCCCGGAACATATTCCAATCTGTTCTTGCGAAACAGTCCTATAGATTAGCGTTCACTTCATCGGACCACTTTCCTTATTGAGCGCATTTCTGGTACTTCCAGTTTGAAAATTTGCTTGTAAACAGGAATTAAGAGGATGGAGGATGCCAAATCTGATCATAAGAGAGATTTGAGAGCTTTGTACGTGCTTTGTATGTGTGTAGAGTAGAGGTAATCTAGAGTTTTTTCGCCTCCTGTGGTATAGGAGACATGTCGGTAGAAATGAAGTAAAATGGATTTCAGTTTCCCTGCATTAAAATCCTTGTCCGCTAGGAGCACCGCATCTGGGTGAGAATTTTCTTGTTTGCTTATGGCCTTATACAGCTAGTTGAGTGTCAGCATTGGTTTGTGGTGGTAAATAAACAGCTAAGAAAAATATACATGAAAACTCTCTTGGTAAATCGTGAGGTATACAGCTTATTGTGAGGTATTCTAACTAAGGCGAGCAGGACCTTGAGACTTCCTTAATATTAGAGATTGCGCACCAACTGTTGTTGATAAAGAGTCACACCGCCCCTCCCCTCAGCTTACCGGGCGCATCTGTTCTGTCCTGCCGATGTACAGAAGAAATACATTTCCCATGTCCTTGTTCAGCCACTGTGAAACATAGGATATTACAGTTCTTCAGATCACGTTGATAGGATAGTCTCGAACGAAGCGCATCCACTTTATTTTTAAATGATTGAACATTTGCCAATAGAACGGAAGGTAATGGCGACTTATCCACTCGCCGTCACGGTCTCGATAGATATCCCGCACACCGACCTCTGTAGCGTTGCCTCATCCTCCTCCTCCAAGTGACAGGGATTTGGGCCTGGTCTGGGATGAGCATTATGTCCTTCAACTTTGATTTATTGAAATAGAAGTCCTCACCCAAATCGTGGTTAGTAATCTCTGTTTTGATGTGGAGAAGCTCTTTTCGGTCATATGAAATAGTGGTCAAAACATTACGTAGAAAGAAAGTTGGGATCAGAGCAGAAAAACACAAAATAGCAATTGGTCAGGGGCCTGTAAAACGGTGGCCATCCCCTTCGGTGCCATTATAGTTTTTTCTACAAACCCTATGAGTGTATCATGACAGCTCGCTCCTGCTCAGAAACAATCCCTAGCCCCTAAACCTAACATAATTTTACAGATCTGAAGAGATCGGCTGGATAAACAATATGGTCATAGCTCCTCCTTGCCCTCTGATAGGCTTGCCATACTGCTTGAACCTATCCAATCTTCTCAGATCTACTCATATGCCTGGGGGGACAGTCACTTTGAATCATGCCCTTGTGAGAATGTTTCACATGGTTCCCTATTTTGTGAGTTCCCCCTATCCATGAAACAGATGCACAGTGGAAGTCACTGTCTTTTCTCTGATTAATCTCTACTGTCAGAGACCATGTCTTGCTCGATGAACGTGGATCCACCAATCCTGACATTCACCAACACACACATGTGAGTGTGAGTTCAAATGACAAAATGTTCAGGCAGGGAGTTGCTGAGTATGCATCACAGATATGCTATCATGATAACTTGCCTTAATGGAGGAGAGGTTACCTTTAGCTGCCTCGTCAAACATCACAGTAATGAGATTCCTGGATCAATATCTGTTCAGTCACCCATGAGAAAATAAAACAGGACACAAATCATATCCATTCAACTATGACCTTTATGTTTTTGATGCATCCTCTTCGTGTGCATCTGTAGCACAAAATAATGTATTTCTCTGCAAGATAATGATAATTGTGAACCTCAAATATGTCAGGTAGCATATGGGCCTATAGTATGATGCCAGTCGAGGAAAACGTAAATTAGAAATCAAATCAAATCAAATCAAATTTTATTTGTCACATACACATGGTTAGCAGATGTTAATGCGAGTGTAGCGAAATGCTTGTGCTTCTAGTTACGACCATGCAGTAATAATCCAACAAGTAATCTAACTAACAATTACAAAAAAAAAAAAAAAAAAACGGCTGTCTTATACACAGTGTAAGGGGATAAAGAATATGTACATAAAGATATATGAATGAGTGATGGTACAGAGCAGCTTAGGCAAGATACAGTAGATGGTATCGAGTACAGTATATACATATGAGATGAGTATGTAAACAAAGTGGCATAGTTAAAGTGGCTAGTGATACATGTATTACATAAGGATGCAGTAGATGATATAGAGTACAGTATATACGTATACATATGAGATGAATAATGTAGGGTATGTAAACATTATATTAGGTAGCATTGTTTAAAGTGGCTAGTGATATATTTTACATCATTTCCCATCAATTCCCATTATTAAAGTGGCTGGAGTTGAGTCAGTGTGTTGGCAGCAGCCACTCAATGTTAGTGGTGGCTGTTTAACAGTCTGATGGCCTTGAGATAGAAGCTGTTTTTCAGTCTCTCGGTCCCAGCTTTGATGCACCAGTACTGACCTCGCCTTCTGGATGATAGCGGGGTGAACAGGCAGTGGCTCGGGTGGTTGTTGTCCTTGATGATCTTTATGGCCTTCCTGTAACATCGGGTGGTGTAGGTGTCCTGGAGGGCAGGTAGTTTGCCCCGGTGATGCGTTGTGCAGACCTCACTACCCTCTGGAGAGCCTTACGGTTGTGGGCGGAGCAGTTGCCGTACCAGGCGGTGATACAGCCCGCCAGGATGCTCTCGATTGTGCATCTGTAGAAGTTTGAGTGCTTTTGGTGACAAGCCGAATTTCTTCAGCCTCCTGAGGTTGAAGAGGCGCTGCTGCGCCTTCTTCACGATGCTGTCTGTGTGAGTGGACCAATTCAGTTTGTCTGTGATGTGTATGCCGAGGAACTTGAAACTTACTACCCTCTCCACTACTGTTCCATCGATGTGGATAGGGGGGAGTTCCCTCTGCTGTTTCCTGAAGTCCACAATCATCTCCTTAGTTTTGTTGACGTTGAGTGTGAGGTTATTTTCCTGACACCACACTCCGAGGGCCCTCACCTCCTCCCTGTAGGCCGTCTCGTCGTTGTTGGTAATCAAGCCTACCACTGTTGTGTCGTCCGCAAACTTGATGATTGAGTTGGAGGCGTGCGTGGCCACGCAGTCGTGGGTGAACAGGGAGTACAGGAGAGGGCTCAGAACGCACCCTTGTGGGGCCCCAGTGTTGAGGATCAGCGGGGTGGAGATGTTGTTGCCTACCCTCACCACCTGGGGGCGGCCCGTCAGGAAGTCCAGTACCCAGTTGCACAGGGCGGGGTCGAGACCCAGGGTCTCGAGCTTGATGACGAGCTTGGAGGGTACTATGGTGTTGAATGCCGAGCTGTAGTCGATGAACAGCATTCTCACATAGGTATTCCTCTTGTCCAGATGGGTTAGGGCAGTGTGCAGTGTGGTTGAGATTGCATCGCCTGTGGACCTATTTGGGCGGTAAGCAAATTGTAGTGGGTCTAGGGTGTCAGGTAGGGTGGAGGTGATGTGGTCCTTGACTAGTCTCTCAAAGCACTTCATGATGACGGAAGTGAGTGCTACGGGGCGGTAGTCGTTTACCTCAGTTCTTGGGAACAGGAACAATGGTGGCCCTCTTGAAGCATGTGGGAACAGCAGACTGGGATAGGGATTGATTGAATATGTCCGTGAACACACCGGCCAGCTGGTCTGCGCATGCTCTGAGGGCGCGGCTGGGGATGCCGTCTGGGCCTGCAGCCTTGCGAGGGTTAACACGTTTAAATGTTTTACTCACCTCGGCTGCAGTGAAGGAGAGTTTGCATGTTTTCGTTGCAGGCCGTGTCAGTGGCACTGTATTGTCCTCAAAGCGGGCAAAAAAAAAAAGAGAGGCCTGTGATGCTGGTGTAGAAATGACATCACGGGTGAAGTGGCTTGGTGGGGGGAGGGGTTGCTCTGACAGCCTGCCTGCCTGTGAGGAGAATGGGGATGTAGAGGGGGTGGATGGAGGGATGGAGGAAGGAGGTGGGACTCTGACTCTGACTCACACACTCAGCGTCACTCCCTTGCTGTCCTCTTGCTGTCCCTGGCTCTCTGAGCCTGCAGTTGCTGGGAGCGATATAGTGGGATTCTCGGCTCCCTCCCCCACCACACAATCTCTGACACTCACACTCCACATGACTTCTGCATATCACAGTTTACTGTAAACGACCATCTCCTGCATGTTATCCAGGTGCAAAATGAACAAATTAATTCACAACGGAATTATATGTCTTGAATTTGTGTTATTGTATCATGTGCAAATCACTTTAAGAAATGCATGATTTCAAATGCATTATGTCTGTTTTGGAATTTAGTTACTCAATATCTAGGCTACTCTTAATGAATACAAAATGCATTGAGCCTCACTTCCAACAATGCAAGTAAGAAGCATATTGTTGTTGAGCAATAGTGAGATGTATTTCACTTAATTTTCAAGGAGAAAGGCATAACCCCTGAGCATCCACACCCTTCTTCCACTCATTTCATTCCTTATTCTGAAGGAGGGTGAATGCCTAGATAGCAAAGGGAAAGGGTGCGTTCCTCGGCCCAGGCGTTGCTGGCGTATGCCAGATCTTACAACGCCTGGATAGGTATTTTACGCTTCAGCTAACCAGATCACAGGCTGTAGCAGTCTGTCAGTCGATGACACCAGTGATGACGTGCATGCAACGGTTGGTTGATGCATGCAACTTCTGAGCATGGGAACGCGACGGTTGTCACTAGTTACCACAGCCACAAAGTCAACATTTCTATCACATTTTTGGTCGGCATTTAATGTTAAGGTTAGGCTTAAGTTTAGAAGTGTGGTTCAGGTAAGGTTATGTTTAAAATCAGATTTTCAGAAGGTAAATTGTAGAAATATGCGGGGTTTAGGCATTTGAGGCTGTGGTAACTAGTGACGACCGAACGTCACCAAAGCCTGCAGCGGAGCACACCAAAAGAGATTAAAATAGGGGATGACCTTCAAAAAATGAAATACAGAATCTGGAGATAAACCATTTACTTTGCATGGGTTTAGTCGTAAATGTATACAATTGTTTTTGTCATTTTAATTATGTTAGATTTGTTTGTTGTTGTAATTTTAATTATGTTTGATTTGCTGCATTAAATCATTATTAGAGTTACTTGTGAGCGCCTCCCCTACACACAGTTGATGATGGGTTTTATCCATATGACCAGTCAGGTGATCTTTTCCACTTCGCCATTTTGTGCTGCTGCTACGCCGGGTATTTATCTGAAGATTCGTGACTAGTCCATTTACATTGCTAGTTAGCTAGGTGTTATTGTACCTTTCCCAGTTTACAGCTAAAGACCGTTGCCTTCGATAGGTTTATTATCTAAACCATTGGGAAACATAGTAATAGCCGTTTTATATTATTTAGTTTACTGTGTGAGAAAGAATGTCGTCCGAAAGCCCCGAATACTCTCCGTTCTTCGCAGTGATGGGTGCCTCTGCGGCTATGGTTTTCAGCGGTAATTATCACACAATTCAAATACTATCTTTATTAGCTAGCTGCATTTAAATTATACATTGTATGTGTAATTTGTCAATTTTAACAGCATAATTATTGCGTTATTGCTTGAAACCAGCTAACGTTAAAGGAGCCCAGGCAGAAACTGTCATTGACGTAACGTTATTTGACATTTTAATTAACTTTAGCTAGCTAATATACTTGTCCAGTATTTTGCTAAACTGTCATTACCAATAACCACACCTTCAGATCAACGCATTTGAAGTGAGTTCGTTCTTTCTCAATTTTAGGCGCTTTTCGTTTTACGCTTTGCGACATGCGCCACACTAAGACACCACCAGATTTGAGCGTAACGTTACTGGCATCTTCGGCGAGTTGGTTATTATGAAGGCAGGAGGCCTATTGATTGTGAATATTGACCATCCGTGTCAGATGTTGAGTATAAACAACTGATACTATGAAGAATACCAGCTCAAATTGGTTATAGATTTGTGCAATGTAACGTTAGGCACAACCAGCAGGGGAGCACGCTCATGCGATGACAACCTAGGGAATGGAATGCCATCGTTTGGTCCACGTCATACGAACAATTCCATGTACATTCGGGTGATTTAAAAGGCCACTGCATAGGAATTGGGAGCTTGTGGACCAAGTCATGTGTATAGGCCTCAGATAATTGAAATGGAAATAAACTGCACGAGACACCTTAGATTCAAGGAAAATGGTATTTGCATCAATATCACATGACAACCACACGATTGGACTTGTGATTTGGAATGTTAAAGTAGCAAAGGATTTAGGAAGTGCACTTGTAGTGTAGCCCTATAAACAATATACCACTATAACACGATTAATATAGAACATTTAATCAGATTTATGATACATTTGCATGTCTAAGAAGATAAATTGGCAACTAAGTGCAATAATTTGATCTCTGGCTCATGTTCTGGATGGCCTCAGGTCCAAGTGAAGGTGTAGAAACGACGGTCCAGTGATCTTTCTCATGACAAATGAGAACAGGGAAGACGATGATGCATCAGTATGGTCTTAGGATTTGTTTTATTGTCCTGTTATGTCTGATGTGTTCACTCAAGCATTTTGCATAATATACTTCCTAACAGCATACAATTACCAACCAACTGTGCCATTGACTGCAATATACATGGTTTGGACTATCGCTAGGCCAAAATTAGCAATCAATGTTTAAACATCCACTCCAGCAATCTTTTTAAACTTTTTTTCCAGTGGAAAAACAATATGGCACTAAATACAATAATGTACACACTTAGACATGTTCTGGAACTTTATCTACTCCTGCTTTGATCTGTAAGTGTTAATGTGTAGCTCATACATGCAGAATTACTGTCTCACCTCAATTAGCCACAATCTCTAGTTTGAAAACAACAGTTTTTCTGGAAGCTGTGGTGCCATTTTTTCCCCCCCAATGTGGGCCCAGCCCCCTAGCAATTTGAGTTCAAGCAATGAGCTTCAACCTCTCGCCATATGAGTGACATCTAGCAAGATGCACGTTGCACCCACAGCAGAGCGAGACAGGTCAATGATGTAGTTCAAAGTATCAATTATTTATTACAAAAGTATGTGGACACCCCTTCAAATTAGTGGCTTCGCCTAGTTCAGCCACACCCGTTGCTGAACGGTGTATAAAATCGAGCACACTGCCATGCAATCTCCATAGACAAACATTTACAATGGCCTTACTGAAGAGCTCAGTGACTTCCAATGTCGGACCGTCATAAGATGCCACCTTTCCAACAAGTCAGTTTGTAAAAAAAAATTGCCCTGTTAGAGCTGCCCCGGTCAACTGCAAATGCAGTTAATGTGAAGTGGAAACATTTAGGAGCAACAACTTTACAGAACGGGACTGTTGAAGCGCATAGCAAGTAAAAATGGTCTGTTCTCAGTTGCAACACTCAGTACCGAGTTCCAAACTGCCTCTGGAAGCAACGTCAGGACAATAACTGTTCTTCGGGAGCTTCATGAAATGGGTTTCCATGGCCGAGCAGCCGCACACAAGCCTAAGATCACAATGCCAAGCGTCGGCTGGAGTGGTGTAAAGCTTGCAACCATTGGACTCTGGAGCAATGGAAACACGTTCTCTGGAGTGATGAATCTCGCCTCACCATCTGGCAGTTCGACAGACGAATCTTGGTTTAGTGGATGCTACCTGGGCTCGAGCCAGGAACACATCGACAACAGCCACACTTGAAGCAGCGTTACCCATCGCTCCACAAAAGCCGCAGAGCAAGGGGAACAACCACTCCAAGCATCAGAGCGAGTGACGTTTGAAACGCTATTAGCGCGCACCCCGCTAACTAGCTAGCCATTTCACATCGGTTACACTAGCCATTAGGCTGATAGGCTTCAAGTCATTAACAGCGCTGTGCTTGCGAAGAGCTGCTGGCAAAACGCACGATAGTGCTGTTTGAATGAATGCTTACGAGGCTGCTGCTGCCTACCATTGCTCAGTCAGACTGCTCTATCAAATCATAGACTTAATTATAACAACACACAGAAATACAAGCCTTTGGTCATTAATATGGTTGAATCGGGAAACTATTTCCTTGAAATACGGAACCGTTCGGGATTTTATTTAATGGGTGGCATCCCTAAGTCTAAATATTCTTGTTACATTGCACAACCTTCAATGTTATGACATAATTACGTAAAATTCTGGCAAATTAGTTCGCAATGAGCCAGGCTATCCAAACTGTTGCATATACCCTGACTCTGCATGCAATGAATGCAAGAGAAGTGACACAATTTCACCTGGTTAATATTGCCTGCTAAACTGAATTTCTTTTAGCAAAATATGCAGGTTTAAAAAATGTACTTCTGTGTATTGATTTTAAGAAAGGCATTGGTGTTTATTGTTCGGTACAGTCGTCCAACGATTGTGCTTTTTTCGCAAATGCGCTTTTGTTAAATCATCCCGCAGCGTTGCATCGATTATATGCAACGCAGAACACGCTAGATAAACTAGTAATATCATCAACCATGTGTAGTTATAACTAGTGATTATGATTGATTGTTTTTTTTGTAAGAAGTTTAATGCTAATTAGCAACTTACCTTGGCTTCTACTGCATTCGCGTAACAGGCAGACTCCTCGTGGAGTTCAATGAGAGGCAGGTGGTTATAGCGTTGGACTAGTTTGAATCCCCCGAGCTGACAAGGTGAAACTCGTTCTGCCCCTGAACAAGGCAGTTAACCCACCGTTAATAGGCCGTCATTGAAAATAAAAATGTTTTCTTAACTGACTTGCCTAGTTAAATAAAGGTTTAAAAAATTAAATAATCTGCGCCCAAAAATACAGTTTTCCCGATTGTTATGAAAACTTGAAATCGGCCCTAATTAATCGGCCATTCCAATGAACCCCCCTTTAGTTCCAACATCTAGTGAAAAGCATTTGCAGGACAGTGGAGGCGGTTAAAGCAGTGACAGGGGGACCAACTCCATATTAATGCCCATGATTTTGGAATTAGATGTTTGATGAGCAGGTGTCCCCATACTTTTGGTCATATAGTGTAGGTGATGTAGTATTCCATTTTTGGGGACCACTTTAGGCTCGTGAGCTTTTTCAGAACTACTGACTAAAGTATACAAAAGTACCAGAGAAATGTAAGGATAAAAACATGTTTTGAACATTTTTATTTCATTTCAAGGAGTAGGCCATTCAAGTAGTTGGTCTGCTGGTGCCTTCTGTTATCGGCCTTCCTCTTATTTGCGGGAACAATAGAGAACCCCCCCCACCCACACACTTGTGCCATATGAGGATACCTGGACCACCTATTGATGTGCCTTAAGTAAATTCGGTGATAAATTAGGTGAAAAGCAGACACTAGTAGGACTTTAATTAGACTATTTCACAAAGTACTGTTTCTCCTTTTTATAAGTTTTTGTGCCCTTTATCAAATGACATTGTTCTTTTAGCACGGCTTAGGCTGCATGTGGCAAAGCTGATTTTGGACTGATGCAGCATGTTCTAGAAATAATTGACTCTGCTAAATTGTCATGTTATATAGGGCATGACCTAGTGGGGATTTTAAATCATGCAGCTTTTGCTAGTAGGGCTGGCACATAGTTATGGATGAAGACAGTCATGAAAATAATAAGTCTTAACCGTTAAATAATATAGATAAGAGATATCTGAGAGATTTTTATTTATTTTTTTAACCAACAGCTGACTGAAGACAGGACAGCCAGGCATTAGTGCGGTTGAGTCCGTTTCTGCTGTATTATGGATTCTTAATGTGATAACTTTGTTGTGCCCTGCTGAAACAAGCAGCAAATTATTATTTTCATGACGGTCTTCATCCATAACCCCCCCAATGTAGCAGCTCACTGATGTGTAATGAATAGAACAGGCTCGGGGCTCCTGAGTGACGCAGCGGTCTAAGGCACTGCATCTCAGTGCTAGAGGTGTCACTACAGACCCTGGTTCGATTCCAGGCTGTATCACAACCGGACGTAATTGGGAGTCCCATAGGGCGGCGCACAATTGGCCCAGTATTGTTAGGGTTTGGCCGGGGTAGGCCGTCATTTTAAATAAGAATTTGTTCTTACCCTAGAGAGGTTATGTGGGACGCCAGCGTCCCATCTGGCCAACATCCAGTGAGATTGCAGAGTGCCAAATTCAAATACAGAAATACTAATTTATAAAAATTCAGAAAACAAAACATTTTTTACATAGGTTTAAAGATTAACTTCTTGTGAATCCAACCACGGTGTCAGTATTTTAAAATGCTTTACGGCGAAAGCATACCGTATGATTATTTGAGAACCTAGCCCAGTTGACAAATTATTACTAACAGTAACTAGCCAAGCAGAAGCTTTACAAAACTCAGAAATAGAGAGAAAATGAATCCCTTACATTTGATCTTCATATGATGGCACTCAGAAGACATTAATTTACTCTAAATGTTCCTTTTGTTCGATAAAGTCTCTTTATATCCAAAAACCTCCGTTTTTGTTCCCGTTTTCTTCAGTAATCCACAGGCTCAAACGCAGTCAAAACAGGCAGACAAATCCAAATTGTATCTGTAAAGTTCATAGAAACATGTCAAATGATGTTTATATTCAATCCTCAGGTTGTTTTTAGCCTAAATGATCTATAATATTTCAACCGGACAATGTCATCAATATAAAAGGTGAACAAGAAATGCACTCTCTCGGGATTGCGCATGAAAAAGCTCTGACATGTCAGGGTCCACTCATTCAGACTGGTCTTACTCCCTCATTTATAAGAATACAAGCCTGAAACCATTTCTAAAGACTATTGACATCTATTGGAAGGCATAGGAACTGCAAATTGAGTCCTAAGTCAGTGGATACTGTTAATGGCATTGAATAGAACTACAAAACCAAAAAAAGAGAACTTCCTGAATGTTTTTTTTTGTTCTCCGGTTTTTGCCTGCCAAATCAGTTCTGTTATACACAGACACTATTTTAACAGTTTTGGAAACTTTAGAGTTTTCTATCCAAATCTACCAGTTATATGCATATCATATCTTCTGGGCCCGAGTAGCAGGCCGTTTAATTTGGGCATGCTTTTCATCCAAAATTCCGAATGCTGCCCCCTACCCTTGAGGTTAACTGACTTTTCAAGTTAAATAAAATGCAATGTATTTTTTTTGTAATGTCAGTTGAGTTGAATGAACAGCTGATGAAGTCACTGCACTGGCAGTGGCGACCGATGTCCTTGCACGTCAGATAGCACAGTGATGCCATCTGACGTAAGACAATGACAAGTCACAGCACTTATTGATGTGTACACTTCCTGCTTTTACTTCATTCTTTGCACCTTCTGGGTACTCTCGCAATGGCTGCCTTCATTGACTTGAGTGGGGATGCCCATTATATTTATATTTCAATGGCAGCACATGCAGTGAAGAGAGAATGGTTTGCTATTCAAATGGTTATTCCGGAGACCATTTGGCTGGCCAATTACCTTCATCCAAAATTCAATTTCTGTCAAAGCCCTAACTGCTAGTAGCTGGAGGGTATTGCCTTCATCCAAAATTCAATTTCTGTCACCTTCCAGCTACTAGCAGTTAGGGCTGTATGTGGCGCTATTGGCTCCTGTACTGTGTGGTGGGGTGGCATCATGCCACCTGTCTGTCAACCTGGGCATTTTAATAACCAGCATCTTAACCATTTAGGCCTAACTGCACAATTGAGAGCAGGTGTATGACAGCTCATATTTGGGGAAATGTTGTATTTTTTTAATTTTTTCACAACCAAAGTGAATTGGTGACTCTAGCCTTACTGGCTGTATTGTAGTTCAGCTTTGGTATTGAAAATGAAGCCATGGCCTATAGAAAACATGGTTCTGTAATAACGTGGATGAAGGGTGGCCTCAGTTATACTCCTGTCTAGTGCATTAAGTCTACTTGTACTCCTTTTCGCAGCCCCAAAGTTCAGAAATGTGTATGACCCTCTCACCTAATGTTTCTGTCAACACTCCATACATGTGGAAACTGATTGCCCTCAAATAGACCATAACAAATATGTGTAGGTATGTAGGAAGCACACTGGCTAGAGGCTAACCTAACTGGAGTCGTATACATGTTTAGTGCTGACTCTGTGCTCCTATGGATAGTGACGGCACAGGGAAGTGCGGGTAGCCCCTCTAGCTGGCAGTGGGCGTGATCTGTGACGGGCAGGGTGGGAAGGAGTGACAGATGGGGAATTAGCCAGCTGAGAGGGCTGCTGGTGGGTGGCGCACCCAGTGGAGGGGGCTGATTAGGGACACAGCATTAAGCATCTTACAAGGTTTATATCCTACAGGAAACGTGAGCCTGCCATCTTGTGGTGTCTGCACCACTACTACCACCATACTTGAGATTGAGAAACAATATGTAAATAGACATTTTATCTATTGATTTTAAATGTGTTTTTTTTATCTACTGGTTTGTGTTTGTAAACCATTGCCTATATTTTGCTTCATGATCATTTTAAAGTGCATGCAGCAGCCTCTGAAGACCGTCTCACACTTATTTCACTGTTGCCGTTCCCAGTTATTTTCTTTAATGTCTTAACTCTGTGTGAAGGGTCTGCTTTGGCATGGTGGAAGCACCATGATGGAATCTAAAATATTGGTTAGAAGTCTCACTTGGAACAGAGGCATCATGAACAGCCTTAGAACATCACCACCATGAGTTGTACTGTAGCATTTTAACATAATCGATAGCCTAATTTGATAACTGGTTGTTGTGGCTATTTTTCATTAAATGACTTGTTACTTTCTGGTGATAAACTGAGGTCGCTGCATAGGGTTCTGACGATCATGGAATTTTGGATGACTATAATTGGCCAGCCAAATGCCCGGTCCGTAATAACCGTTCGAATAGCATACACATTTTAAATGCAGATTTTCTCTTTTCCATGTGCTGCCATGGGAGGAGATTGGGCGTCAAGTCAATGATGACATGATGGGTGGACTGGCGGCCATTGAGAGTGTACCCATAGGCGCAAAGAAGGAATTGGCGTAATGGGTTTACTAGTTGAATTGCCATGGTTAGAGGTTCCAAGCCCATTCTATTCATTGTTTGCTACTACACCTTGCTCATTTCGGCAAGGGACAACAACGTTTAATCACAGAAATTGTCTCAACTGCACTAATACCCGGCTGTCAGATGTTCGTTCCCAAAAAATAAAGTTATTTTATTTTCATGATGGTCAGTTGTACTGTCATTGTGCCAGCCCTAGTGGCTGTTCCAAGTTGCTCGTCCTCAGTTACGCTTGCGTCATATCGACTGGTTTGTAGCGTTTTGGGCTGTTATTCTGCAGCCTTCACTGCTTGAGGCCTCTGCTCTTGGTTGGTAGTCAGTACAGGCTGTGATGAGCATGGTAGCGATATCCTTCAATGGCACTGGCTGACCCAGTCTACCATAGTGAGCTGTGCTGCACATTATCTCAGCAGTGCACACCCTAACCCTCCTAACAACTACTAGCCTATTCATGGTACTGGAGGAGATGCTTGACTTCAGAATTTATAGTGTTATATAGCCCAAAGTAGGGGCATAAGCATAATTTTAAAATGCTTTACTATTGCAGACGACGAGTTAAAATTTAGCCTTGTTATCTACTGGTGTATTTAAGA
The DNA here is from genome assembly GCF_018296145.1 of Oncorhynchus tshawytscha. NCBI lineage: Eukaryota > Metazoa > Chordata > Actinopteri > Salmoniformes > Salmonidae > Oncorhynchus > Oncorhynchus tshawytscha. The sequence continues at coordinate 11,776,137 of NC_056452.1, read as the reverse complement.
CCTCCTAAAAGCCTGGTGTTGTATAAAAGTCATCCTTTTTAACTGAGGTGGCTTGTGTCCTCCCTACTCTCAAAGCTAATCTTTTTGTGTCATGAGTCAACCTATTTTGATTATTTACTAGCATTTTTGTTATCTGGTTTTGTTCTATTACTGCTCAAATGGCATTTTCTGTCGGTTGGTTCAATAGATTTAGGAGTAGCTTTATATTTTTCCATAACATCATGGAGAGTACATTTATTCTAATGGTCTTATTTACTCCATTTGACCATTTTTGATCCCTCACATCACTACTAAACCCAGACTCAGTTCTACCACATTTTGTTCAGTGTCTATAGACATAGTTTAGGGATTGTGTGCTCAAAATATTTAATTAGATGGACCAGTATGTTCTCTTTATTTATTTTTTAGGCTAAATAAATGGGTGCTATATTGCAAAGCAGATGTAGATGCTTGGGCAATATCCCTGGCTTCACTGCAATACTGTCCACTACGGTTTCATCAAGGTAGCTTACAGTTAATGTGCTGTTTAAGACCAAGAGTTGGCTATATTATGCTTCATATTAAAGTACTGATAAAGGGCTGTTTGAGCATCTTTTTCACTGAACATCAGTTTGATTACTTCCGTCTCCACAGTATCTTTACATTGCAGAGCGTCTGAGGCATCAGAGTGTAGTAACATTAATGAGTGATCTGGAGGGGGGAGAAAAAAAAAGAAAGCTCTTTACCTCTGCAGAGGATTAGGATTAAAGCACAGGGGTTCTGTCTCTCATGCCACCCATTGCAGCAGTCCTCAAACTCAACATTTAATCTTCAGAGAATAAAGCCATGGGCCCTTGTCTCCACTAACCTGCATGTTTATTTACATTTTTTAAATTTACATTTTTACCTTCATTTAACTAGACAAGTCAGTTAAGAATGTTCTTATTGTCAATGACGGCCTAGGAACAGTGGGTTAACTGCGTTGATCAGGGGCAGAACGACAGATTGTTTTTACCTCGTCAGCTCGGGGATTCGATCTTGCAACCTTTCGGTCCAACGCTCTAACCACTAGGCTACCTGTAGATCTGGGTCGTGTTCAGTAAAGCACACCATAGCAAAAAAAAAAAAACTCCCCAATCAGAACACTGATTGTAGTTGACTAATTCTCTAATTTCACTCAACTATTTCTCTACTGAACACGACACTGGTGGGTATAGTCTCTCGATCTACGGTTGTGTTGGTCTTCCTTAATCAAAGAGCCGGCATAAGGGCCAGCTGTTTGGAGAGGGTAATTCATTTTACTTCAACATGGAAGTCATTACATTAACCATATACCACCTCAGGTCAGAGTGGAAGCTGCAAGATGGTGCTTTAGTGGTTGTGGCATGAATGATCTACTGTATAGAACCGTTCAGCGGTTGGAAGTGGTCTTGTCTTGGTCTCTGAGGTGCTGTTGTAAGATAAAGCCCTTCTGTCTATAGACTTCCCTCTCAAGTGAAATTGAGAAGTGCTTGGCTATTTTGTAAAACCAATCACCAAGACTCATTTGATGGGGACACTCTAAACCAATATGCATTTGGGTATTGGTACTATTGGCTAGTGTGCGGCACTGCCTGACCTTTTGAATTTTGTAAATTGTCTCTGGTTTGACAAATTCTGAACATGACTGAATGCCTCACTCTGCTATCAGAGATGTAGGTCCAGACAGCATCCACTTTAAGTCACTCGTACTCAGGGGCTGAACAACTCTTCTCTCTATGGCCTGAGTGATTAAACCTTGCATCGACGGCGTCAGTCTTGTGATGAATAAGTGCATGTAGAGGGAGTAGTGGCCTGACAGGTGGCTGACTGCCATGTGCACATTTTAAGGATTGGCCAGCCACTTCCTCCTCTAGAGATTATATCCACTTCCTCATTCTTTCCCATTGTCGCATAGAGATGTATAGAGGTCACAATGTTGTATCTGTCCTATTATGGTGTCTGAGCGCATGGGCAGTGCCATTGAGATGGATGCATCGTTTGCGATCTCTATGCTACAAAGGGGAAAGAATGAGGGAGTGGATAGAATGTTGTTTTTAAGATTATCAGTGAAATTTTTAAAATGTTGGTTACTATGTATGCAAGACTAAATGACCAAACACCTAGCATTTGAGGAGCTGGTTACAGCACTGGCAGACTTCCAGCAATTGTGCTAAGCTAATGATATGCTAACGTCACACTCAACTGCATGCAGAGACCATTGTATGTTTGAGTTTGTCTGACTCTGAGATTTAGGTAATTTATCTACCTTCCCAATCTTGCAGTATTTTTTTTTTAGATTCACCATTGTATTAATCGTGAAATGACCATATGGCTCTCTGCCTCATGGTCTGTCGTCACGTGCCGCCTGTCTGTGCTGACTGCGTTCTGCGGGGCCCCTACTGGTTAGTGCTGTCATAGAAATAGATTGGTCAGACTCAATTTCTATGATTGGTGCTGGTTTGTGTCCCTTCTGCTGCTGCTGGTTGCCTCTGGAGGGATGTGGCATCCTGCTGTCCTCTGATGTCAGAAGCTTCCTGTGTGAAGAGCCTAATGAGTTTTTCAGGCAGGGAGGCGGTGTGATTTAGAACACTGCAGCTCTGGCACAGAGCCATGAAAGGGGTTAAACTGAGCTCCATTCCCTGTTGGGAGCTATGGGTTGAGGCGAATAGAATTAGCCTGAACCGTAGCTGTAAAGGGGAATGGCTGGATTGAGAACCGCAGTCGAGCACATCAGTGGCAAGCTGCTATTTTGGGGGGGAAAACATGATGCTGGTAATTTCCTCATACACAGGCAGAATTTCCCAGCTTGTAGCCATGTTGCCCTTGTTTGTAAAGGGAACAGAAACTGATTACATTACGATCTTCAATTTCAGTTCCTCATGTTGCTCAACCCTGTATTCTACTGTATTTGTACATTGATCTAATCACAGAATGAAGTAGAACACTGTATTATATCTAATACTCTACCTCCTTTCCCCTCCACCAGCCTTAGGAGCAGCCTATGGGACGGCTAAGAGTGGCACAGGGATCGCTGCCATGTCGGTGATGAGGCCGGAGCTCATCATGAAGTCTATCATCCCCGTGGTCATGGCGGGTATCATAGCCATCTACGGCCTGGTAGTAGCGGTGCTCATTGCCAACAACATCTCCGAGAAGGTCACCCTCTACAAGTAAGCCTAACCCCTCTCATGACATCTCTTACATCTAGAAATGTGCTCGAGTTGCATTTCCTCTTTCCCAATACTACAATGTGAGGAATTTAGAACAGGCTGGGAGGCAACTGGTCCGTCAATCCATAACACCTGACATTGACATAAGATCAAATCTTTATACTGTGGAAATTGTAGTTTTATTGCCAAATGTCTTATTGAAAACATCTCTGCTTGCTTTTGTCATTGTTCATTCTGCATCACATAGTAACCCTGTAAATTGTATTGATCCTATTGTAATCTTCTCTCTGCTGTAGGAGTTTCCTCCACCTGGGTGCTGGCCTGAGTGTGGGATTGAGCGGGCTGGCAGCTGGCTTTGCCATCGGCATCGTAGGTGATGCGGGCGTGAGGGGCACGGCCCAGCAGCCCCGGCTTTTTGTGGGCATGATCCTCATCTTGATCTTCGCCGAGGTCCTCGGACTCTACGGTCTCATTGTGGCCCTCATCCTGTCCACGAAATAAACCAACTTCTCCACCAAAATATGTCCTATATGTTGCTGCTGGAGAAAAGAGTAAAACCAGAAATAAAATGTAAAGGAAAAAAAAAAAGGAAAATGTATGACTATAAAGTTTAAAAAAAGAGACGAACGTGGAAAATAATTACATAATTAAAAATGGCTCCGTAAATATGGTCTTATCTCTACAATGTGTACAGTCCAGATTTGATAGTCAAACTTCTTGTAAATGCGCAATGTAGTGATTTTGTCTGTCGTGTGTGTAAATGTATGGAGATTCTTCCCCCCTCCCCCGGTTTAACGACATTCAGGTGCGCCAGGTTTCTTGCTGGTTTCTGCCTCGTCTTAGATCCTCACCAAAGGGCCCCACTGCATTTTTATTCTCCACATGATTTCTGTGTTGTCTATGGGGATCTATTTGTAAAGAGAATTGTATGGACTTAGCTTTTTTTGTTTTTCCACTGGTTTTATTTATAAAGAATTGTTCAATGAATTTGTTTTTAAATGGAGCAAAAATGTTAAATTCCCTAGAAGATATATATACATATATACATACATACAAATATCTATAGATTAAATGCACTGTGGGTTAATTGTGATAAGTGGTTGGAATTCCTCTGGATGTATTCACGTACTTGGTTTAAAATTAAGATTGCCTTTAGTGTGTGACTGGTGGGGTGGGAGTTGTGTAGTTTAATCATTACAAACATTCTTGAAACACTTCAATGTTTTCCTGTAGTACCGCTGTTTTGATTGCATTAAAGGTGTGTGTGTGCCCCGTGTTGGGTCTCACGTGTAATTTCCAAAACTGTCATCTCCAGCTTCTTCATCCACCTCATCTGTAGATGTATGCATTCTCACCAACTCTCCCATTAAACGTGCATGGAGCTATGGTTTTTGGTCCAATTCCTTGTACGTCGCCATACTCACTGTGCCATCGTGTAATTCAAATAGGTAGCCAGGTTGTTTAATTGTAGAAATGTCACTCAAGTATCGCAGGTGATTTCCTTGATTTGGGTTATTTTAAAGGTGATTGTTAATGTAACTCCAATGCGCTACACTGAACAAAAATATAGATTCAACAAGCAATTTAAAATATTTTTACTGAGTTAGTTCATATAAGAATTGGTCAATTGAAAGTCAATAGACCCTAATCCAAGGATTTCACATGACTGGGGAAACCGATGCCTCTGGTCACATAGTGGTTTAAAAATACAAACTCCTTTGCATAGTTCATTGTGCCCTGTGGAACGTTGTCCCACACTTCAATGGCTGCGAAGTTGCTGGATATGGGTGGGAACTAGAACACGCTGTTCACATCAATCCAGAGCATCCCAAACATGTTTAATTGGTGACATGTCGGGTGAGTATGCAGGCCATGGAAGAACTGGGACATTTTCAGCATTCAGATCCTTGCGACATGTGGCGGATGAATGGCACGACAATGGGCCTCAGGATCTCGCCACGGTATTTCTGTGCATTCAAATTGCCATAGATCAAATGCAATTGTGTTTATGCCTGCCCATACCATAATCCCACCACCACGGGGCACTCCGTTGACATCAGCAAACCTGCTCGCCCACACGACGCTGTCCGCCATCTGTCCAGTTTATTTGAAATCGGGCTTCATCTGTGAAGCGCACTGCTCCAGTGGCCATCGAAGGTGAGCATTTGCACACTGAAGTCGGGTCAAGACCTTGGTGAGGACGAAGGGCACGGAGATGAGCTTCACCGAGACGGTTTCAGACCGTTTGCAGAAATATTTTGGTTGTGCAAACCCAGTTTCATCTCAGCTGTCAGGGTGGCTGGTCTCAAATGAGGTCATGGGCTGGTTACACGTGGTCTGCGGTTGTGTGGCCGGTTGAACCTATTGCCAAATTCTTTAAAACAATGTTGGTTAATAACATGGTAAATAAATGAACATTCCATTTTCTGGCAATAGTTCTGGTGGACACTCCAGTCAGCATGCCAATTGCATCCTCCAAACTTGAGACAACTGTGTCATTGTGCAGTTTTGTCCCACAACACATTTTAAAGTGGCCTTTCATTATCCCCAGCACAAGGTGCCCCTGTGTAATGATCATGTTTCTTGATATGCCACCTGTCAGGTGGCTGGATTTTTTTGGCAAATGAGAAATGCTCACTGACAGGGATGTAAATAAATAACCTTTTTGTGCTTTTGGAACAATTCTGGGGATTTTTTTGTTAACACATGAAACATGGGACCAACACTTTACATGTTGCGTTTATATTTCTGTCCAGTGTAATTAGAAATCCGTTAATGGATTGTTTTGGCTCTTTCTATGATAAATTGTATGTTCGAATTCATGCTAGTTGCTATAAAGCATCAGGATAAATTGTGCCATACTTCCCAAAATGATCAAAGATGCCCTTTTATTGATAGGAAAAACACTTGCGCAACTGACCGTGTACATAAAACTATCCGGTGGCCGTCCTTTTGCCTCTGACCCGAAGATCGGCTGTCAATTTCAGTTTACCGACAATCTTACATGTTGAATCGCTGCCGTTCGTCAAAACCCAGACGTTTATCACTAACAGACCGCTGTCACCCGCAGTTTCCAGCCGTTCGTCTTTCTGGTGCGTTTCCTCATGAAGACAGAAACGCACTCGTATGCTCAAAACAGGATTTGGGTAATTAATTGGTGACTCGGCTGCTTAGAACGGAAAAACCTAATCATGTTAATTGAAGTTTGTCTATAGTGGAACAGAATTTAGTAATCGAATTTATGGTTGTCTAGACAGAGAATGTTCAGCTGTCCATTCGTTTACCATAACCTAAATGTCTGCTGGCAGCCAGGTAGTGGTGAAGCAGATTTCACTCAGTTCTGCTCTCAATTAAATATCAGCCCACTTTATTACATTTGTGAAGTATTACATGTGGGTAGTTTTCTGAAGCTTTACATACCAGTAGTACATGACAAGATAGATGCAATGTAAAAATGTCTTGTGTGGTTGGTTGTGTGTGCCTGCGTGTGATTATATATATATATCAACATGATTTTACAAAGGCTAAATACTACGATACTGTATTGCTATTGAATATGCTCAGGGATTCTGTATGCTTGTTAGGAGGGTCTGTGCAATGCTGTTGATGGCACTGAAGGTGGCGCTGTCTGGGAATGTCTGGATGAAGTCTTTGCCCTCCTCTATACTGGTAGTGAGCAGAGGGTCCAGGGGCACAGAGCCTGAAATGGGAAACACACAATCTGAGGCCTTCGCAACCATTGAAAACAATATACACACACACACACACACACACACACACACACACACACACACACACACACAAGCAGCTAACACACTGGCCTACTTTAGAAAACAAGACACTATGGTGTCTTTTGAGGTCAAAACTTGAAAAGATCAAATGCTGTTAACATTACATGCAAAGGCTGTGTTCGCGCAGGCAGCCCAATTCTGATCTTTTGCCAATAATATGGTATTTTGACCAACCGGATCAGATCTTTTGCTAGTAACCGCGAAATATCAGAATTGTCTGCCAGTATAAACGCAGCCATAGTCTACTACATACATCATCTACCCCAGGGCTCTCCAACCCTCTTCCTGGAGAGCTACCCTCCTGTAGCTTTTCACTCCAACCCCAGCTGTAACCAACCAGATTCAGCTTATCAAGCAGCTAATTATTAGATTCAGGTGTGCTAGATTAGGGTTGGAGCGAAAACGTGCAGGACAGTAGCTCTCCAGGAACAGGGTTGGAGACCCCTGGTAGACCCAGTAGTCTTCACACAGTCTACATCAATGGTACACAGTTCTCTCAAAACCTCTCCATCCACAGCCATAGCAGTACTGCAGTTGGCTGAGAACAGTGCTGTAGCCTTAAATATGGCTTCTCACCGCTCTGGGCTTTAGCTACATTAGCCGCTTCATTACTCACAGATTGGTTTCCACTCTTACAAAGCATATGGTTGTTGAGTGTTAATGGTGAAATGGTCAATAATATACCACTTAGATTGATCCCCATCGCTTTGACTGAAATGTATCAGCTCTAACCCCAAAATTGTACAAGCACTCCACTGCAATGAAGACCAACCATTTTATCAGTGCAGCTCTGCTGTAAAATGCCTGCTAAATGGCGACAAGCAGTTTCAGAGTGCTGGAGTCGGTTGGGTTAGAGTGACATCTAGTGGCTGTTTAATAAAATACCCATCATGTCCCTAAAAGCCGATTCGGAGGCTCCGTACGGAGGGTGTGAAGAGCCACATTTTTTAACAATGCGGAGGGCTCCGTATTGCTCTGCATTGATATGATTGGACAGTAGGTGCGGGCTGTACATCCTGTATAAACACAAATACACTTCCTTGACAACTTCCTTCACATAAGCTCTGCGAAGTGTAAGATGTATGAATGCCCAGACTTCTGCAGAGGCCGCATCGCAGGAAATGCTGTACAGCCAATGCAGACGCCGGAATGACCATAAAAAAAACCCACACACACACAAAAAATGTCTTTTACCCAAATATACTGATCCTGTCAACTTGGCCAGCTCCTCTCCTCCTCCCTTGGAGAAGATATTACTGCATTCCTGTAAGCAAACACATTATATTAGAATGGTCAGAACTGGCATATGCTGAGATTCTAATATGACAAAATAGTGACACTATACATTTTTAAATGACACCGCTTCAGACTGACGATTGTGTCCAGCGAAATAATGCACATGAAGCTAATCTAAAACTAACTGGAGACCTGTTTGCAACAAGCACAGATGGTGTGTGTGTGTGTCCATGCATATTGGAGTACTCACAGAGCAGTGTGGACACACAAATCCACTCATGTTCTCTACAATCCCAAGGATGCGCAAGCCTGTCTTCTTACAGAACGTTATCTCTCTCCTGACGTCCCCCGTCGATACTGCCTGCACAGAATAACAGCATATCTAAGTACAATATAATGTAATTAATACAATGGATCAACCAGGGGGAGTACAAGTGCGCACTTCAGGAGAAGGGTCGATATTTATCAGAACAAAAGGTTTCCTGTTGCCAACATTTAAGACCCACCACAGCGAAAGCTATTTTGTTTCTCTTCTAGGAGTTGACACAACTTCCAATCTTTCCTTGTACTGTACCTGCGGTGTAGTGATCAGAATGGCTCCGTCCACTTTGTGCTGCTTCTTCAGGTTTTCCAGGACGGCCAGGTGTTCATCTGACGTCCCCGGGGGGGTGTCCACCAGGAGCACGTCCAGTTCCCCCCACGCCACGTCAGACACAAACTGCCCAATCAGAGCTGGGACGTGACCATACAGCAGTTGGTGGGGGAGAGAGAGCCAGAGAACGTGAGAGGATATTGATGAGACACCACAGTCCCACCCAGTAAGCCCCTACACTCTTCATGTTGATCAAGGGGCGGTATACTTCAAGCATCTCAAAGGAAGAGTGCTGATCCTGTGATCTAAACTTTTTTGTTTTGTTACTGTGGAAGCTAAACCTTGGCCTCTAATAGTCCAATGTAGACTGAGCATACCTGTTTTCTTTGGACCCCTCCAGACAACTGCTTCGTCTGGGTCCTCCAGCAGGAAGCCTATGGACATGAGCGCCAGGCTCTTCTGGGCATCTGTGTAGACAGGCACCCAGCCCGAGTCACACTGGTGCACCTCTGGCTTGCCCACACTCAGCATGCGGGGGATACTGGGACCACACAAGTCCACATCCAGGATCCCAACCTGATACATACATACATACAGACAGACAGACGAGACAGAGACATAAACAGGACAGAGACCACACATGTAGGCATGTGTGAACATGCACATAGTTATGTGGGCTCAATATTCCACACAGGTCCAAAATACCAACCTGAGAAAAAGATACTGTACAGTCTCACACATTCATGGTTGGACAGATAACTAGGAAATGTGTAATCAGTAACCAAAACATTTACAAGACAATAAAGGTAATTAGTAACAAAATCCACTTGATTACTCAAAATGAATAGCGTAATCTGGTATTGGTATTTTATTAGTATCCCCATTAGCTGTTGCGAAAGCAGCAGCCACACTCGTTTGGCAGTTAAGTAATCGTGAAAATAATTGGCAACATCAAATGGTTTTGTGATGAATAAGCCATCTGAGTTGAATTTGTCTTTCTGTCCATAATTTCATTTAAAGTAGTTTTTTTCCCTCCATCATTCTTTATATAATTGATCTTGGCTTCATAATACTGTTTTCTTTTTGTTGAGTTTCTGCAGTAAGTCAGCCAGTCAAATGTGCAGCCAGACAATCCAGCCAACTTGACAACTGTGAGAAGCATTGGAGCCAACATGGGCCAGCATCCCTGTGGAACACTTTCGACACCTTGTAGAATCCATGTCCCGACAAATAGAGGCTGTTCTGAAAAAGGTTAGGGTTCCCACATGGCCATATTTCCATGTTACTGCGCTTATTTACAGAAAACAGATGGAAGACTACCTGTGCTAATTAGCTATCTGCGTCTCCGAACATGTAACAGTATAACTTTACGTCCGTCCCCTCGCCCCGACCTGGGCGCGAACCAGGGACGCTCTGCACACGTCAACAGTTACCCATCGCTCCACAAAAATCACGGCCCTTGCAGAGCAAGGGGAACCACTACTTCAAGGTCTCAAAGCGAGTGACGTCACCGACTGAAATGCTATTAGCGCGCACCACCGCTAACTAGCTAGCCATTTCACATCCGTTACACAAAGACACATCTTTCCCCAGCACAGCGGCCATGGCTGGGCCAAATACCCATGTTTTCGTTCAAACAATTTCTTCTCTCTCAAAACACAAGCATCTTCTGTTGTGAAAAGCAACTGCGGATATGGGCTTAAGCATAAAAGAATGGAGCTGTGTTGACCCATCAAAAATGTCCATTTGATACAAAGATCCTGATGACACACACACACATGAATGTTAGGTCTCCCACCTTCTTGCCTGCGTGTCTTAGGGCCAGGGCTAGCTCTGTGGTGAGGGTGCTCTTGCCCACCCCTCCTTTTCCAGACAGGATCAACACCACATGTTGGACCTGGGCCAAGTTCCCACCTTCTGTGGAGAAACAAGTTAGTGAAATATATGGACATGAATGTGTAAGAGTATAACTTTAGACCGTCCCCTCGCGCGAACCAGGGACCCTCTGCACACATCAACAACAGTCACCCACGAAGCATCGTTACCCATCGCTCCACAAAAGCCGTGGCCCTTGCAGAGCAAGGGGAACCACTACTTCAAGGTCTCAGAGCAAGTGACTTCACCAATTGAAACGCTATTTAGCGCGCACCACCACTAACTAGCTAGCCATTTCACTCACCCCCCTTTTGACCTCCTCCTTTTCTTCAGCAACCAGTGATTCGGGTCACGGCACCAATGTAACAGCATAACTTTAGACCGTCCCCTCACCCATACCCGGGCGTGAACCAGGGACCCTCTGCACCCATCAACAACAGTCACCCACGAAGCATCGTTACCCATCGCTCCACAAAAGCCGCGGCCCTTGCAGAGCAAGGGGAACCACTACTTCAAAGGTCTCAGAGCAAGTGACGCCACCGATTGAAACGCTATTCAGCGCACCACCGCTAACTAGCTAGCCGTTTCACATCCGTTACAAATGCATGAACAATGCATGCATGTCCTATTACTGTGAAAGCAGCATTTACTAATTATATCCATTAAATCTCTCATTACTGTATGTTCACTGACACTGAAAGATTCTAAGGACCCAGTCACGTTTTATCACGCAGGTTGAAGTTTATTGTCATGAGTCTTGTCCTGGAGGCAGAACTGAGCGATGTCCCCTTTCGGAATGTGAATATGTGCATGAGCTCGGCAAGTATGCATGTCTCTCGTGCATATATTTTTATATTTTGATCATGCTTCAGGAGATAGAAATCTGAACGCACTACCAGCGCTTTGAAAAGTTTGTAAGTATACTTTCATGTGGATATATTGTATCACATTCCTACCGAAGAAAAAGTACCAACCAGTAAAGTACATTAAAATATAATTTTATTCAACATTCTGGCTTGTAGAGGTCGTGAGAGGAAACTTTTCTGATTCAAATGCCTATTTCTGCCCAACGAATAATTCAATACAATTCAACATCATGTTTCCAGGCAAAGCCGGCTGCAAAGTCAAAAATGTGTTATTAATTTTTTAAATGAAAACTAAAAAAATGTTTTCTAGTCTTAATTTAAGGTTAGGGTTTAACAGTGTCATTAGGGTTCAATTTAAAAGCAGATGTTTAGACTTAGTGGCTGTGCCAGCTAGTGATCACTCTGCATAGCTGCCTCCAGAACAAAGATTCATGACGAAAAACGCTAACCTGCTGTCCATACACATTTTAACTAGTCAAGTGAACGTATTGCTTTGCCAGATAACGAATTGCACCATTAGCCTAGCAAAAATTCGACTTGAAGGTAACTAGCTAGCTAACAGTAGCTACTGAACTTCATGTCGAGTTTTGGCTAAGCACTGCCACTAGCCATGCACATGACAGCTTCTCGAGCACATTAACCCACTTATGTATAAATATTACGGTATTTAGCTAGTTATCGAACAGATTAGAGCTAGTTGTTAGCTAATTACCTAGATAGAAGCTAACGTTAGCAATGTGAAAACAACATGTGACAGTTTCTCGTTCTGACAAACTCATAATAGAAATATGCCTTATTTTCAAAGAAGGAAGCTATATACACATGCATATTAACTGGCAGCGTAATATGGTTTTCATACCATTGTTTTCTTCCATATTTGCTTTATATATCACTTTTTGTTGTTGTTGGAGTGTTCCGTATACTTCCGCACTTCGTCACATGAGCACCAAATATCCAATGGAACGAATGGGATTGCGTGTTGCGCTCGCCTCCAAAAATAAGCAAACAATCAGTTGCCTTTACGTCTAATCTGTTATGTGCGCAACCGTACCGCAAGCGATGCGTTTTGAAGTTCAGGACTCTGAACAAAACTCCTGGATCGAAAGATAGCTAACTCTAGCATATATTCAAGAAAAGTTAGTGTCTATGAATAGGCTAGTCCTTGATCATGACTCTCAGTTCTATTACATTATGCAGTGCATTCGGAAAGTATTCAGACCCCTTCCCTTGTTCCACATTTTGTTACATTACAGCCTTATTCTAAAATTGATAAAATATATTTTTTTCTTATCAATCTACACACAATACCCCATAATGTTAAAGCAATAAACAGGTTTTTAGATTTTTTTGCTAATACAAAACCCCAGATACATTATTTACATAAGTATTCAGACCCTTTGCTATGAGACTCGAAATTGCGTTCAGGTGCTTCTTGTTTCCATTGATTATTCTTGAAATGTGTTTACAACTTGATTAGAGTCCACCTGTGGTAAATTCAACTGATTGGACATGATTTGGAAAGGCGCACACCTGTCTGTATAAGGTCCCAGAGTTGACAGTACAAGTCAGAGCAAAAAATAAGCCATGAGGTCGAAAGAATTATCCGTAGTGCTCTGAGACTAGATTGTATCGAGGCACAAATCTGGGGAAGGGTACTGAATCATGTCTGTAGCAATGAACGTCCCCAATAACACAGTGGCCTCCATCAATCTTCAATGGAAGAAGTTTGGAACTGCCAAGACTCTTCCTGGAGCTGGATGCCCAGTCAAACCTAGCAGGGCCCTGGTCAGGGAGGTGACCAAGAACCCGATGGTCACTCTGACAGAGTTCCAGAGTTCCTCTGTGGAGATAGGAGAACCTTCCAGAAGGACAACGATTTCTGCAGCACTCCACCAATCAGCTCTTTATGATAGAGTGGCCAGACGGAAGCCACTCTTCATTAAAATGCACATGACAGCCCGCTTGGTGTTTGCCAAAAGGCACCTAAAGGACTCTGACTATGAGAAGCAAGATTCTCTGGTCTGATGAAACCAATATTGAAATATATGGCCCCAATGCCAAGCGTCACGTCTGGAGAAATCTTGGCACCATCCCTACAGTGAAGCATGGTGGTGGCAGCATCATGAAGTGGGGATATTTTTTCAGAGGCAGGGACTGGGAGACTTGTCGAGGGAAAGATGAACGGAGCAAAGTACAGAGACATCCTTGATGAAAACCTGCATCTGAGCACTCAGGACCCAGACTAGGGAAAGGTTTACTTTCCAACAGGACGACGATTCTAAGCACACAGCCAAGACAATGCAGGAGTGGCTTCGGGACAAGTCTCTGAATGTTCTTGAGTGGTCCTGACTTGAACCCGATCGAACATCGCTGGAGAGACCTTAAAATAGCTGTGCAGCGACACTCCCTATCCAACCTGACAGAGCTGGAAAGGATCTACAGAGAAGAATAGGAGGAACTCCCCAAATACAGGTTTGCCAAGCATGTAACATCACACCCAGACTTGAGGCTGTCATCACTGCCAAAGGTGCTTCAACAAAGTCCTGAGTAAAGGGTCTGAATACTTATGTAAATGTAATATTTCCGGGGTATTGTGTGTAGATTGATGAGAGGAAAAAATGTAATCAATTTTATAATGAGGCTGTAATGTAACAAAATGTTGAAAAAGTCTAGGTCTGAATACTTTCCAAATGCACTATACAGTTGAAAGTCGGAAGTTTACATACACCTTAGCGAAATACATTTAAACTCAGTTTTTCACATTTCCTGACATTTAATCCTAGTAACAATTCCCTGTCTTGGGTCAGTTAGGATCACCACTTTATTTTAAGAATGTGAAATGTCAGAATAATAGTTGAGAGAAATTATTCATTTCAGCTTTTATTTCTTTCATCACATTCCCAGTGGGTCAGAAGTTAACATACACTCAATTCGCATTTTGTAGCATTGTCTTTAAATTGTTTAACTTGGGTCAAATGCTTTGAGTAGCTTTCCACAAGCTTCCCACAATACGTTTTGTGAATTTTGGCCCATTGCTCCTGACAGAGCTGGTGTAACTGGGTCAGGTTTGTAGGCCTCCTTGCTTGCACATGCTTTTTCAGTTCTGCCCACAAATTGTCAATTGGATTGAGATCAGGGCTTTGTGATGGCCACTCCAATACCTTGACTTTGATGAACCAGACTTGTGGTCTACACTTTTTTTTCTGAGGTACTGAGTTTGAAGGTAGGCATTGAAATACATCCACAGGTACACCTCCAATAGGCTAATTGACATCATTTGAGTCAATCAGAAGCTTCTAAAGCCATGACATAATTTTCTGGATTTGACCAAGCTGTTTAAAGGCACAGTCAACTTCGTGTATGTAAACTTCTGACCCACTGGAATTGTAATACAGTGAATTATATGTTAAATAATCTGTCTGTTAACAATTGTTGGAAAAATGACTTGTCATGCACAAAGTAGATGTCCTAACCGACTTGGCAAACTATAGTTTGTTAACAAGACATTTGTGGAGTGGTTGAAACACTTAGGTTGGAGTCATTAACTTGTTTATGTAAACTTCTGACTTCAACTGTACATAAGAGTCATTGGAAGAAGGCATGATTTTGGAAGCATAAGGACATTATCTTTTATATCTGTCACGCCCTGACCTTAGAGAGCCTTTTTATGTCTCTATTTTGGTTTGGTCAGGGTGTGATTTGGGTGGGCATTCTATGTTCTGATTTCTATGTTTTGTCTTTCTATGTTTTGGCCGGGTATGGTTCTCAATCAGGGACAGCTGTCTATCGTTGTTTCTGATTGGGAATCATACTTAGTCAGCCTTTTCCCACCTGTGTTTTGTGGGTAGTTGTATTCTGTTTTGTGTCTGCACCAGACAGAACTGTTTAGTTTTGTTCCACTTTGTTATTTTGTTTGTGTTCAGTTTAAATAAATTATCATGAACACGTACCACGCTTTGGTCCTCTTCTTCAGACGAGCGTTACAGAACTACCCACCTCCAAAGGACCAAGCAGCATGGCTGGGAGGAGCAGCGCTTTCTGGAGGAATGGACATGGGAGGAGATATTGGAAGGCAAGGGACCCTGGGCAAAGGCTGGTGAATATCGCCGTCCTAAGGAGGAGCTAGAAGCGGCGGTACGGCGACAGTACGAGGAGCTTGCACGAGAGGCAGCCCCCAAATTGTTTTTTTTTGGGGGGGGGCACATGGGGAGATTGGCGGAGTCAGGTTATAGACCTGAGCCAACTCCCGTGCTTACCGTGGGGAGCGTGGTACTGGTCAGGCACCGTGTTATGCGGTGGAGCGCACGGTGTCTCCAGTGCACATTCACAGCCCGGTACGCTATATCCCAGCTCCCCGCATCGGCCGGGCTAGAGTGGGCATCCAGCCAGGACGGATGGTGCCGGCTCAGCACTCCTGGCCTCCAGTGTGTCTCTACGGCCCAGGATATCCTGCGCCGGCCCTGCGCATTGTGTCTCCGGTGCGTCTCCACAGCCCAGTACGTCCTGTGCCAGCACCCCGCAGGTGCCGGGCTAGGGTGAGCATCCAGCCAGGAAGGGTGGTGCCAGCTCTACGCTCCAGACCTCCAGTGCACGTCCTCGGCCCAGTATATCCTGCGCCGGCTCCACGCACCAGGCCTCCAGTGTGTCTCTCCAGCCCAGTGAGTCCTGTGCCTGCTCCACGGACCAGGCCTCCTGTGTGTCTCCCCAGCCTGGTGAGTCCTGTGCCTGCTGCACGAACGAAGCCTCCAGTGACGATCCATGGCACGAAGCCTCCAGTGACGAATCATGGCACGAAGCCCGCCAGCGACGATCCGTGGCACGAAGCCCGCCAGCGACGATCCGTGGCACGAAGCCCGCCAGCGACGATCCGTGGCACGAAGCCCGCCAGCGACGATCCGTGGCACGAAGCCTCCAGCGACGATCCGTGGCACGAAGCCCGCCAGCGACGATCCGTGGCACGAAGCCCGCCAGCGACGATCCGTGGCACGAAGCCCGCCAGCGACGATCCCCGGTCCGGAGCCCCCAGCAACGATCCCCGGTCCGGAGCCCGCAGCGAGGGTTCCCGGTCCGGGGCCCGCAGCGAGGGTCCCCGCACCAGAGGCGCCACCAAAGTGGGGTGAGGTGGAGCGGGGTCTATGTCCCGCACTAGAGCCACCACCGCGGATAGATGCCCACTGTCACGCCCTGACCTTAGAGAGCCTTTTTATGTCTCTATTTTGGTTTGGTCAGGGTGTGATTGTTGGGCATTCTATGTTCTGATTTCTATGTTTTGGCCGGGTATGGTTCTCAATCAGGGACAGCTGTCTATCGTTCTCTCTGATTGGGAATCATACTTAGGCAGCCTTTTCCAACCTGTGTTTTGTGGGTAGTTCTTTTGTGTCTGCACCAAACAGAACTTTTTAGTTTTGTTCCACTTTGTTATTTTGTTTGTGTTCAGTTTGAATAAATTATCATGAACACGTACCATGCTGTGCTTTGGTCCTCTTCTTCAGACGAGCATTACAATGTCAGTGAGAAATAAAAAAATTAAAGTTTAAATTGATACACATCTTTTTATAGGGTTAGGGTTCCCACACAGCCATATCTTCATGTTACAACGCTTGTTAACGGAAAACAATAGGTGACCACCTGTGCTAATTAGCCATCTAGCATGCTCCGAACACCTGTGTGTAAGCGTAACACAGGAAATGTTTCAGGTTTTTGCCGTTGGGTGCACAGGGTGTATGAGCATAGCATGAAACTACTTGATGCTGTTAAGGAAGCTTTGAAGCCACATACTACAAGTGAAGTCATGCAGCCTTGGCCTCTATTGAATTTCGCAATTATGATTTCTGTACCTACCCTAGAACCCTTTCCCCCACTCACGTGTGAATTTTAATGCCTTGCATTTTCTCAAAAACAAATGTTTAAATGTCGCTTATGCTTTGGCCCTTGACGTTCAGGAATGACACCTTTCTCATTTTGGCTATAAAGGTAATTAATTTCCCTTGCATATTTCCTGATGTTCATAAACTTTAACAAATATATTTTTGTAATAGTATCACATTTTGACAATATCAAATTAATATTTACTGTCTGTTCCAAATTCTCATGCTTTATGTAACCAGGGCAATGAGAACATGCATCAATAAGTAAAGCCTGTTAATACTGACACAAATGACACCTACATAAAGCCACAATACAATTTCTACCAGAATTGTATATCTACCCTATTTAGATAGGGAAATTAGCATAGACTCCTCCCCTTTAGCACACTTATCCAATCAGTGTTAGGTGTGGGCGTGTAAGGGTATTGTTGATGTCTGGCGTGCAGGGAACTAGGTCATAGAGCAAGTTGCACCTGTCACACTCAGGAGTCTGGTATAGAAGACCTAACATGCAAGATAGTTCATAAGAAGACAAATATAAGGTAGGAACCTTTTCCTAGTTTAATGAAAGTAGGGGGGCAGGTAGCCTAGCGGTTAAGAGCATTGGACAAGGCACTTAATAATTGCTCTGGATAAGTCCGTCTGCTAAATGACTGAAATTTAAATGGCTATTGTGTTATATATTTGACAGTCCTTAGATATCAGTTAAGTATAGCCTATGGCTTTTATGTGAATCAAAAATGTCAACTTTAACAGTGTACAATGACAAATTGCACTTTTGGTTCAACTAACTGTATTACTATGTAATGAATAGATAGGACATCATTAGGGACTTATGGATTGGAAAACCAATATTTACTTAAATTCAGGGGGAAACTACTTACATATAAATGTTTACTAAATAACCCATTGCATCTTGGACATAAGGAAGTAAGCTAAGAGCAATTCAAACTTGGCTCTGAATAAAAATGTATTAAGAAAATAAACAAACTATGTGTTTGGTGCTCGTGCATAAAAAATAAATGGGTTGAGCTTGTATCCAGATAATATTACATTAGATTTTGATTGACATGGAGCTATGGATGCAGCCTGAGTTACTCAGATGACGGTGATAGAGTATATAGGCTAAGCACTGTTAAAGTGAGGCGCATCAGACTCCCTTATCTAAACCATTGGCAATTATCTGGTGCACCTGTTTGGACAGCAGTCTACCCAGCTGCTACCTGTTTTCTGTGGAAACATTAGGCCTAAGCAAGGCGTGCCATCAGCTGCAGATTCCATGTCAGCTCAACTCCGCTGAGCATACATTATTTGACCCCCAAATCAAATCCTTAGCATAGGGACATAAGTGGGCCTCCATCCCCATCCCATTCCCCCAACCCCACCCAGGGGCTTCATAATTTATGATCACATCACTCGATGCAGTCAGTGAGTCAAAAAACCATTATCACTGTTGATCTCGTGAACCGGCTCACAGACTGCAGACTCGCTGCCAAAGTGGCACACTAGAAGGCAGGTCGGATTGAAAGGTCAAACTTACATGTGGAAACAGTCCATATGGAGCAACAGTACTTCAACCTCAGACAAGGGAGAATATTGGTTAGCAACTGCAGAGTTCAGTTTGTGTGTTGTTCTGTGGAGCCTATATGTTTCAAGCAGGCTAGGGGTCAGTTCTATTTCAATTCAGACCCTCCCCTAACCCGGACGACGCTGGGCGTCGTGGTATATTTAAGCAATAAGGCCCAAGGGTTGTGGTATATGGCCAATATACCATGGCTAAGTGCTGTTCTTAGGCAGGACGCAAAGCAGAGTTATTGTAAGAGGTGTGTAACTGGCTGCAGGGAAGTCAGGCACAGGAGAGCAGAAATGGGTAACAACCGGAGCAGTTTAATGCGGCAAAACAAACTGCACCCAGAACAACAAAATACGGGTTGAAATAACCCATCGCAAACCAGTCTCTGAAGTGCACATACACTTTACAACAAACAATTCCACACACAGACATGGGGGGAACAGAGGGTTATATACACGTCAAGCAATGAGGGAATGTAAACCAGGTGTGCGGGAAAACAAGACAAAACAAATGGAAAATGAAAGGTGGATCGGCGATGGCTAGAAGACCGGTGACTTCGAACGCCGCCCGAACAAGGAGAGGAACCGACTTCGTCGGAAGTCGTGACAGTTATAATTAAGCAATAAGCACGGGGGGGGTTAATGCTGACACATGGAACAAACTGAGGAGCAGACAGAAGTAGGGAAGGCAATCATCAAAGTGAAGGAGTCCAGGTGAGTCCAGTGATTGCTGATGCCCATAATGATGGTGACAGGTGTGCGTAATGAAGAGCAGCATGGCGCCCTCGAGCGCCAGAGAGGGAGAGCGGGAACAAGCGTTACAATATTGGCCATACACCACAAACCCCCGAGGTGCCTTATTGTTATTATAAACTGGTTACCTACGTAATTCTAGTAATTTAGTAATTCTAAATAATTTTAGACTTACTCAAGTAGTATTTTACTGGGTGATTTTCACCTTGAGTCATTTTCTATCAGGGTAGGTTTATACGACTAAAGTGGTATAGTGAAATAAGTGGTGTGTATATATAGGGTACTTTTTCCACCTCTGTACTGCAGTCACTAATTCTGCTGTTACTTTCCCACCACACTAGCCTCCAACAACTTCTACAAAAAATACTTTTGGACAGCTGAAGCAAGTCACACAATTTTTCTTGAAAAATGACCTTTTCTAGTTTCAGTTTAATTCCTGAATTGAAATGGTATTGACCACAAACCTTTATTTCAGTGCTGTCTCAATGACTGGTTTTGGGCTCCCGAGTGGCGCAGCGGTCTAAGGCACTGCATCTCAGTGCAAGAGGAATCACTATAGTACTTGGTTCAAATCCAGGCTGTATCACATCTGGCCGTGATTGGGAGTCCCATAGGGCGGCGCACAATTGGTCCAGCGTCGTCTAGGTTTGGCCGGAGTAGGCCGTCATTGTAAATAAGAATTTGTGCTTAACTGACTTGCCTAGTTAAATAAAGGTTAAATAAAAATAGTTGGCATCTTGTATTGTCCATAGAGGGTAAGGGGGTAGGGATGAAAGAGGATACAATCAACCTAGTTTGTGAGACAGTTGAAATGAGCACTTGCTCAGTATTTGAAAAACAATCTTGTGTCATTTCTTATGCCAAATGACATCCCTATCTGGATCATGTAAACCAAATAAACCAATAAAATCACCGTTGTTTCCAAATGTAATATATTTTATTAGATGCTACATCAATGCCAATGATATTTCAACTTCCCCACTACATGTGACTGAGTATTTTAACTGATCATGTCGTTCCCACCAGCAGGGCATATAAATGATTCAAGTTCAAATAGCTTTGTCAAGTTGAACGTGTGTGGTGTGATCTTCGAAACATATTCAGCCTAGTTTCAAGTAGGGCAATGGGATGCACATGTCTGCCAACATAAGTTCACCATGCTGAAATTGTGGGATATAGGTTATACAATTATATTACTAAGGTTTTATGACAATCCTTTGTATTGTGTATTATGTATGTGATATTTCATTTTTCCTTCCCGCCCCTTTAGAGCGGCCATGCTACGGAGAAGCAGGAACAGCCGAGCGCCGCACTACGTGTGGAGTGACATCCGACGAGACATTGACGCCGTAGTACTGGGGAATGACAGAGAAGAGTGGGGCAACGAACACACACAGGTGAGAACCGGGAGAAGGGGGACGGATGGAAGTGGGGGAGAGAGAGAGTAGGTTATCTTTACCATTGTAAATACAACCTATATTTATGTTTATTTATTTTCCCTTTGGTACTTTAACTATTTGCACATCATTACAACACTGTACATAGACATAATATGACATTTGAAATGTTTTTTTTGTCTTTATTCTTCTGGACATTTTGTAGGTGTAATGTTTACTGCTCATTTTTTGTTTATTTCACTTTTGTTTATTATCTATTTCACTTGCTTTGGCAATGTAAACATATGTTTCCCAGGCCAATAAAGCCCTTATATTGAATTGAGAGGAAGTGGGGGAATGAGAGGGAGTGGGGTAGTGAGAGGGAGTGGGGTAGTGAGAGGGAGTGGGGTAGTGAGAGGGAGTGGGGTAGTGAGAGGGAGTGGGGTAGTGAGAGGGAGTGGGGTACTGAGAGGGAGTGGGGTACTGAGAGGGAGTGGGGTACTGAGAGGGAGTGGGGTACTGAGAGGGAGTGGGGTACTGAGAGGGAGTGGGGTACTGAGAGGGAGTGGGGTACTGAGGGGGAGGGGGTGGGGGGAGTACTGAGTGAGGGAGTCGGGTAGGTAGAGGGAGTGAGGGGGTAGGGAGTGGGGTAGTGAGAGGGAGTGGGGTAGTGATAGAGATGGGGAGAGAGACAGAGGGAGGAGTGGGGGATGGAGAAAGGAGGAGTGCAGTGGTGAGATGTAAAAGGAGGGAGGAGTGGGGGATGGAGAAAGGAGGAGTGCAGTGGTGAGATGTAAAAGGAGGGAGGAGTGGGGGATGGAGAAAGGAGGAGTGCAGTGGTGAGATGTAAAAGGAGGGAGGAGTGGCGCGAGGACTACAGGTGGTTCAAAATAATAAATAGAAAGGGTGGAGTGATGAAAGGTAAGAGTGTGGAAGTGTGTGTTTGGGGCAGACCCAGAGAGGAGTTAGGGTAGAGAGGGGGTGATAAGAGTTGAAAGAGCAATGGGAGAATGCTGAGACAGAGAGAACACGAGGCCGCGGCATGATCGAAAATATGACCTGGCTAGAGCCGGTAGTTTTCCATGGTGGATTCAACTGTCTCAAAATGGCTGTCTCTACTGAATGGGGACTCCTAAGGCATGGATGGTCTGTATTTTTGGCACAGGTCTATTTTTAAATGTTGGCATACCCTGCTTGCGCTCCAATGGGAATGCAAGGGCCTCTCTTTAGGGAAAGGGTCAACCTATAGAAGCTTTAAAGAACCTGAACAAGCTCGGTGCTTTAGTTGAGGTAACCGACTGAGGAGAGGTTGCAGTGCACAGTATTTCCAGACGTTTCTCAAACAGGACCTATTAAGCTAGTTTTTGGGTTTGTCTTCATTTAAGCCAAGCTAGTTGGTTTTTATTTTGTATTTTTTCTTTCTTTCTGAAAGCACTCCGTTTGTGAATTCTTTAGATTCTCACAGATTAGTCTTCTCAAGTGTGGTTCAGTCTACCTGTTCTCTCAGTTAAAACTAGGGACATTCTCAAATGTCCAACTCATTCGCCTTGACCATCTCTGTCTATCACATGTGCGTCAATCAGATCAGCGACTCGGACTCAGAAGTGGATTACCTGGCCGTCACCCCGGAGGTGACAGACGTTGTGCCCGACACGGTGCCTGTGACAGGGGAGTCCTACTGTCACTGTGACGCCCAGGAGGAAACAAGCCCTGGGGTTCTGCTCCAGCCCCTCAATGACTGCCTGTGTGGAGAGGAGGACCAGGGTGTGTAGTGGGAAGGATCGGAACAGGGTTGGGGAACTATGGATCTGTGTATGTCTTTCAACTTAGTCTGGTCTGTGTTTACTGTATAGGTGAATGAATAATTGTCTCCTCTTTGTACTGTCAAGCAATGTCAGTTTCTGTGTTTTGACTCCGACTCGATGTGGGTTGACAATACTGTGTGCGCAGTATGTGCGTGCATGCACTTGTATGTCCATGTTTTGAATGGATGTGGAGCTATTATGTATATGAGCATGCACCGTATAGCTTAAACGGTGTACCTGGGAAATGTAGCAGGTGTTATCAATCGATGGGTCATGAATTAGTGTGGATAACCATCATATTGTCTCTCTGCAGGTTTTGACTGGGTGTGGGACGAGGGCATCAAGTCCAATGCAGCGCTCCTGAGCTGTGACAACCGCAAGGTGAGCTTCCACTCTGAGTACAGCTGTGGCACAGCCGCCATCCGCGGCACCAAGGAGCTGACAGATGGACAGCACTTCTGGGAGATCAAGATGACGTCACCCGTCTATGGCACAGACATGGTACGTACGCAAAAAAAACATCCAGGTCAGGAATTACCCTAAGTGGGTTAACCTTTACATGTTTACAGATACTGTAGGCCCATAGTATAGCTACAGTGTAGACAGGGGTTGATTTGTTAAAAGTGTCGTGGAAATTCAACGAAAGTCTGTAGGACTGTTGAACCTGTAGAGACGTATTAACTAAACGTAAGGCTACACGTTATTGTACTCCCAATGGCGTTTTCGTTGATATCCCAAATGATTCTAAACCAAAAATTCAACCACTCCCCGAGACTTAGTCAGACACTGGCTCTATTTCCCAGTCTATCCCGTCTCAGGTGAGACTTATTATGGACAGAGTACTCCATCTACAGTGGACTGATAGACAGTGCCAGCCCAGTTATAATACACGTTGATGCCAGAAAGTTTCTCTCTTCCCTTCTGAATTGGCCGATGTGTTTTATAAATTTGACGCATTACATGGTAATCTTAAAATAAGAGGCATTAAAGTGTGAAGCAGAAAGTGAATATCCGACAGAAATTGGTAATAGATACAGTGAAAACAATGCTTTCCAATATGGAGAAAGTTACCATGTTTGTATTTAAACCTTACAATAGGGGTAAAAGCAGAACATTGTTTGAGAGTGATCCGTGTGTATTAGCAGAAGTGAATGAGGGCTGTCAGCGGGGCATTCCCATGGTACTGTTACTTGCCCTCACTGCCGTACCCAGGGAGGAGGAAGCTAGGGGGATCCTGGGGCATTTGTTTTGTAAAAGCAGTTAGTTGGTCAATTCTGAGCATCCCTGGGAGGCTTAGGCCTATGACCGGGGTGGAATTAAACTAAAATCACAAGTTATCGGCAGATGCGATGGATTGCGACGCAGCCCATTAAAAAACACCAGATATCTCCAGTTTAAACTGACGTATTTTGATGGGGATTTTTTTTATTGGGCCAACTAGACTTCTGCAGGGGGCACGGACGTCGACTCTAGGGGGTTAAAACGGTTGCAGAGTTTAATGGCGGTGATAGGAGCAAACTGAGGATGGATCAGCATTGTAGATATTCCACAATACTAATCTAATTGACAGAGTAAAAAGAAGGAAGCCTGAACAGAACTTTGTCTTGAATACAAAGTGTTATGTTTGGGGCAAATCCAACACAACACATCACTGAGTACCACTCTTCATATTTTCAAGCTTGGTGGTGGCTGCATCATGTTATGGTTCTGCTTGTCATCGGCAAGGACTAGGGAGTATTTTTTTTAATGAAAATAAATGGAAAAGAGCTAAGCACAGGCAAAATCCTAGACCTGGTTCAGTCTGCTTTCCAATAGACACTGGGAGGCCAAATATACACTGGTGTTGCTTACCAAGATGACATTGAATGTTCCCAAGTGGCCTAGTTACAGTTTTTTTTACGGCTTTAAGATCAATGGCAAGATTTGAAAATGGCTGTCTAGCAATGATCAACAACCAACTTGTCAGAGCTTGAACATTATTCCTTAAAATAAATGTGTAAATATTGTACAATCCACGTGTGCAAATCTCTTACTTACCCAAGAAATATTCACAGCTGTAATCACTACCAAAGGTGATTCTTGTTAGAATTTTTCTTCCACTTTGACAAAGCAGACTATTTTCTGTAGATTGTTGACAGAAAATTACTATTAAATCTCTGATTCAGAGCGGTTGGGTTGAATGCAGTCAGTTGTGCAACTGACTAGGTATCCCCTTTCCCTATTTTAATCCCACTTTGTAATTTTGTTTCCTGAAATTCATGACATCTTTAAGGTAGGCTATTTCATGATACATAATTAAATAGAGGGGACATAAAGTTGACTATTTTCACAAATGTTATTCCCCTAATAAATATGTTATAATATTGTAATTTATTTGAACTATCAAGTATCAATTTAGTTAAACATCTTATTTTTCGGAAAGTGATTAGCTCTATTGATAGCGAGAGTCACAGACATTACTTCCCAAGCAGTGTTCTTCTTTTTTCTTTACTCCGACATTAGACAAAACGTAGCTCAGCCTCTGAATATTACAGAGACGACCCAAAGATATCCCCATGTGCATCAGAAGCATATCTTCCTTGTGAAAGCTTGATTCTAGCCTAAAGCGTAATTATAGATCCCTGTATATAATCAGGATACATTTTCCCCCTTTAAAATCTTAAGCTAACAAGGGGTATGGCATTTCTTTCACAAGGTGTGTAATTCGAGCAAGGCAAGGCCAGCCAACCAGGCAGACAAACAAGGCCAGCCAACCAGGCAGACAAACAAGGCCAGCCAACCAGGCAGACAAACAAGGCCAGCCAACCAGGCAGACAAACAAGGCCAGCCAACCAGCCAGCATTTAACATTGTTACCTACTATTGTATGTTTTGTCTTCTATGTAGATGGTGGGCATCGGGACCGCTGAGGTCAACCTGGACAAGTTCCAACACAGTTTTTGCAGTATGCTGGGGATGGACGAGGACAGCTGGGGACTTTCCTACACAGGTGAGGAAGTGACACATAAATGTTATGAATAGGCATGCCTTATGGATATGACGTTTTATACATAGTAATTCACTCATTTGCCTCCGGTTTTGATTAATTTCCTTTTCAAGGTATGCTTCAGCACAAAGGGGACAAGGTGAATTTCTCGTCCCGTTTTGGCCAAGGCTCCATCATAGGGCTGCACCTTGACACGTGGCATGGAACCCTTACCTTCTATAAGAACCGCCGCCGTATAGGTGAGTGACACCTTGATTCAAACTCTACTGAACAAAAATATAAACACAACATGTAAAGGGTTCGCCCCATGTTTCATGATTTTAAAATAAAAGATCCCTGACATTTTCCAGACGCACAAATTTGTTTACATCCCAGTTAGTGAGCATTTCTCCTTTGCCAAGATAATCCATCCACTAGACAGGTGTGGCATATCAAGAAGCTGACTAAACAGCATGATCATTACACAGGTGCATCTTGTGCTGTGGAGAATAAAAGGCCACTCTGAAATGTGCAGTTTTGTCACACGACACATTGCTACAGATGTCTCAAGTTGCGGGAGCGTGCAATTGGACTGCTGACTGCAGGAATTCCCACCAGAGCTGTTGCCAGAGAATTGAATGTTCATTTCTCTCCTCGTTTTAGAGAAATTGGTAGTACGTCCAACCGGCCTCACAACCGCAGACCACATGTAAACACATGCCAGCTCAGGACCTCCACATCCGGCTTCTTCACCTGCGGGATCGTCTGAGACCAGCCACCCAGACAGCTGATGAAACTGTGGGTGTGCACAACCAAAGAATTTCTACACAAACTGTCAGAAACCGTCTCAGGGAAGCTCATCTGGGTGCTTGTCGTCCTCACCAGGTCCTTGACCTGACCGTAGTTCGGCGTCTTAACCTACTTCTTCAGTAGGAAAATGCTCCCCTTCGATGGCCACGTGCACTCTGAAGTGTGCTCTTCACAGATGAACCCCGGTTTCAACTCTACCGGGCAGATGGCAGATAGCACGTATGGCGTCGTGTGGGCGAGCGGATTTCTGCCGTCAAAGTTGTGAACAGAGTGCCCCATGGTGGCGGTGGGGTTATGGTATGGGCAGGCATAAGCTATGGACAATGAACACAACCTCATTTTACCGAGGGCAATTTGAATGCACAGAGATACAGTGACAAGATCCTGAGGCCCGTTGTCGTGCCATTCTTCCGCCACCATCACCTCAAGGTTCAGGATCTGTACACAATTCCTGGAAGCTGAAAATGGCCTGCATACTCACCAGACATGTTGACATTGAACATGTTTGGGATGCTCTGGATCTTCGTGTACAATAGCGTGTTCCAGTTCCCGCAAACATCCAGCAACTTCGCACAGCCATTGAAGAGGAGTGGGACAACATTCCACCGGCCACAATCAACAGCCTGATCAACTCTATGCGAAGGAGATGTGTCGCGCTGCATGAGGCAAATGGTGGTCACACCAGATGCTGACTGGTTTTCTGATTCACGCACCTACCTTATATATATAGATATATATATATATATATATAAAACCAACAGATGCATATCTGTATCCCCAATCATTTGAAATCCATAGATGAAGGCCTCATGAATTTATTTCAATTGACTGATTTCCTTTTATGAACTGTATATTTTTGTTCACTTTAGATTGTTCAGATGGCTGACGTATCCTACCGCAACTGTAAGGGTAACATTTGCTCTAGATTTACATGTGACCATGTGCCTAATGTCTCGGTCTCTTCCCTTCTTCCTGTTCCTCAGGTGTGGCCGCCACCAGGCTGCAGAATAAGAAGTTCTACCCTGTGGTGTGCTCCACTGCAGCCAAGAGCAGTATGAAGGTGATCCGGTCCTGCTACACGCCCACCTCCCTGCAGTACCTCTCTTGCTCTCGCTTGCGCCAGCAGCGGCCCGACTGCCCTGACATCCTGAACGTGCTGCCCCTGCCCCCGGGCCTGCGCCACCTCCTCCACAACCAGCTTGGCTGGGTGTTCACCCTCAGTAACGGCGCCCCCGAGCAGTCTGAGGACTTGATGGAGGACTTGAATGAAGACTTCTTTGATGACTTTGCAGTGGAGTTGCCTGATGACTTGCCTGAGGAGCCTAGTCCATGCCCGAGTCCCTGTCTCAGCCAGGTGCCCACCCTAAGTGCCTGCTCCTTCCCTAGCCCTGTACCCAATCATGCCAATGCCCCTGCCTCCTCTCGTCCAGTTCCCAGCCCTGCCTCTCCCTGTGCCCCTGCCTGCCCACCCTTCCAGGGAGCAACTCAGACAGTGAGGACATGACTTTTCTTTTCAAATGTCCACTCAGAAATGTTAGATAAAGTTGGCACTTTATCTATTCTGAATCTTTCTAAATGCCATTACCATCTACTTGTGGAAAAGTCCACAAGAGTGGAAGAGTTTTATCTTAGCTCAGATTTCTAAGCACTTTAAGACTTTCTGAGTGGAATGCTCGCTCACCCTCGAGACTGTCCTTCCAAACTCTCCCCAGTTTGCCTGGCTGAAGGGAAGGGGAAGACAGCCACCCCGGATATCCACCACCCCGTTCAAGTCAGATGACTTAGTTCTAAATCTAATGTTATCTACTGTATGTACACTCCCTATACTGAATGATTGGATCCCTTGATAAAGCTGAGCAAAAAAGACACTATAAAATATAATACAAATACTGTGCTATATTGTATGCTGCATTTATTTATTTTTTACTATATTATTTTTGCTCAGAGAAAGAGATTATATTTAACAAGTAATAAAAAAAATCTCTAATAGATAGCGGTCAAAATTATTGGATCCCGTTTTCCATGCTGAATCTTTCCAAGATCCTTGATATCCTTCGTCTGCGCTTATGGACTGCTCTCTTCAACTCAAACCACAGGTTTTCAATGAGGTTCAAATCCCGGAGACTGAGACGGCCATTGAAAAATGCGTGCTTGGGCTTATTGTCTTGCCGGAAGATCCACTTGCAGCCAAGTTTCAGCCTCCTGGCAGAGGGAACCAGTTTTTTGGAGGGGCTAAAATGTCCTGGTACTTGATAAAGTTCATGATGCTGTTGACCTTAACAAGGACTCCAGGGCCAGTGGATGCAAAATAGCTCCATAACAAAGATCCACCACCATATTTTTCAGTAGGGATGAGGTATTTTCTGCATATGCATTGTTCTTTTGAAAGTCAAACCCACCGCTGTTGTGCAGTGGCCAAAGACCTCTATTTTTATGTCATGTGACCATTATAGCACTGGTTCCAATCCAAGTGCCAATGCCATTTAGCTGAATCCAGGAGGTGCTATGGTCAGATGACATGAAAATAGGTATTTGGCCACACACACACCAATGGTGGGTTTGGCCTTCGAAAGAACAATGCCGACATACAATTAACATTATCTAAATGTTTTATACTGCGCATTGGTGGCCATGTTCTCTAATAGCGCTTTGCTCTCCATGTTTTTCTGATATTTTGCAGTTTCTGACTCATGCTTTACATATAGTAGCTTATAGTCACCAAGTAAGATGTTTTTCTTATGAATAGTAAAAAAATCTAATGTAAAACAAACATTGTGTGTTAAACATTTAATCGTAATTAACTATTTTTTCATATACAAATCTATTGCCATTCTCTCTTAAATATACAAAGTGCTACAGTACTATACTTCACTCATTTTGATGATCACCCCATGTGCAACCAAGGCCATAACTTTAACTTATGTAAACGTAAAAGTTCTGCATGTATTCAAGTGGTTAGAAAAGTTGTACACCCAAACCCAAACTGACCCCAGGCCTGAGGCACTTAGACCTGAGCGAATTGATCATTCTATCTAAGGTTAAAGATGGAGTTCCACAGGGTTTGGTCCTTAGGCCATTATTGTTCTGATATGCTCCATCCAGCCCATCAAAGCGCAAGAGATATTACGAATACTGCTGATGCCTAGGCCTACACAACATGCCAAAGGGACAATTAGGAATTCATTAGGTATCAATTAGTTACAGTGACGCCAGAATGGTCAACTAGTCCAGGACCAGCTGGGGGTTTTGAGCTGTGAGGGAACGGTAAACTCTGGCTGAGATTTCAGGTCCGATGCGTCTCTCCTTCCCTCCAGTCTTCACTAGTAGGCCTGCCAGCAGCCCCCTCTTCTCTTCCTCAGACTCTAAGCTACTGTAGGCCTGAAGGTGAAACATTAAACCAGTAAACTATCCAAATTCAAGACAGACCTGTGTCAAATATAGATTGACATACTTTTATACTCTATGTATTTAATTTATGCAGTTTGTTGATATCATGTCAGTGATGTGGCCATGTCATACGCCAAACAAATTTCAACCTGATCCCAAAGAAAACCCAGAACTTCTGGTCATCTACTGTACCAACCTCCTATAGTTGTTTTGCCCTTATATGCAATGAAAGTCAACCCATTATATAAGAGCCATATAAATTATTGGTAATGCTAAACATATAGCCTGCAGGTATAGGCCATTGTGGTACATTTATAATGAATTGTAGGATTTACATTGGTCATAAATGCTTATGTTATGTCAATGATCCTGACTAAACAGACACGTAGATCGATTCCTACCTGCAGTAGTATCTGCGGTGAGGGGTAGGCTGTGGTCAAAGTAGAGGCCACTGCAGGGCTGACCCTGTTGAGCTGTGTGATCTGCCTGCTCCACACCTCACCCAGCCCAGCTCCATCCCGCTCCACACGCACCCCACTGGCCCATGAGCCATCCACACAGAACGGCAACTCGCACCGCTCTGTCAGCAGTCTGCAGTGGCGTGGAAAGGCGTGACCACAGTTTAAAGATTGTGCTCTACAGCAATGGACTGCTCACCAAGCCTCGTCAACCCTGGACAGCTACAGGGTTTGCAGGATTAAGTTTCAGCCTAGCTCAAACACACATTAGATTCGAAATCATGAAGTCGATTTGTATCTCAGGTTTGGTACTGCTGGGCAGGAGCAAAAGCCTGCATGCTTTGTAGTTTCCCACTGTATCCAGCACAAAAGTTGGTTACCAGACTTAGTGTTTAATCACAGTAAAGAAAGTAAGCTAGCGGTGCTCAAAGCCTGTCCTCATGGCATGGCAGTAAATGAATTCCAACTGATAAGATTCCTAAGTTGAATATTTTCTTAATGATGTGGAATATGAAGAGTTCACTAGGTTCATACTTGTAGGGCCGTTTGGACAGGGCCTTGGTGACGGCACACACGTGGTCTGTGACATCCTGCCAGCTGTCCAGGAAGACCACGGTAATGTTCCGGTACAGTTGCAGGAAAACCAATACCTGAGGACAGATGAAGACACGTTAGGTGAAAACCATCGAGCTCCATGACACGATGGGTAGGAACCGTTCGAGGAGAGAAGTACAAAAAGCAGCTTGAAATGGTTCATTTCTGCACGACACTGGAAACGGAAAAAACAGCCGCTACAAATGCATGTGTTGAAGAGAGATTGTATAGTATATCAGAAAGAGACCTTACCTCCTCAATGTCCAGATCCTCCATTCCCAACTGAGATCTTTGGCTCAACTCGGGTACATCCCATGTCCCAGTCCTGGTGACAGACCAACATATACATCCAGTCTCTTCTCATACAGGGTGTCTCAAGGACCAAGGTTCAGAGACGCATTCTTAAAACAGATCTCATACGAACCAGCTATTTGCGTTGGATCCCATCACTAAAACAGTAACCGCCATCTTGGCATCTCGGTTGAGGCACTCGGACAAAAGCTTGAAGAAAGACTCCACCGCTGATTCCTCCCCGTTGCCATGCAGTGTCTGGGTGAACAGAAAATGTGAACGTTCGCTTTGCACACACTGGTGGAGACACCAGGGAATTTGTTGAGGTTTAAAGGGCACTCACCTGTTTGACTGACACCACCATGCCCATGAAGTCAGTCAGACCCAACACCAGCAGAACCTGCTCCTCCTCCAGTGGTCCACTGCTGTCTTTCTCCTGACAACACCAAGACATTATCTAGTCAACCTGAGGGGCAGAGACAACAAGCCCAGCGTTGTGGCGCTCGTGTTGTCTGTGTGTGATGGTACGTTACCGGCGGAAGATCTCTGGTCCAAGTGATGCTGTGAGGGAGCTGCTGTGTCTCAATGCTGCTCCTCCACTCAACTGCAGACAGAGTTCCCAGTAACACATCCGATCCATCATCCTGCAGTAGAGCTGGGGAGTGGAAACACACATTTAAAAAATGTCCACCATCCTTTAGTTGTGTCGGTGGTCCTCTGATGTCACATCTTATTTACAGTGTGCCTTTGACACGGAGGAGGCTGGCTCATTGCAATGGCTGAAATTCTATAAATGGATCGGTATCAAACATATGGAAACCACGTTTATAGCGCCGCCCACCAGCCTCCTCTGCTTCAACGCCATCTGAACCCCTTCCACCTTCCACCTACATTCACAAAGGACCAATTACCTGGATCAATACAGACAGTCAGGCACTTCAAACAGTTATCAGGTCTGAGGCTCTTTTGACGCTCTGCAGCTTCTTTTCTCCTTTGTTGATCTTCTCGCCTCTCCTCTTTCTCTTCGGCCCTCACCCTCTTGAGTTTCTCTCTGGCCTCCTTCCTCTCCTCAACTCTCTGTCTGTCTGCCTCTATCTCCACTTTGGTTCGGCGTTTTCTCCCCGGACTTGCGGTACCGGACCTAGCGGGTCGTGGAGCCACCAATGTGTCACTTGGTTCGGTTTTGGCTGTTGACTTGCAATCTGTGTTGTGGTCTTTGTTGTCCTGTTCGAGACCGTCAGTAGGACTATTGGCCGTCGCTGTTTCATTGTTATCGTCACCCTGATCGGTAAATGCAATGCATTTGATTGAAGGTTGAGTTTCAGCATCGCTTTCGCCCTCAGATTCAGATATCTCCCATGTTTTGGCTCTTTTCAATACGGACATATTTCTATCCAAGACAAAATAATGGAATGCCTTTTCATAACGGAATGCAATATTACACAAATCAAATCTAAGACAGTAGAAGAAACCTAGCAATAACGGAATACACCAGCCTTAGTTTGAACTTCACTGTTTTCAAACTGGTTATATTTATAATGCGGGTTGCAGCTTCTGGCAGCAACGTATCACCTTCTGGACGGAGTGATACGAGGTACAAACATCAAATCGTTCTCCGTGCACAATTTCGTAGTCCCTCATTTGTAGTCCGCCATAATATCCCAAATCATGGTGACCAACTGACTGTCAGTCAGGGGAGGCTGGTGGGCGGAGCTACAGAAGGACTTTGCTCATTGTAATGGCTAGAATGGAATAATGGAATGGTTGGACTCAAACATTTGTTTTCCATATGTTTGATGTATTTGATACCATTTATTTATTCCATCCTAACCATTACAATGAAGCCGTCCTCCTATAGGTCCTCCAACCAGCCTCCTCTGCTGTCAGTATTTAACATTCTATTTCTAATGGTTAATCCTACAGCTATACTGCACGTGCCGTGTGTGTAGGTGTGCGTGTGCAAGACACAAACCATCATTGGATTAGAATTCTTTAACTGGAACAGCAGATGGTGGACAGGCTGGCAGAGACACGTCAGCTGTCATGATCCTTGCCTTAGCTTGTACAGAACAGTACACTTGAGGCATGTTGTTCATAGACCAACTGTCTCTCACAGGTATTTCCTGATTGGATTGTATGAATGATGGCTCAAAACCACATCTCTCTCTCACACACACACACTTTATAAATAGCATTATAAACTGGGTGGTTCGAGCCCTGAATGCTGATTGGCTGAAAGTCATGGTCTATCAGACCGTCTACCACAGGTATGAGGTATGACAAAACATTTATTTGTACTGCTCTAATTACTTTGGTAACCAGTTTCTAAAAGCAATAAGGCACTTCAGGTGTTTGTGGTGTATCCTCCTGAAAAGTGTGTATTTTTATTTTATTTTTTACAGACATAAGTGTTTGGGTTGAAAGAAAACATGTTTCCAAGATGGTTTATTATTGTTATTTACCTGTTATTGTAAGTACAAAATTGCCCTCTGTAGTGGTCATTAGGAAGTAAATATGAAAAAAATGTACATTACAGTAGGTGAAAAACATAGTTGTGGCATCCGGGTGTCCACTACAGAGGACATTTCTTGATAAACTCTACTTTTGCCTATTTATTAATCTGAACAAATTATTACACAGTTCTGATAACTCACTTAACTATTCCTGAGCTATTCACTTTCTAGAAACAATTTGAATATCAAACATACAAAAACTATAATGAATAATTACACACACATGTGATATCATTGAAAAGCCCAGAATGTCCTCTCGGAAGGACAACAGGATTTAATACAGTGGCTTGTATGACCAAGAACTTTAATGGACCAAGAACTGATGTCCACTAGGCACTCTGCGTTGCGTCATGCAAGAACAGCCCTTGGTCGTGGTATATTAGCCATATATCACACCTCCGCGGGCATTATTGTTTAAATACAACATTATAATAACACAATTATAAAAACCCCAAACTTGGGAACTTGGGCCTGTTTCTAGAGCTCCGACTTCCCGACCTGAAATTCATCAACGTCATGTTTTTACCTCGTATTTTCCTGAGTTCCCATTCGTTTTGAACGCGGCATAAAATACAATCCCTTTATTTGACAGGAGCTGGGGAACCAATCCAAACGAGGAACTGTGTCAGTAAGGAAGTGACGACGGCGCACGAGGGCAGTGGAGGTTCTTGCCCTTACACCTCGAGCCCTTGCGCGCGTTCAGCGACTTGTAAAAGCATCCGTGTATTCGAAAAGTGTATCATAATCTATCCATATACTTTAAAGTGTGCGCAATCTGCGTAGTTGCAACTTGGAATACGGCGATTTATTGAATAACCGTTCGGTTCTTCCGACCGACATAAACAGAAAACAAATGGGTATTTACGTTTAGGCTACTTTAGTTTTGTGGACCTCGTTTTAGCTTACTATGGCGCAGCCGGCAGAGAAAGGTATGGGGGTGTTCTGTAAAGTTTTTTTTATGTGGATAAAGAGAGCTCATCAAATTCAGAGATCCATTGCCAAGAAACCCCTCTTGAATTGTGCAAGATCACAAATTCTTCTCGTAATTGCTTAGTTGGCAAACTTGGCTCACTGCAAACTCCACAAATGTCTTCTGTTTATATTTATTATGGTTATTTATAACATTTAAATAGTTATTGAATATTCATTATGTTGGTCAAATCTATAAAGTGCAGTGGTCGTGTTGTTGGTCCTGTAGCTCACACGTTGTGCAAGCTCTTGTTTCCAGCCCAGCATTAACTCAAATGATTCAACAAATGAACTGCTCATCAAAACCCTCATTAACTGACTGGAGTGTGATAGTGCCGGGCTGGAACAAAAAGCCTACACATCCTGTAGGTTTCCAGGACCAGGGTTGCTGACCACTGGCATTTAGCAGCAACGTTTTGTGATATGGCTGTTCGTCACGTGTCATGCATCACACTGTCTTCTCACAGCATACTACCGCTTTCTGGTATTGTTCTTCAACTGTCTGCTCACGTTTGGCTCCTACTTCTGCTTCGACATCCCTAGTGTCCTCCAGGATCAGTTCCAAGGGGTGAGTTGCAGGAGTAGCCTATGTAGGCCTTTGCACAATGAGAGTAAAGTAGCCTCGTCACTCCCACCGAATGCACTCATTTCACCACAGAGCTTAACTAATAGTTCTACACATTGACCCTCATTAATGACACACTTTGTGATGGAATCGTGAATTACACCGTGTCTTAACGCACCAGGCAGAATCGGGTTGATAACAAAACACTGTTCATTTCCCCCCTGCACAAAGAATTTGACGTGTGCCAATACAACCGTGATCAATGGGACAGTGGACTGTGTGGAGGGACTGGGGATGACCCCTCAGGAGTATAATCTGCTCTATGCCATCTATGCCTGGACGTAAGTGTAAACGACCCCTATATATATTCATGAAATGATTAACTATAGGCCCGATGTCTCACTCTTTTCTCTCTGTCAACAGTAATGCAGTGGTGGTTATAATGGCTGGGTTCCTTATTGACAAACTAGGCAACCGCTGTAAGTTGATATTGTCTACTCCACTGCACTAAACTGAGATTCAAAACTCTTGACATTTTTAATCATTGAACTCACATTGATTGATATGCTGGAACAACCCATGTTTCTATTCTCTGGTGTGTGGCGCTGAATGTTCTGTTGGTTCTCCTAATGTTCTCTCTCTGTCTCTCTCTCTGTGTGTGTGTGTAGTTGGTGTGTTCCTCTTCTCCTTCCTGTGTGTGCTGGGGTCAGCCATCTTTGCTCTGGGTTCTCACTTCAAAGGAACAGCCTACCTGCTCCCTCTCATGCTCACCGGCCGTTTGCTGTTTGGCTCTGGCAATGGATCCCTCACCAGTAAGGCCACCTTATTATCTGATTCACACGATAGGCTGTCCTGGTTTCCGCATCCACCATAGTTTCTGGAACCGTGCGGGAAAGAACAATGTGAAAAGAAAATGCACGACCCAGGCCAAGCACAGTGCGGAGTGAGGCAATATACTGCTACGGGCCGAGTTCCAATACTTTCAAAGTCATCCTTCCTGCATTTGAGAACTAAGCACCCTATCCCTCCCCCTCAGTTGTCCAGAACCGGATTACAGCGTTCTGGTTCCGGGGGAAGGAGCTGGCCCTGGCGTTTGGCCTGACCCTGGCCTTCTCCCGCCTGGGCTCCGTCCTCAACTTCTTCCTCACCCAGCGGTTCCAGGCCCAGTACGGCATGCAGTGGACCCTATGGGGAGGTAGGACATACAATGGCTGCACTTTATTTTACGGCACATAAAGGACCTGGTATTTATGTCAAAGTGACATGGTAAACCGGTAGTGGCACAATAATAACTTATGAGACCTTTTATTCCTACGGATCCATTCAAACAGGCAACCCAAGGCACTTTTTGGTATAAAGTATTTGTAAATTGTGTTGAAATGGGTGTGAGAGAGTACCCATTGATACCACAATTTCTTAGTAAATACTAGTGGAAACAGTAGTACTACTGGAATACCAGGTAAAAATACTGGTGGAAAAGTACAGTAAATGAAAAGTGCTCAAATATAACTGTATAATAAAGCCAGAAGGGGTTGTGATCAATCCTGCATTGTTCACAGCTAAGGGGTGTTTGTGTGTGCCCGCGCAGGTGCCTTCCTGTGTGTGCTGGGCTTTATGTCTGCCATCACGGTCAGTGCCCTGGACAAGGTGGGCATGAAGCAGCTGGGACTGGATGGGGCCATTCAGGAAGAGTCACGCAAAGTGGTGAGTTGAATGGGCTTGGGTGGTATTCACAAGACTCCAAACGGGAAGAAACCCGACTCAAACAGGGAGGGACTACCTGAACTTGTCCAATAAGAAATGCTAAAGATGTCCTTTGGGGTTGCGAAACATTTAAAAGCATTTTCCATTGTATGCTCTAATGAATAATACAATCCTGTTTACTTGCCTATGTACCTATTGACAGGATAGATATGTCTATGTGTCTGTGTAGAGGTTTCAGGACGTGAAGCTGCTCTCTCTCAGATACTGGCTGTTGGTTCTCACCATCATGTTCTTCTACAACGGCATCTTTCCCTTCATAGCTGACGCCAGGTATTGATTTACATATGCACGCACACACACACACACACACACACACACACACACACACACGGGCATGCACGCACAGTCGCACACACACACACGGGCGTGCACACACACACACAGCCTACATTTTCACACTTTACCCTCGGAGACTAGGGTTGCAATATTCCAGTAACTTTCCTAAAATTCCCCGGTTTTTCCAGAAATCCTGGTTGGACGATTCTGGATCTTATTCCTTCCTGACTCCAGGAATCTTTCAACCGGAGACATCTGGACAACCTGAGATTTTTGGGAAAGTTAGCAGCATTTTGCAACCCTGTAACTCGCACAGTTGAATATTTAAACAGTATGTGAGTCCTCTTGTCTCCCTTTCCAGTAAGTTCATACAAGACAAGTACAGTGACTACAGCCAGAAAGAGGCAGCCTACATCGCTGGTGCCGTATATGACAGCTCCCTTGTCCTCTCTGCCACTGTCGGGATTCTCATCGTAAGCCACCGTTACTGTACCTTATGCTGCGTACAACAGCTGTGTTATGGCAACCTTACCTGAACCAGTGAGAACCTCATTCATAAATCCTGCTTTCTGGTATCTGAGGTAGTCACAACAACTGTCAAATTCTAAATTGTGACAAAGTGCTTTTCAGTAATTGGCTTAGACCCCAAACAGAGAGCAGAAGTTAGAAGCAGCACAGTGGCCAGGAAAAACGGGCCTTTGACCACCAGATCTGATGTACTGTATATATCTGACTCTCTCATTGGTGTGCCTATGTCTCTGTTGTTGCAATTGTTGACACTTGTGTGTTTTGTGTTGCAGGACAACGTGGGTTTGCGTGGGGTCTTTGCCGTGTCTTGTGCTGTCCTCACGCTGCCTGTCTTTGGCCTCCTGGCCTTCACTTTTGTCCCCCCTCTGGTATCCACCATCTGGCTGGGGGTCACCTACTCCTTCGCCGCTGTGAGTAGCCCTATCAAAGAGTTAAATTGAATATTGTAATGTACTGTCCGGTGTGGCTGTTGGCTGAGTATGGCGCTTGCGACGGCAGGATTGTGGGTTCGATTCCCACAGGGGGACCGGCATGAAAATGTTTAAACTCACTACTGTAAGTCTCTCTGGATAAGAGTGTCTGCTAAATGACTAAAATGTAAATGTCTACATTGTGTGAGCCCTATACTTTGACTATACTAAGCCTGCTCTCAAGTAGCTCTGTAATCCATTGCACATTCCACCTATTTTTGTACACTTCAGCTAGTATCCTTCTGATTTAGGATAAACACCCTGGGAAGATCTCAGTTGCATACTCCTCGCGTCCTCTCTCCTCGTCTCCGTCTCAAAACCCATTGGAGGAGAAGGTCAGGGGGGGGGGACCTCTGGCTTTCTCATTCAATGGGATTTGGGAAGGAGACGAGGAGAGGGGGCGGGAGGAGTATGCAATTGATCTTCCCCCTGTTGTGTTTGGTAGTGTATAAAACTGCTCTTTCGGATGCACATTTGCTGTTAAGTTGCATATTGTATCCGGGTTGGAGAGGATTCACGTACAGTAGGTGACTCAATTGGTCTATCGGCAGTCCCCATTTGAAGTGTAGGAAAGGGATCGTCTTGTACTTCACTGTGCATTTTCATTGAAGCACATTACAAATACACTTGCAATGACACACGTGCTCTTTCTTACATGTATGTGTGTTGTTTTTCAGGCAAGCATGTGGCCCTCTATTCCCCTGGTGGTCCCTCAGGCAACTCTGGGGACAGCTATGGGCCTTGCCACCTCAGTACAGATGGTAGGAATTGGCATATCCAACCTTGTCGTTGGCCAGATCTTGGGAACCAAGTCAAGGTAGAGCTCACTGCAGCACAATGATGATGTGGTGTTAACAAATTGACGTATTCTTTTTTTTCCCTCGGCGTAGTGTTATGGCATGTCTGTATGTAAACTGTGCGCGTCTCCTGTGCGGGTAGTGACGCTAAGATCCCACTGTGGCGCTGGCAGCAGATGATGATCTTCATGTTGGCCAACACCATCGCCTGCATCGTCACCTCTGTGGTGCTCAACATCGTGGACCACCGCCAGGTCAGACCAGGCTCACTTTCTTTCTGTCTCCCTCCTCCATTTCCTGTTTCACTGCCACGACACGTGTCCGCTCTATAATGAAACTCGCCCGTCTAAAATAATGTGTTCCGATTGTCCGAAGTAATTCTAGCACTTGAAATCAGCTCATTGAGCTGAAATGGTTTGCTTTCATGTCAAATGGCTTGTTTTATTAGATACCTAGAGCAACATCAACTGTTTGTGTGTCTGTGTCACCTCTGAGGAGATCCTTTAGTCAATGTAACAATGAAGTTGTATCATTTTCTACATTTGTTACATTCTGTTGTTACATCAGTAAATCTTCTATTGTCTTGTATCCTCAGGGTGGGATTCTGAATAAGACGACCAAGAGATCTGGCTCCCCGCCCCCCAGCGGACCTTCAGACAGAGAACCTCTCGTGGAGGGAGAGGAGGGGCAGAATGACGAAGGGGCTGTTCACTCTCCCTCCAACAGTTCCTAATCACCTCACTCTTCCCTTAGAAGAGTCTGCCTCAGATAGTTGAACTGAAATTTGTACACAATCGGATTGAATTGTTTTCTTTATATCTCTTGAGCCTTTTGGGGGGGAGGGGGGGGGGGATTTTTTTACAGGATTTGTCAAGGGAAAACACTTCAGGACTCTGCCTATAATCTGAAAATGGAGGTGGTCAGATCCCCTCCCCTCATGGTTCACTAATCTTGTAGATTATACTACACTTATCAGACAGACACTAAATATTGCCTTTTTTAATCATGGTTTGTGTCAATGGAGCCTTTGCCCAAGTACAAGGCTCATGTTATTGAGTGCTACGGCAACAAACAGTGAATAGTATTGAAGTCAGCAAAATCATGTCTTCACACTAAAACAATCAGAAGCTAACTAATGCATGTTTTTGGTTTTGGTCCTTATTTCAGTGATCCAAAAGTTCTCCTTCTTTTATAAGGTTAAACATGTAAGTTGGTTACTAATTTAACCACTATTAATAAGGAGTCAACAGTAACCTACCTGTTGCATAACTGTTTTATATAATTCTTTCAGTGATATTTCTGCACATGTTTCTGTGACGCCAATAATGACATCTTTAATTTCAGATAGCAACAACAATCGCTTCGGATTACATGTATTTAAATGTATTTGTATTTTTATATGTGGTTGTGACGTTTGGTGTTAGCAGTGGTCCAAAATGCTGAAGTTGATGTAACATGCAGCAATTTGTTCTGGCAATTACTGCCTTTCCAATCAAACACACTATTGCTTTTACTACAGGTTTCAGTCAATAGTGACTATGCATGCAGCGGTTCAAGGTCTGCCAGTGTGAACCTTCTATAAGGGAATGGGACCGATTTGCTTTATACTGACAAGCTAGCACAAATAAAAAGGTGTTGCTACAGTAATGACTGGTGTTGTTGTCATAGCTGTATTTTCACCCATTTCAAGGGCTTTTTGTACAACTGGCTGACGAAAAGAAACATTCAGCTGTTGCATGGTGGTTTCCCTCATTTACTGTACACCAAATTAGCACATCTCGCATAATGATTAGTGGAAGAACAATAAAACCATTCTAGTAGGCCTTCAGATTAACTGGGGGTTATATGATGTCATTAAAGATGTTGACACCAAGCATATTTAAATCATATACGCGACCGTTCAAAAGTTTGGGGTCACTTAAATGTCCTTGTTTTTGAAAGAAAATCACTTTTTTTTTTGTCCATTTTAAAATAACATCAAATGGATCAGAATTACAGTGTAGACATTGTTAATGTTGTAAATGACTATTGTAGCTGGAAACGGCAGATTTTTATGGCATGTCTACATAGGCGTACAGAGGCCATTATCAGCAACCAACACTCCTGTGTTCCAATGGCACATTGTGTTAGCTAATCCAAGTTTATCATTTTAAGAGGCTAATTGATCATTAGAAAACCCATTTGCAATTAAATTAGCACAGCTGAAAACTGTTGTCCTGATTAAAGAAGCAATAAAACTGTCCTTCTTTAGACTAGTTGAGTATCTGGAGCATCAGCATTTGTGGGCTTGATTACAGGCTCAAAATGGCAAGAAACAAAGACTTTCTTCTGAAACTCGTCAGTCTGTTCTTGTTCTGAGACATGAAGGCTATGCCATGTGAGAAAATGACAAACTGAATATGGTTGCTGATAATGGGCCTCTGTATGCCTATGTAGATATTCCATTCAAAATCAGCCATTTCCAGCTACAAGTCATTTACAACATTAACAATGTCTACACTGTGTTTCTGATCAATTTGATGTTATTTTAATGGACAAAATGTTTTGCTTTTCTTTTAAAAAACAAGTACATTTCTAAGTGATCCCAAACTTTTGAACGGTAGTGTACATTTAAAATGAATTAAGAAAATAAATGATACATTTACGGTGTACAGTAGTTATTCTCTGTATAGCCTACCATGCTTGAGCAGTCTCAGGCATTGGCCAGGGAGCCAGAGAAAAATCCCTGGGCGGACCTCTACTCTGTGGGACTGGCTGAAGACCACAGCGCCCTCTGTTGGCAGATAAGATGCTGCACCTGCAGACACAGCGATGTCCTGCAGCAGCGAGATTCAGACACCAGTGTGTGTATTATTGTTAATGTCATTTAACCTAGATCTATACTGGTTTGTCTCATTGAAATAAACATCTATTTTATAACAGGGATCTTATGTTTGGCTGGGAATGGGTCTCTGTTGTGTGAACACAAACTCAATAGTTCACTGTCACTATCAGGTTAAAGTCGCAGTTGTTCTGTGGAGTTTAAAGTGCGTTTATATTATAGGTCCATGAGTTCCTCATGACGCTGTCATTAACCATCATAACTGTCATCGACCATCAGCAGAAGAAGCTGGATGGAGCGCTTGCTGAAGCTCTCGTTGAGGGTCTCTCCACCAACCAGGGATGCTCAGAAGTCACACAGCAGTCAAAAGGAGGTCAGGTGCAAAGATAGTTGACAGAAAAATTACATTTGACCAATCACAATCAATGATTTCATGTTCCATGACCAATAACTTGACACTATTGTATTTTCTCAATTGTTATTTTGTAGTTGGGTAATTTTAGCGACCCGATAGACTGTACTGACCAAACACATGGAGGCGCTGTCTGGGAAAGTGGAGTGTCTCCGCAAAGCCAAACAGGGAGAACCTCAAAATGGGGCACTTTTTTAAAACTAGGCAGGTCAGTTAAGAGCAAAATCTTATTTACAATGACGAACTATCAAGGAACAGTGCGTTTACTGCCTTGTTCAGGGGCAGAATTATCGATTTTTACCTGGTCAGCTTGGGGATTCTATCCAGCAACCTTTCAGTTACTGGCTCAACGCTCTAACCACTAGGCTACCTTCCTTCAGTGCTGGTAAAGTCACTCAACATGTTTTTCTAAGCTATTGTCACTTGAAAATCTGACCATGTTAAAGAGAATTTGTTTAAGCAGGCGTAGGCAGGAGGTCTCCGGTACACACAGTGTGATTTCCAGAGGTCATACCTAGAGCTGTCAACGATGAAATAGTAGTCAAACAATGCACTATATATTTCTCAATAAAGATGAATTCCATGGAATTAGAATACAATTACATCCTATATGATGAATAATACCACGTATTCTCAAGCTCCTTTTGATTGTGATACACTTTCATTTAACTAGTTTAATACCACAGGAGGGCGTTACATAGCTACATATGATTGCACATGCCAGGTAAATTCAGTCTTAATTGATTCAAAGTGGAATACAGAGCCTGCTTTCATTTCATTCCCAACTCAGAAAATGTAGGGTAATATGTGTAATATCCAATTGACAATTCCCTGCTACAGAACACTGTTAAAAAACACTTACAATACTACAAACTTGGAATACTCCAACTGAAGCCAAAGACCTTGAGAGCCCACCTAACTTGATCCGTGTTGTTCCATAAAATTGGCAAGTGTTTCTAATATTTTCTATTGGACACACATCAATTGAAGTCTTAGTAGTGGGCGTGTTTCTTTTTCTCATTGGTACGTTTTGCTGACAGTCAACAGCTCATTCGTTTTCAGCACCTCCTCTTCTCTCCGCTGACTGGCTCCCCGTGACTTTGCTAGAGAGTGCGTTTACAGTTTTCAGCGCAAGCTACGTTCCTATGTTGCTACCACGACCACAGACCAAAATGCGTTGGACATGGCTACAAACTACAATTCCTGACGAAAGTTGGATCATTTTGATCATGGAGAATAAATTTGAGGGGAACAACAAGCGTTAGTCACCTGGATATAGCTGCAATGCATTCCGTTGGCTACTTATTTGAGAGATAGGGGGAAAACTGCAACTCCTGTTGTGGTGTTCATGGAGGCTCACAGGACCATTTCAGTGAGCGAGAGGACCGGCGAAATGTCACCTGTGTAGTGTTGTTGTACACCTTGTAGTAAAGTATTTACCAAGACGAAAGTGCGGAGTACAAAAGCCCGGATCCCCATATTCTGCGTCAATTTATAAATTGGCCTGTTCAAATGTGAGCAAAAAAAGTTATCACGACAGCAGCTGCGCTGTGGGAGGTACCTCGCGAGCAACAAGATGATAAGATCATTGATATGACCTACTCCTTTATCCCGTTTAGTAAGCATTAGTCGATTATAATGAGCTTGTAGGTATCAAAGTAAAAGGTGGACGTCGCTGTGTTTTCAAAGCACCTTCAATTATGTGCTGGACTAGCTACTTGATCTATCTAGGCTACTAAGACATTCAGACAGTTTTTCCATTAAGTAGTTTTCAGAATTTTGAATGAACTCTCATATCGTGTTGTGGAATTTGGAATGACTTTATGTCATTTGCCGCACACACCTTGGACCAGCGTCTAGAGCTCCAACGCTATTGACTGCAACCCACCCGGGATAGTAGGCTGGCTACACAGGAAGAATTGCGCAGTTTTCAGGTTTTTGTTTGTGTAGTTTTTTTACGGGTTCAATTGGCACCCATTTAAGCTCAGCTGGGTATTTCAACCATGTCCTCGAAAGAC
Organism: Oncorhynchus tshawytscha; assembly: GCF_018296145.1. Classification (NCBI taxonomy): domain Eukaryota; kingdom Metazoa; phylum Chordata; class Actinopteri; order Salmoniformes; family Salmonidae; genus Oncorhynchus; species Oncorhynchus tshawytscha. The sequence continues at coordinate 11,731,597 of NC_056452.1, read as the reverse complement.
AATCCATGTCGGAAATTCCAAGCCAACATTTTCAACAAAAGTAAATGCCAGAATTGCTTTAAACCAAGAGAATCTCATTTATTGAGCGACGAAGATTTAAATCAGGTAAGCAAGTGTTGCCATATGTTTCACAGTCATGGGGTCATGCTCATTGGCGTAGCGCAGCTCCCGCTAGTCATGGGGGGCCACAAGCTTTGGGGGTACTCACAGAGGTCGGGCCCCAGCCCCCCAGATAGCATATGAACACGTCATAAGCCATGAACAAACAATTTAGACAGACAGGAAATTGGCTTTAAAGCTGCAACATTTTCTCTCTCATGGCAAAATCTGTAGAATCACAGGAAGTTGGCTCAGGGATTCTTTAAAGTCGGGACGATCCTTGTCCAGCAGGAAAACTATTTTAATACTAGCAAAAAAAGTTTTTTTCAGCCTTAATTTACCTTTAGTATAATTTTATAAGGGAATATATTTGACTTAGGATTTTTGAAAGTACTTGAAATATTATTGAATATTACAGCCTGGTCTCAGACTAGACTAATCACAGTAAATGTAAATCCGGGACACATTTGTATGATATGTTACTTTTGGTATGGTTACTTAAGGAATAAACGAAAGTAGGGTTGCGAGTTCGAACCTCATCACTGACAACATTTTAGCAACTTTAACTACTTAACTGTTTTGCTACTTTGCAACTACTTAGCATGTTAGGGTTGAGGTTAGGGTTAGCTAACTCCTAAACTTAACCCTATTCCCTAAACTCGAGCCTAGTTAATGTTCGCTACCTAGCTTGAATTCGTAGCATACGGTGTCTTCGGGAAGAATTGACTGCTTGACCTTTTCCACATTTTGTTACATCCTTATTCTAAAATTGATTGGAATTGTTTTCCCCCTCAATCTAAACCCAATACCACAATGATGAGGTTTAGAAAGTTTTGCAAATGTAATAAACTGAAATCACATTTACATAAGTATTCAGACCTATTACTCAGTACTTTGTTGAAGCACCTTTGGCAGCGATTACAGCCTCGTCTTCTTTTGTATGACGCTACAAGCTTGGCACACCTGTTTTTAGGGAGTTTCTCAAGCTCTGTCAGGTTGCAAGGGGAGCGTTGCTGCACAGCTATTTTCAGGTCTCCAGAGATGTTTGATTGGGTTCAAGTCCGGGCTCTGGCTGGGCCACATTCAGAAATTTGTCCTGAAGCCACTCCTGCGTTGTCTTGGCCGTGTTCTTAGGGTTGTTGTCCTGTTGGAAGGTGAACCCTTGCCCCAGTCTGAGGGCCTGAGCGCTCTGGGGCAGGTTTTCATCAAGGATATCTCTGTACTTTGCTCCATTCATCTTTGCCTCGATCCTGACTAATCTCACAGTCCCTGCCACTGAAAAACATCCCCACAGCATGTTGCTGCCACCATGCTTCACTGTTGAGATGGTGCCAGGTTTCCTCCATGTGATGCTTGGCATTCGGGCCAAATAGTTACATTTTGGTTTCATCAGACCAGAGAATCTTGTTTCTCATGGTATGAGAGTCTTTAGGTGCCTTTTGGCAAACTCCAAGCAGGCTGTCATGTGCCTTTTACTGAGGAATGGCTTCCAACTGGCCACTACTATAAAGGCCTGATTGGTGGAGTGCTGCAGATATGGTGGTCCTTCTGGAATGTTCTCCCATCTGTACAGTGGAACTCTAGAGCGCTGTCAGTGACCATCAGGTTCTTGGTCACCTCCCTGACCAAGGCCCTTCTCCGATTGCTCAGTTTGGCTGGGCGGCCAACTCTAGGAAGAGTCTTGGTGCTTTCAAACATCTTCCATTTCAAAATGATGGAGGCCGCTGTGTTCTTGTGGACCTTGAATGCTGCAGAATTGTTTTTGGTACCCATCCCCAGATCTATGCCTCAACTCAATCCTATCTCGAAGAGTTCTATGGACAATTCCTTCGACCTCATGGCTTGGTTTTTGCTCTGACATGCACTGTGTACTGTGGGACGCTATATATTGACGTGTGTTCCTTTCCAAATCATGTCCAATCAATTGAATTTACCTCAGGTGGACTCCAATCAAGTTGTAGAAAAATCTCAAGGATGATCAATGGAAACCAGATGCACCTGAGCTCAATTTCGAGTCTCAGACCAAAGGGTCTGGATACTTACATAAATAAGGTGTTTATGAATTTGATTGGCATTTGGAAATTTCAGCAAAGTTCCAGTTTCCCAATACAGAAAATGTACATTGTGCAGTAGAGTTTCCTGTGAGTTAGCCATCTGTCAAATAGGCATAGTACAAAGGTTTAGTTTAATTGGATGTAATTAGTTGTTAGCCCCAGGGTATAGGCTATCATCCTTAAACTAATCTGTGCACGAATTAACTCCCTGACATGAAAGAGCACAATGCATGAAATGGCACTGACAGTTTTAAAAGAAGTCAACGAGGAGATGCATGCATGCAGGATACATTTTGTTAGGCTTGTCAAACACATCGTGGTTGAATGAAAAGCGTATTGAATCAAATCAAATGCATTTATAATGCCATTTTTACATCAGCAAAAGTGCTAAACAGAAACCCAGCCTAAAACTCCAAACAGCAAGCAATGCAGATGTAGAAACCCCAACTTAGTACTTTTCCTATGGTGAGATAAGAATCATTGCTTACCTTGCACATTTTAGATTGTTGCCATCACCTTGACATAAGAGAGCTGGCTAAGAATGGCCTTGGTATAGAATTAAGTTGTTATATTGGTGAGAAGTGCCTGCTCTTTAACAGGGGAGACACCCAAAAAGCCATGTAATTTTGATCAGAAGACTACAGGAATAGCTACGCAGTGACAGTGCTGATTTTCTCAACGCTGTACACCATTCGTTCTAGACATATGAGAGGTTGTTAGGTCAAATCTAGATATTAGCCTTACAACATGTACAGCCATGGCATTTGGAAAGCTCTTAGAAGCAGGTGGTCCTGACTCAACACTGAAACACGTCATATTATGACTAAATATGTGATTGACTCACACATGTTGCATCCACGGACACACACACACACGCACTCATTCACTCTGTCTGGGTCTGCTTGACTTTAGGAGTAGTTTGTCTCTTGACTGGACATCTTCAACTGTACACAGCGCCACATCTATTCCACGACATTGACACTAGAGACGGACACCTTTAGCTAGACACAACATTACATCTATTCCATGATCTTCACAACCGACTGTCGTCCTTGCACAGATGAAAATAGCTCTGTGGCAGACTCTTACCTAGTGGAATTCCTGACCCAAAAGGCTATCAAAAGACCTCATTGTGCTACTAACTTGCAAACTCTAGTCTCGTTAGCCAGGCGTCTCATTTTCATAAACACCAAAGGCCCAGCACACATTTCATATGAGAGTTTTGCTCCGTAAATCTCAGAGAGCTTAGGTCATTCCTTTATTATTTGACCCCCCCCCCACTCATTCCAAATAGCCCACATTCTCTCAGTGCGGTATTACATAGTCATTATGATGGGGGGGTTGTGAGATGAACGCACCACACAAATGACTGCGTTTAAACCATTGGATGGTAAAAGCTGACCTAAATCCGTCTTGCTCGTCCCTTCTCAGGGGAATTCAGCATAGGCCCCCTGTCTGGTCATGTGAAGAGAGATTGCTCTTTTTCTCTCTCTAAAGCGCTGCTCTCTTTTTAATTTTTTTTTTTTACCTCTTCTCATTTTCTAGGGGCAGGGGAGTAACATTCTGTAACATTTCTACATTGTCTTCTTCCATCTGTAATATAGTCAGATATCTGCTTAATCAGAATGAACAGCCATTATCCCAGAAATGCCACAATGGATTCTCTGCTCTGCCCTAAGATGGTGACTTATCAATATTTTAAGCATAGACCACACACTTAAGTGGCGATCTGAACTCAGATGTTGTTAGTGTAAAGAGACTCATAAGTTCCTTTTTGTATGCTTGACCTGTACTATACAGGTAACTGCCAAAATAATGGAAACACTTGAGTAAGTGAGGGATGCGAAGTATATTGAAAGCTGGCACTTCCACACCAATGACTCTGTATATAAATGGACAAAGCCATTGATCACGTGACACCATTCATTCATTTTTTTAACCACTTTTTCATGATATCCAATTGGTAGTTACAGTCTTGTCCCATCGCTGCAACTCCTGTATGGACTCGGGAGAGGCGAAGGTTGAGAGCCATGCGTCCTCCGGAACACAACCCTGCCACGTTGCACTGCTTCTTGACACACTATTTCTACCCCTTTTTTGTGATAATGTAGAAAGTACGGGTGACCATTTGAATATTTGTTCAGCTGTCTTTTATAGTTTGGGGGTAGAAGCTGTTAAGGAGCCATTTGGACCTAGACTTGGCGCTCCGGTAGCACTTGCTGTGCGGTAGCAGAGAGAACAGTCTGTGACTTGAGTGACTGGAGTCTTTGGCAATTTTTTGGGCCTTCCTCTGACACTGCCTAGCATAAACGTCCTGGATGGCAGGAAACTTGGCCTCAGTGATGTTTTAGGCCGTACACACTACCCTCTGTAGCGCCTTACGGTCGGATGCCGAGAAGTTGCCATACCAGGCAGTGATGCAACCGTTCAGGATGCTCTCGATATGCAAGCTGTAAAACATTTTGAGGATCTGGGGACCAATGCCAAAACTTTTCAGTCTCCTGAGGGGGAAAAGGTGTTTTGCCCTCTTCACGACTGTCTTGGTGTGCTTGGGCCATGATAGTTTGTTGGTGATGTGGACACCAAGGAACTTAACTCTCAAACTGCACCACTACAGCCACGTCGATGTTAATGGGGGCCTGTTCGGCCCTCCTTTTCCTGTAGTCCACAATCATCTCCTTTGTCTTGCTCACATTGAGGGAGAGGTTTTTGTCCTGGCACCACACTGCCAGGTCTCTGACCTCCTCCCTATAGACTGTCTTGTCAGTGATCAGGCCTACCACTGCTGTGTCGTCAGCAAACTTAATGATGGAGTTGGAGTCGTGCTTGGCCACGCAGTCGTGGGTGAACAGGGAGTACAGAAGGGGACTGAGGACGCACCTCTGAAGAGCCCCGGTGATGAGGATCAGCGTGGTGGATGTAGTTGCCTGGTGGGGGGGGGGAACAGGAAGTCCAGGATCCAGTTGCAGAGGGAGGTGTTTAGTTTAGCTGTTCTGGCTCATGGTGGTCCAACCCCATGTTAAGAGAGTTTATGTTGCTGTTTCCTTTAAGTTGGCAGTGACCTGTAGCTATCACTGTTTTGGCATTATCTTGCCTTTCATCGTGCCAAGCAGAGAAACATCCAACATTGTAATCAAAGAGAAAGGAGCTTTACATTGGATTAGAAATAACATTTAGCGGGGGGGAACTTTTGACCTTGATCAGAGTATATTAAAGTGGGACATTTAGCTCTCTCATTGTCACACTCAACATTGTCCCCTTTTTATACTTTCCCATAGCGACATGATGGATTTATGGAGTTATAACTGAGCACTTTCCATAAGCCAATTTGATTGTTTAGGTTTAATGGGAGTAGGTAAGCATAAATCCTTTTTAAACATGCTCAACAAAACTCCAGCAATGGCTATATACACAGCGAGACCAATCCAATCCCTTCAGATCAAGTTGGAGCTCAACAGGCTTTAGTAGTGTTGTTGCGTACATAGCCAAAATCTGATTTCACTAGGCTAACTGCTGCCTGTGTACGAGTTAACTGCATTTTTTTTATTTAACGCAGTGAATGAGAGTCCTGAGTTGTTTTTTTGTGTTGAAGAGAACAGATTTTTGTCACACTGCTTCTCCCTTCCTTTTCTGCTTCGCTCCTCACTTTCTTGCCCGCCCACTTAGGGGGATCACAGGGAAAATCACGTGTTAGAGGCTATTTCCCCCTTTAAAAAAAGAAGAAAAAAGGCAATACTGGTGCTCTGGAATGCAGCCAGTTAGTGTGTGCAGCCTGAACACCGCTCACACAGCTGGTCCAAACAGCCAGCCAAAGCGTGCAACTTGTACACAATCTATTGAAACAGACAGCCAGTGTGTCGTCAGATTATTCTGGGACATACTTGAGTAATCATCCAGGGCTCGTAATCATGGCCGAATACCAACCAGGCCCCTGACTTCCAGGGGGCCCACATTTGATTTTGTTAGTCATTCTCACTCGTATCATATTATGATGGCACAGGTCATTACAAAATGTGTAGAATTTTTTAAATATTTTTTTTTACAAAGGCGAGGGAGTGCCAAGATGGAGGTGCTTCAAAACCCCCTGTCAGTCATTTAGTGTGTGTGTGTGTGTGTGTGTGTGTGTGTGTGATAGATATAGATGGATATCATATATATCTCATTGGCTGTGATGGTCATGGAATTTTGGATGATGGTTATTGGTCAGCCAAGTGATTCCGGTCACCATAATAACCTTTTGAATGCTCCTTACTGCATGTGCTGCTGCAGGGAATGGGGGTGTTGGCTAAGCAACCGAAGACTCCCATTTGCTACAACGTCTTGCTTGTTTCAGCAAGGAGCAGCAGTTTCGTGACATAGAGTCCATGTTGCAGCAGAAACGGACTCAACCGCACGAATGCCCGGCCGTCCCGTCTTCAGTCAGCTGTTTTGTTCCACAAAAAAACTAAATGTATATATTTTACGGTTATTATTTTATGGTGGTGTTCATCCACAACCATCGGTTATACAGTAATTACGCCAGCCCTAATGTGTTGTGTGTGTGTGTGTGTGTGTGTGTATATACACAAAAGTATGTGGACACCCCTTCAAACTAGTGTTTTTGGCTAGTTTAGCCACATGCGTTGCTGACAGGCGTATAAAATCGAGCATCTGGCCATGTAATCTCCATAGACAAACATTGTCAGTAGAATGGCCTTACTTGAAGAGCTCAGTGACTTTCAACGTGGCACCGTCAAGGGATGCCACCTTTCCAACAAGTCAGTTTTTAAAAATGTCTGCTCTGCCAGAGCTGCCCCGGTCAACTGTAAGTGGTGTTATTGTGAAGTGAAAATATCTAGGAGCAACATGGCTCAGCCGCGAAGTGGTAACGGGACCGCTGAGTGCTGAAGCGCGTAGCACTTAAAAATAGTCTGCCCTCGGGTTGCAGCACTCCCCACCGAGTTCCAAACTGCCTCTGGTAGCAACGTCAGCACAAGAACTGTTCATCGGGAGCTTCATGAAATGGGCTTCCATGGCCGAGCAGCCGAGCATTGAATGGAGTGGTGTAAAGCTCGCCGCCTTTGGACTCTGGAGCAGTGGAAACGCGTTCTCTGGAGTGATGAATCACGCTTCACCGTCTGGCAGTCCGATGAACGAATCTGGGTTTAACGGATGCCAAAGGAACACTACCTGCCCCAATAGTGCCAACTGTAAAGTTTGGTGGAGGAGGAATACTGGTATGTTGCTGTTTTTCATGGTTCATGCTAGGCCCCTTAGTTCCAGTGAATGGAAAAACACTACAGCATACAATGACATTCTAGATAATTCTGTGCTTCCAATTTTTTGGCAACTGTTTGGGGAAGGCCCTTTCCTATTTCAGCATAACAATGACCCTGTGCACAAAGCGAGGTCCATACAGAAATGTTTTGTTGATCAGTGTGGGAGATCTTGACTGGCCTGCACAGAGCCCTGACCTCAACCCAAGCGAACACTTTTGGGAGGATTTGGAACGCTGACTATGAGCAAGGCCTAAAGGACCAACATCAGTGCCCGACCTCACTAATGCTCTTGCGGCTGAATGGAAGCAAGTCCCCGCAGCAATGTTCCAACATCTAGTGGAAAGCCTTCGCAGAAGAGTGGAGCCTGTAATGGCAGCAAAGAGGGCACCAACTCCATATTAATGCCTATGATTTTGGAATGAGATGTTTGACGATCAGGTGTCCACATACTCTTGGTCATGTAGTGTACATTGGTAATAAACGGCTATAACGCAAGGCTATTTCAATGTTATGCGGTCTGACATTACTCTTACTGGAGGTTACGCAAGAGTCCCTAGATTAGAGCATCTGCTTGGTGAGTCTTATTAAATCATTATTTCGCCAATGAATTATTTTGTTAACGCTTTCTTTAATCCATCTTCATTTTTTTTTCTTCCCCATTAGGCAAAACCTATATATGGAGGATGGTTGCTCCTGGCTCCAGAAGGAACCAATTTTGGCAATCCCTTGCACAGATCTCGGGTAAGTTAGTTAACCTCTGGTTGGTTTTGACAAATATATTCTAACCCAGTTGTAAACTTGTTGTCAAGGGCATTCAATTGAGATGTCAAAATGTATTGTGGAAGTCCTTTTAGATTCACTCAATCATTTGGTATGGTTATGCAGAAGAAGAAAGGGGACACTTTATCAAAGAGGCCTACAGCAATTGATTTTTATGTCACCTCTAAAGTTCTGAGTTCACAGCAAGCTATTCTTGCGGCGTCGGTCTCTATAGTCTTGTCTCTGTTCTGCCACAAACAAACAGAAATGAATAAAACTGGAGTTGCGGTTTGCAGAAAGTTAACAATTGTTAGCTTAGCAGATGGAAAAATAACTGCAATAGTCTTGAATCAGGATGTTTTGACTCGCCTGCGAGTCTTGTATGAGCTTGATCAAGTTACCTCTTGAAGGCTACGCTCGACTGAGGTTTGGAGCCAGAGTGTGACCGTTTAGTCACAATTTGCAAGCCTTTTGACTTGGCTGTGCGAGTAAGAACACAGTGAGTGGGCGGCTCCCTGTGGGTGGCATGGTGCGCCTTCTAAAAAAAGACCCCCCCGACCAGCTCTTTCTCAGGGGCTAATGAGCATAATATTGACTCCGTCTCTCTGCTGCCGGTGCCCTGGGGTAGTTTGTAAGACTTACTTTCCGTGTTCGCTCCGATATGATGCTGGAGCGTCCTAAAAGAGGAAGATTGAGGGGGAGTGGGAAAAGTCCCGGTTCTCACAGCCCCTGATGACTTCCATATGGAGGGGGAGCATCTCTGGAGCCATCGGCCTCAGCCCTGTCAACAGTTCCCACCTCGTGATATCATTCACAGGCACTTTTTTATTTTCTTCAGGAGTGTAAACAAACACACATGCTGAATTGGGGGTTGAAATGGTTGGCCCATATGAAAGGTTGACGATGGATGTATGGATCCCTGTTAGATTTGAAGTTGGCAGAGGACTCAACTGTAGGTATGGTCGGTCCCGTATTGGGTAGGGATCGCTATTACAGTGCCGTTTTCCCTATTTTTGCACATTATGGACACTGAATGTTGTCAGCTCTTCAACCAAAACATAATATTGCAACTTTTTATAAAATGTATTTAATAAACAAAGTGATGTACCTGTGTGGAAAAAGTAATTGCCACCACACACTCAACTGGTTGCGCCACCTTTTTAACTGCAATGACTGCATCCAAATACTTCCTGTAGTTGTTGATCAGTCTCGCATCCCCGTGGAGGAATTTTGGCCCGCTCATCCATGCAGAACTGGTTTAACTCTGTGACATTTGTGGGTTTTCGACTATGAACTGATCGTTTCAGGACCTGCCACAACATCTCAATCGGGTTTAGGTCTGCACTTTGACTAGGCCATTCCAGAACTTTTAAATGTGTTGTTTTTGAGCCATTCTGATGTAGCGTTGTTTGTGATTTTTGGATCGCTGTCTTGTTTGCATGACCCAGCTGCTCTTCCGCTCACAGATGGATGTGCCTGACATTCTCTGATACAGAGCAGAATTCATGGTTCCTTCAATGATGGCAAGTCATCCAGGTCCTGAGGCAGCAAAGCATCCCCAAACCATCACACTACCGCCACCGTGCGGTTCTTACTGTGGAATGCGGTGTTTGGTTTTCACCAGTCCCGTTGTCCAAAAAGTTCCACTTTTGACTAGTCTGTTCATAGAACATTCTTCCAAGAGGCTTCACAATCTTCCATGTGTTTTTTTGGGGGGGAGGGGGAGGGCTTGAGTCAACCTTTTGGGGCGACATGGGTCCCGTTATGTCCGGCGAAAGCCAAACTCTGCATTCAGTGGTCCCCCTCTGAGCCTTATATTACAGTTTTAATGGCCTCTGAATTAGTATGATGTTCCTGTAAGTCAGGCTTCGCTGAGGACGCCTATCGGCAGCCCTATTCGGGGGGCCCCCGACGTCCCGTAGCTCACAAAGCACTTCCCCGTCTTTTATTGATGGATCTCGGCAGAAAACCAAGGCCAGAAACTTAAACACCCGGACAAAACTGGGCATTAAGAAAGGAGGGGTTGGTGATAGAGGGCTAGTGTAGAGGGTATAAAAGTGTGGAAAACACAGCCTACCATTTATCATATTCACTAAAAAGAGACAGTCACTGAGCGCTGGTTTCGCCCTCAGGTTTCTTTGCATACGTTCTAATACCTGGAACTCCACTAGTGCCTTCAAGGGGAAAACGAGGGAATGAGATGGAACAGATTGGGTTTAAGGGATGATTTCGGGTTTTTTGTCTTGTGATGATCCAATCTTCTCCTCAAACAAACATGGACTAACCTGTTTGTAGGATTTACACTTGGAGGACACTTTGGTGTTGGAGGGTTTAGCTACAGTGCATAGAGTGTATGCTGGATGTTTCTGTTTTGGCTGTGGCATGTTTTCATCAGATGCTAGCGGAGGTTCCTGTTAGCGCCAGGAATGTATCCTGGTGAACAGTGATCGCTCAGCGATCATATCTAGGTGGTTTGCTTAAGTCAACCTCCCCTCTGTTACAGAGTTGGAGGCTCTCTCGGTCTCTCTCGGTCTCTCTCTCTCGGTCTCTCTCTCTCTCTCTCTCTCTCTCTCTCTCTCTCTCGGTCTCTCTCTCTGTATTTAAGTGACACACATGTCCAGTATGTAGTACAACAGTCTGTCATTTTCAAATGTTGCCAAGCCAACACAGTAGATACCGAATGGTAAACTTTACCCGTGTGTGTGTGTGTGTGTGTGTGTGTGTGTGTGTGTGCGCGTGGCTCGTGTCTGCGTGTTGGGGTAATAGTGTTGGCTCAGTCCTGGCTTTGGGATCAAGGACACACTGACTCACTAAATCATCTGCAGCCATGTCCCCGAAAAAAAGAGCTATGAAACCGCAAGGCATGCTGAGGACTTTTCGGTGTTGTTGGGCTTGGGGATTCTTCACAGTGATCCCTGCTTTATAACGTAGCCACTATAGGTTCATAGATTCATAGGCTAACTCCCTACACATACAGTATGTGTTCTGTGGTCATTGAAAATCCAACCGTGCCTGTATACCACCACTTTCAGAAGTTGCGTTGCGCTTAGCATTTGAGCTACATTGCTTTTACCCAAATCAACAGTTTAAGTCCTATAATAGCATACATATTATTGTAGCGTAAGTTACCCTATCAGATCTCACTATAACTAGCATCTCTCTCTCGCGCTCTCTCTCTCTACAGAAATGGCAGAGGAGGTTCTTCATCCTATACGAACATGGATTACTCCGCTACGCCCTGGACGAGATGGTGAGTCAACTTCCCCGTTAAGCACTAAATTATGTTTTATGATGTCCGTAGTTTATTAGCGAGTTCCTTCTCCACGAAGGCCGTTTTTTTTTTTTTTTTACACAACCGGAGACGTTTACGCCCAGTTTAGACATGAAAACAGTCTAAATGTTGTGCGTGTGTTATCAGTCAAGTTGGACACATGCCTTTTTTGATGTTTTCCGGCATATATAAGCCGGAGTGTTGGGATTCTGACACTCTCCTGAGGTGTGCCTGAGGTGGGCCCGGTGCCACAGGGCTGGGTTGTCAACACTCCGAGCACACCGTCCCTCTGGGGCTAGCATAGCATCACGCTAACATGCTAATTCGTAGAGAACTAGCTTAGTGAGCATGAAAGGAATGCGGGGACACCAGGTGTCACAGATAAGTCTGGTACACAGATGTGCTTTGTTTTAAGGTGCAAACAAACCTGTGCAACTGACCATGGCAACTTCCCACCTGAGGCATAAAAACGGCCATTTTTAATCAACTTTGACGCCTTTCTGTTTATCAGTGTCACTGTTGGATACTCTGTATCCTACTACCTTCCCTACCAACACATGATGTTCTGACAACTTGTGACAACGTTACATGTTGTTAAGAAGGTTGGTCGTGATGACATTACAACGTGACAGCGTTGACGAAGTTGCCACAAAGTTGTAATTGTTTCTCTAAAGTAAATAAAGTTAAGGTACACATATTCAACACTGCCCTCTTAGTGCCAGCAGTTTAGCAATTCATATGAGGAGTGGAGAGAGTGGGCAGGCAGTGTATTGATTGGCCCGTATTCCTCTTATCCAACTGCTTGGAAAGAGAGGCTCTTTTAAAAAAATAAAAATAATTGAACGAGAGGTGAAAACCGCATCGGGAGGAAAGAGCACTTTGCTCATTGCTGTTGACTCATTCTCTCTGCGGTGTTCGTTGGTGAGAGATGCTGAGTGTCCTTATGTAAGCGAGGCAGTGGGAAGAGGCCTTTTCTGGTGTGTGTGTGTGTGTGTGCGTGCACATTGGCTGTGAAGCTATTGGTATGTGGGTGGAAAACGCATCTCTCAACTCGAAGGGGTCATCAGAAAAGAACTGTTGATCTGTGGAGACCTGTTACGTACATACTAATGCACGCATGTATCAGTGTGTAGGAAAGGAACAGAACATGTCACATTGATCATCCTCTCACCGGGTGAAGCATACCTGAGAGTCAGTGAAAGGAAATATTTCTGAGGCGCGAGTCCAAAGGAGGGTACGTACGGTCTTAAAGACAGCGAGTCCAAAGGAGCGTAACGTACGATCTTAAAGACAGCGATTTGGATTTGAGCGAGGGGACAAATAAAGAATACGTACGGAGGAGAGGGGGAGGAGGAAAGTGAAAGAAAAAGTGTCTCCCACTCGCCCTCTCTTTCCCTTCCTCCTCGGTTAGTGTCACTTCATCTTTTCATCTGCCGTCTGAAAGGAGGATCAAAATGGGTCAGCAACGGAGGTGGAGAGCTGGAGTGCTCTAAATATAGATATGTGAAGTGTAGAACAAGCGATGATGAATACATCATGTTTGAATAATTGTTGGGCCATTTTTAATAAGCGGCTGCAAATTGAGCTAAATAGCTCCTGTATCTGGCACCAGAAGCTAGGCCTTTGGTGAAACAGAGCGTGAGTTGCTCAAATATCCTTTATTATACTCTCTTGTTGGATTGTAACCTTTATTTAACTAGGCAAGTCAGTTAACTTCTTATGGCTGCCACCCCGTTAACGGGATAATTGTCATCAACAACCCCTGAATGGCATAGCGCCACATTCAAATAATATTACTACAAATATTTATATTCATGAAATCACAAGTGCAATATAGCAAAACACAGCTTAGCCTTTTGTTAATCCACCTGTCATGTCAGATTTTTAAAATATGCTTTACAGCGAAAACAATCCAAGCGTTTAAGTTTAATGATCGCTCGACAAAACATTATGTACACCTAGCATCAAGTAGCTTGGTCACGAAAATCAGAAAAGGAATCAAATTAATCGTTTACCTTTGATCTTCGGATGTTTTCACTCACGAGACTCCCAGTTACACAGCAAATGTTCCTTTTGTTCCATAAAGATTGTTTAGTTTGGGCAACTTATTCATCCAAGCTACTCTACTGCCCCCCAGCCATAAGAAGTTAAGAATAAATTCTTATTTACAATGGGAAATAATTTACAATGGGAACAGTGGGTTGTTTGGGGGAAGAATGACAGATTTTTTTTAACCTTGACTCCTTGGGGATTCGATCAGCAACCTTTCGGTTACGGGCCCAACGCTCTAACCACTAGGCTACCTAGCAGTGCTTCTGATCTTGGGGTGTGTGTACCTTCAGGGGTGCATGGCTTATCCACAGGGTATTTGGGAAGACTCATAAGAACATAGGTCTACTGGTAAAATGCACGAGAGGGTACGTCCGTGGTACTCCAGGCAGAGCATAATGTGATTTTGAGGGTACAGGAACCAAAAAAGGTTGAGAACCACTGGCCTAAAGCAGATTACGTATGTGTTAGAGGCGAGTTGTGTACCGTCCCTAAGAATTATTGCACTGTGTAGAATAAGGTGTGTGTGTGTGTGTGTGTGTGTGTGTGTGTGTGTGTGTGTGTGTGTTTCGCATGTGTGTTTCCCTCCCTGATGGAGAGTGCTGTATCCCCAGGACATAATGAGAGGGCAGGGATGGATGAAGGCCTCGGTGGGGCTGCTGAGACCACACTCCTCTTCTCTTCCTCTCCATATCAAATATACCCTTCGTCACCCAGCCTCCTAACAACATACATGCACTACGTTAGAAAAACAAGCAGCACTGCGCACGACTACACAACACTAGGCATATACACGTCTAACCACAACACAAGGCTATGGGCAATAATATCATACAGCATAAACGCACTCCAAACATAGGACAATGACATGTACAGTAACGCACTTTAACACAAGGAAATACACACACTCCTTTAGACTTTTGAGAAATGGGAATGACAAAAAGCATGACGTCTCCTCGAAACCATGAAACCCAGGGCCTGTAGCCACATCAGAGGCCCACCAGAGAGCACAGGGTTGGGTTTAGGAGATGAGAAGGTTGCCCCTGTGTGTGTGTATTTTTTCCGGGGCCTTTTAGTTTTTATGGCTCTGGTGTCCTGCATGGCTCTAAACAGGCCCAGATGGGCTGTGGTCCCAACCCGCAGGATGTGGCATCGCCCTGAAGAGATCACACGTTCCCACTGGGTGTTTTTGGGGTCACCCTCCACTCCTCCAGGGGTGAACAGTGAACACCCAGTGAGACTCCACTACCATTTTAGACCAGGAGGGCAAGAGTGGCTTTGAAGAGAGGTTATCAGAGGGAGACTGTGTGTGTGTGTGTGTGTGTGTGTGTGTGGAAGGAGAGGGGGAAGATATACCAAAGAGAGAGAGTGTGTGTGTGTGTGTGTGTGGGAGGAGATAGCAGAGAGAGAGAAAGTGTGGGTGGGTGGATGGAGAATAGGAAGAGTTACTTTCCAGTAGCAGTAGATTGGGAAAAAATAGATGGCGGGAGAGAGAATGAGCGGAACGTGTCTACCTATATCAAACATGTGCATCCGTCCTAGTGTATGGTACAATGGGCTTTGAGCTTTAGTGCTGGGTTTGTCGTAGCATAGACCCCAAAACAACTAAGTACATTTCCAAAAGGAATCTGTAAACTTGGAGCTTTATGTTAAAGATTTCATCCTTGCCACTGATTTTGAAAGATATGAATTCAATTGACATATGAATGAAAGCACCAATCGTGGAACATGCGATATTGACAAGTTTTGCAAGGGCTGTCTGAAGTTGTCGCGTTGCCTTGGCAATGCCTTTCTGTTTCTTTGTTCAACAGCGCGTTAAATGGATGTTTGACCATGGCATGGGTGAATTGTAGGCTACCAGAGGTGACTTTTTTTTGTTATCTTTTGTTAAAAGAACTAGCTGTTTTTGCAATCCTAAAGCGGCTCAAGAATGTGGTGTGCGAGCCGTATGTGTGAGCGCTTGTGTAGGACAAAGAGTGCTTGACTGCAGAGTGTGTGTCAGGAACAAGTGTTGCTGGGTCAGAAGTGTTTCAAGGCCTCAGACAGAAGTCACGGTCACCTGCAGGAGTCAAGAGTTGAGTAAGCAGTTCTAGAGGAACATAATGTCATTGCTGAACTTGTTTCCACAAATATGGCTTTCACTTTTGCATGGAACATGTTGTGATGTGTATTATGCTTAGACTGCGTGAGAGAAGCGCGTATCACAGACGCACGCTCCACAATCCCTTATCACACCTCGGACAAAGCAGGCGTGGAGATTTTGCCTCAGCGGGAGACTCTTGACAACATCACACAACATCACACCCACTCTCGACACCCACTCTCTAATGACCCTCCTGCGACGCTCGACACCCACTCTCTAATGAGCCTCCACAGGGTGCGGAGGAAGGCACAGGGTGCGGAGGAAGGCACAGGGTGCGGAGGAAGGCACAGGGTGCGGAGGAAGGCACAGGGTGCGGAGGAAGGCACAGGGTGCGGAGGAAGGCACAGGGTGCGGAGGAAGGCACAGGGTGCGGAGGAAGGCACAGGGTGCGGAGGAAGGCACAGGGTGCGGAGGAAGGCACAGGGTGCGGAGGAAGGCACAGTGATGCCGAAACGTTGGTAAATACCCATTAAATTGCTTGGAGTTTATATATGGAGTGTGCGACATTCTTTATTTTTAGAGTTTATTTGCCGTTAGTCAGCACCTCCACACAAACACATTTGTCTGGTTGTGGGCCAGCTCATGTTTTTAATCTAGTATTCATGCTCAACACACCCACTAACTCGTTGGCATGAGGTGGAGAAATCCGACTCGGGTGGGATATCGTTTTGTCTTGCTGCTGCTGTTTTTTTTCTTTTCTCCAGACGCTGTAGAATTACATCTATGAATGTTATCATATTAGGTTACTTGTTTCCTGACTGTGTTTCAGCTTTTGTATCCTGTTAGGGTAGGCCAGATTCTGTTGCTGTATCGAAAACCATGAATTAGAGCTAGGATTGATTTTATGTTGATTTTTGCAATCGTTGTTTCTGCTTTGGCAGTGCCTTTTTAAGTTAATATTACATGCTGTCTATTGGGCATGTTGTTATATTGGCGTGTTAGCCTATGTAACTTCGATCAGTGATTGGATCACCGTTCCCTTGTTCTCACTGGTTCTATCACGGCAGCTCTTTTAAAAGCGTTGCCTTTAGCATCCCGAGGCTAGTAGTCTTATCTAATTCTTCTAGTGTGAATTATGTAAAAGTGGTTGTCGAAGGATAAGGGATTGTGGGGTTGGTCAGAGCCGAAGCGGATCTGATTCTACACGAAGGCCATAGAGGCACCACTAAATGCTGTTCAGTCTCACTTGGACAAACCGAACTGTACTTACTTTTTAATTGCTGGCGTTTGGCCTTCTTTCCCTCTTTTTACAGCTTGTTTGCTTGAACGCACCGCTACAGGTTTTGTGTAAGACCCCAGTCTGAGTTTGCCTTGGCCAAAGATTTGTCTGCTTGCCACACGTGAGATGAGATTGTGACACACTGGAACGTGCAAGGCCCCCCCCCCCTCCCCAACCCCAACATTAAACTGCAAGCTATTTTTAACTGGCTCCAAAAAGCCTTTTTGTCTTTTGCCTGGTCATGTGGATACAGGGGACAGGGAGTGCTGCAGTGTTGTTACCTCCAGGCGATCTGTGGTGGGACATAACTGGAATCCCCCCTCAATTAGAGCTGCTCGCTCCCAGAAGGCTTTCGAAACACTGCAGCCAGCCATGGGAAAAGAGGGGAGAGGCGGAGTAGGGAGGGAGGGGGACTGGGTTTATAGGAGAGAGCGCGGGATGGAGTGAAAGAGGTGGTGATGGTGTAGGAATGGGAGTAGATTTGAGAGGGATTTGGGTAGTTAGGGATGTTGGAAAGAGAGAATTCACAGGGATCGAAGGAGGGGTGGGTGGGTGTGTGTGTGGAAGAGAAAGGAGGGATTTAGAAATAGACGGGAGGGAAAGCGACCGATAAAGAGGAGTTGAAGTGGATTACAAGTCAGACCGTCTATAAGACTGTGTAAGTCTAAACCCAAGTGGTGTTCTCTGCTAGTTTGTTTACAGACCGCGTCAAGGCTTGTTTTGGACTGGGAAGATTGGGTGCGTGAGAGTGCTTTTTAACCCCTGCCCTTCCTTCCCCTGGCTCCAGTAGGAACTGATCTTCTGGAATGTAAACAGCCGCGGCTTACAGTGGGGTCACTGTTCCCGATGTACAAAGCCGCAAAACCATGGGAATACCCATTCACTGGGCTTCTAATCGCCTAGGTCCATACAGTTTGCTCCCGAACAACCACACAGCCCTGCCACAGATCCCAAGGCAGAAAGCTATTGTCTCATACAATGGCAAATTATGTTTTGTAAACATGCCATATTTTTCGTTTGAATGCTCCCTTGCGTTTAAGCTCCGCCATTTAGTGGAAAGCCAAATCAGTGACATAGTATGCAAAAATAAAACCAGAACGAAGTTTGCCATCTGTTTTCTTGTGATAAAGGTTGTGTGTTTTGAACATTATCCAGAAGTTATTTTGATAACTTAAAAAGTGAGTTATTCAAGGGCTACTCAGCAAACCAATGCGCTAAGGAGGCCTATTGTGCCCTGTCTGCCATGTTTGCAGATAGAAACTGGGAAATGGGTGGGTAAAGAGACCAAGGTTGAGCAGCTTTGAAGAGAGTCATAACGTATGCTGCTAGTTCTAGTGCCCGCTACAGTATAGTCCTATATACTGACACACACACACACACACACACACGGACCTACTTCCTGTGGGTGCTTTCACACTATTTGTCACTCCTCTACCCTCTTCCTGTCTCTCTTTTTCCATCTGTTTAAACCTCTGCTCTCCAGTCTTTCTGGCCTGGCTTTAGTCAACAGACATCCCGGATATGACACAGATAAAGATCTAATCTGTCCCAGTGGTTCACTGTTTGGATACTTTCATCACTTTAGTCAAAGCAGCTCGGTCCAGCCGTGCTTTCTAGACTTACTGCACTGTAGGCCTACTGTCCGTCGGCTAGGCTAACACTGGCTGTCTGCTAAATAACAATGCTAAGGTTCTTGCCGCCAGTCTTTTAGCCCCTAATGGAGAAATTACTGTTCACCCTATATCTCAATGACCCCAGCAGAGGTTTAGTGTAGCTTGTAATCTGACATTGTTATGCTAACGCAATGCAAATATGCTGAAGGTTGCTATGCTAATGCTGTGGCTCATACAGAGACTATTTCTACCAGACGCTTTGAAGAGAGTAGCTACTAAAATAAATTGACACCCTACCTCCTAAAAAAAATAAGGACTTTCCCAATTACAATGTCTAAACAACATTCCCAGTGGCCAAACTCAAATCCACACACTGTCCTCAGTTTACAGATTTGCCCAACATAGTTACATGGAACCCAAACTGGCTGCGTGCATAAATATATTTTGTTCCACTACACCAAATGCGATCACGACATGCAGGTTAAAATTTCAAAACAAACTCCGAACCAATTACATTAATTTGGGGACGGGTCGAAAAGCATTAAACATTTCTGGCAATTTAGCTAGTTAGCCTGCACTTGCTAGCTAATTTGTCCTATTTAGCTAGCTTGCTGTTGCTAGCTAATTTGTCCTGGGATATAAACATTGAGTTGTGCATTTCAGGTAAAATAACAAGGTCCTCTACTCCGACAATTAATCCACACATAAAACGGTCAACCGAATCGTTTCTAGTCATCTCTTCTCCTTCCAGGCTTTTTCATCTTTGAACTTATATGGTGATTGGCATCTAAACTTTCATAGTATTACCACGACGACCGGCAAAACAGTTTGTCTTTCAATCACCCACGTGGGTATAACCAATGAGGAGATGGCAAACCAATGAGAAGATGGGAGAGGCAGGACTTGCAGTGCGATCTGCGTTAGAAATAGGAATGAATTCTATTTTAGCCATTGGTAACGCGTGAGCAGTGTGGGTGCAATAATTGAATAACATGGATTTCTACATTTATTTTGTGGTCAGCCTGTTACTATTTTGTGTGTTTTTTTACCACCCTTTTCTGGACCCCCTTCCCCACAGTGACAATACGTACATATCATAACGAGAAGCCATGGATTACATGCAACATCCGCACTGAGCTAAAGGCCTGCATCTTTCAAGGAGCGGGACATTAATCCGGACGCTCATAAGAAATCCCGCTACGACATCCGACGAGCCATCAAACAGGCATAGCGTTGTCGTGTCTTTACTATCATTAACTGAAGACTGATAGTTTTTATCAAAGATTCTCTGTAATTAGTTACTACGCGATCAACTGATTAATCACATAACTAATTAACTAGGAAGTCGGGGCACCAAGGAAACATTCAGATTACAAAGTTATCTGAAAAGTTATTTTAGGAAATGATATTTTATCTGATCAATTAGTCTTCGAATTAATGAATTATTTACTTTACCTCATGTTAGTCTCATTCCAAACATCGTAAATTGTTGCACGAACCCAGTCTTCACTATGAGTCATCCATACATCAATTGTCTTAAATCATTTATTTATTTCTAAGTAATTCACAAATGCATAAACAAACAAACAAACAAACCAGGTAAATGTAATGATAGGAGAATGTGCCATAGTGGGCTAAACCGGCATGGCGGCTTGTTAGACAAAAGGGGAAGTGGGGGTCGACTAAGTCACTACAGAGTGATAATTTATAACAATTGAAATGCTAATCCTTTACACATTAACACTCACTCATTCGGTAACAATTGCAATCAATATATATATTTACGCTCAGTGTGTCGTCTTGATCGCTGGTGAAAAGTTTATTTTGTAGAATTGTCTGTCTTTGTTAGAGGGGATAGTTCAAAGTGATATTCGTTATAGAATGGATGTTTCGGCGGTTGTCGTTCTTCGCGTTCATTGATACCGAATTCCTAGCAGCAGACTAGTAATTAGTATCAAAGACTTGCTCTCATTCTGTCGGTATCGATAGTCTAAGAGTTTAACCACGTGGTATGGTTCAAAGATTCAGCAATGGTCTACAACCTTTGTTCCCCTCCTAATTCAGCAATGGTCTGCAACCTTTAGCCATCTCGTAATTGAGGTAAGCTTGGTCTGCTGATCGAAAACCCGAAAGAGGTTTTTATTGGGAATGGCAGAAAAGGCTGTCCCAGGATGTCTGACCCTAACTGGGCTCAGGGGCGGTCCTCTGATTTAGTTCAAATCAAAAGGGAATTGTATTTTTATTCATTAAAAAGTCCAAAATCATATTATACAAACAGTATCATACTCACTCATTCATCTTATACAACAATGAGATGTAAACCTCATATCTGAGGCTATTATATAAACAGCATTATGGTAATGTCGCCACACCGTCTCCCATGAGCTTTCCCAAGTTGTGACAAATGGACCAGTTCGTAGCTGGATTCTTAACAGATCTTTTATACTTTCTCCGGAACATGAATAATGTTTGTACCTCAAGTTCTGTGAGGTGGAAGGATTTCCTTTGTCCTCTATGAAAGTTTACTCTCTCTCTACTATGTGTCCATGAGGAGATCCTCTCAGGAATTTATGACCTCTGACCACAGCAGCCTAGTTGAAGGAGGCAATGGGGAGGCAGGGAGAGGGGGATGGGGTTGCTATACCCAAAGAGGCCAACGTCTTGACAGCGTCAATACAGAACTAAGATGGAATCCTACTAAACTGGCTCTGACAATCATTGAATGTGTCAGGTCTTGCAAACTATCACGGACTACAAAGGGAACACCAGCCGCGAGCTGCCCACTTGCATAAGCCTACCAGACGAGTTAAATGCTTGTTTTGAGGCAAGCAGCACTGAACCATGCATAAGAGCACCAGCTGTTCCGTACCTTTCACTCTGTAGCCAATGTAAGACCTTTTTAAACAGGTTAACAGACTGATTACCAGGACTAGGGCTGTTGCAGTGACCATATCACTGCCACACCAGCAGTCATGAGTCATGACCGCAGTACAATTCTAAGTGACCGTTGAGTCACGGTAATCTCCTTTTATGCACTCTGGACAGGCATTAGTAGTACCCAACTCGCCAATGATCATCAGGTCGCTAATGGCATGGTTCTCAGGCCCCTATTTTCCCTCTAACCACAGACATCAATGCAAATTAAATTGAAAATCACAAACACTTATCAAAATAGTATGTGCTTTTAAAACTTCTCACTCTGATCAATTTGAATAAATTCAACAGTTTGAATCGAAAACATGATCATTGTGGATGCTTCAAAACCTGAACTAAAATAATGATTGTGCAGCTATACAATACATAACATACTGCATATTACACAAGGCAGAAAAACATGTAAAAAAAAAGACTGATTTTAAGATATCTTTGGCACATAATTGGTCTAGCCTAAATTAACATTATGGTGGATTTGATTTTGAATAGCCTTGTAATAGGATATGTTTTTTATATTTTCATAATTAATAGGCGGACTCATTACCTTTTTTTTATAAAGAATATCTCACCAGTACAAGTTTCCATCCCATCCCCTCCCCTCTCTCCTTCAGTCCTGTCTCCAGCGCGCATTGAGAGGGGATGTCAACAGTTTAATGAAATTTGTTTTGTTGTGAAAACATGTTACTATCGATGTTCCTGAACAGATTTCACTTGCTTTCCCAAATGAAGCACTGGGTAGCTGCAGGAACAGGGTTGGAGAGCCTAGGGCTGTGGTGGTCACAAAATGTAGTCAGCCGATGATTGTCAAGCAAATAACTGTCAGTCTCATGGTAATTCACCGTTAATTAACATAAACACATTTAGCATCTCCTGGCTTCCACACACAGCCTTCAAGCCATTTTAAAAAGTTGAATAAATCCATGTAATATAGCCTACAACTTCACAATAAATCCATTATTTTAGACAGGTCTAAAGAAGCATGATATGAAGAAAATGGCTATGCCAAATGGGTGTAGGCTACACTAGTTAATTTAGCAGACAAGATTTGCTTATCATTCTGTGGCATTATTTTATAGAATGAAGAATACAATTGAGCAAAAAGCTGAATAAAATATCAATATTTTCTCAACGATTTGAGGGAGTGCGCACATGCGGCTTCTGTGAGTGGGTAACAAAGAAATAGGTATTCCTATATAGAACTTTAGTTCTGTTAACTTTAGGCTATATGTTTTGATTTTTAATACACTGCTCAAAAAAATAAAGGGAACACTAAAATAACACATCCTAGATCTGAATGAATGAAATATTCTTATTAAATACTATTTTCTTTACATAGTTGAATGTGCTGACAACAAAATCACACAAATTATCAATGGAAATCAAATGTATCAACCCATGGAGGTCTGGATTTGCAGTCACTCAAAATTAAAGTGGAAAACCACACTACAGGCTGATCCAACTTTGATGTAATGTCCTTAAAACAAGTCAAAATGAGGCTTAGTAGTGTGTGTGGCCTCCACGTGCCTGTATGACCTCCCTACAATGCCTGGGCATGCTCCTGATGAGGTGGCGGATGGTCTCCTGAGGGATCTCCTCCCAGACCTGGACTAAAGCATCTGCCAACTCCTGGACAGTCTGTGGTGCAACGTGGCTTTGGTGGATGGAGCGAGACACGATGTCCCAGATGTGCTCAATTGGATTCAGGTCTGGGGAACGGGCGGGTCAGTCCATAGCATAAATGCCTTCCTCTTGCAGGAACTGCTGACACACTCCAGCCACATGAGGTCTAGCATTGTCTTGCAGAAGGAGGAACCCAGGGCCAACCGCACTAGCGGTACCTAATGGCAGTCAGGCTACCTCTGGCGAGCACATGGAGGGCTGTGCGGCCCCCCAAAGAAATGCCACCCCACACCATGACTGACCCACCGCCAAACCGGTCATGCTGGAGGATGTTGCAGGCAGTAGGACGTTCTCCACGGCGTCTCCAGACTCTGTCACGTGCACAGTGTGAACCTGCTTTCATCTGTGAAGAGCACAGGGCGCCAGTTGCGAATTTGGCAATCTTGGTGTTCTCTGGCAAATGCCAAACGTCCTGCACGGTGTTGGGCTGTAAACACAACCCCCACCTGTCGACATCGGGCCCTCATATCACCCTCATGGAGTCTGTTTCTGACCGTTTGAGCAGACACATGCACATTTGTGGCCTGCTGGAGGTCATTTTGCAGGGCTCTGGCAGTGCTCCTCCTTGCACAAAGGCGGAGGTAGCGGTCCTGCTGCTGGGTTGTTGCCCTCCTACGGCCTCCTCTACGTCTCCTGATGTACTGGCCTGTCTCCTGGTAGCGCCTCCATGCTCTGGACACTATGCTGACAGACACAGCAAACCTTCTTGCCACAGCTCGCATTGATGTCCCATCCTTTATGAGCTGCACTACCTGAGTCACTTGTGTGGGTTGTAGACTCCTCCTCATGCTAGCACTAGAGTGAAAGCACCGCCAGCATTCAAAAGTGACCAAAACATCAGCCAGGAAGCATAGGAACTGAGAAGTGGTCTGTGGTCACCACCTGCAGAACCACTCCTTTATTGGGGGTGTCTTGCTAATTGCCTATAATTTCCACCTGTTGTCTATCCATTTGCACAACAGCATGTGAAATGTATTGTCAATCAGTGTTGCTTCCTAAGTGGACAGTTTGATGTCACAGAAGTGTGATTGACTTGGAGTTACATTGTTGTTTAAGTGTTCCCTTTATTCTTTTGAGCAGTGTACATTGTAAGGCTGCATGAGACTAATGATTATTAACTGTGTGCGTCCTTATCCAATTCTGAGGTGCATATTGAAGATAATGGAAGAACTGCCCACATTTACTTTTCGACAGCCAACAAGTTGAGTAGGCCTAACGAGCGCACTAGCCTATATCAATCTACTATTCCCCCATAGGACAAAAGTCGACCTATTCTGTGCAAGAAATAAATATTCTGAACAGTTGTGGGATGCGATGGGTGCCAAATTTAATACACGTGCTAGCATCAAAACCTTTTTATGCAATGTGGCTGATGCAACAGATCAGAATGTTTAACTTAAAATGTTGATAGCCTAATAGTTTGTCTTCCCATTATAGGCACAGTAATGCGCACACGGCAGTAGGCTATAAGCGCGAATGTTCCGTTAGCGGAAAACACCATTATCAATAGTGATCGGAAATGTGATTATGCATATAAGGCTTCTTTTATTATTATAAAGGTGCATTTTTATGGTTAAAATTATCTTCCCCAAACTTTAACTTAACGCGCTGTGTATATATATGCCAGTTAGGCTCTACACCCCTTGTAAAGTGGATTGATGTGCTTTAATTTTAAGAAGTTATTTGGCCACTTTAGTTGTGATACAAACCATATTAAAACATATAGGCCTATGGGCTAGGCTAAATGAGGTGTGCGACTATGATTTAGAAAACGTAGCAAAAAAAGGCATGGTTTCTTATGCTGGTCCTCATTCACGAGTGATAGGCTATTGTCACCCATCAGACTATTCTTGATTTAATCTTGTCTTTCCATATAATAAAAAATGTGACATTTTGTTATGATTTAGAATAGACTATTGTCATGCACCTGTATCACCCGGGGCAGCAGGAACAAATACAGTACGTGTCATCTATGCACTTTAAATAGCGAATGGAGGACGCTTTTTTCCCCCCATGATTTATTTTCATGCCAGCCAGGTAGGCTATACTTCTGTTGTAAATATAAGCAATGTGCTTAATATTAGGAATGTTGAGAAATAAATATAGTAGGCCTAGCCTATAGAAAGCTGATGGGATCCTCCTCTTTTTATTAGCAGCCATCACTCTATTTTCCACAGCAATTAAATAGCCTATAGAAATGTTGCGCAACATGAGATCATGGGCCCTTTGGGTGTTTGATTTAGATTTTCAAATACGTTTCCATTGATGTCAGAGTGATTAGAGGGACAATAGAGTGCTGAATACCAGGCAGTTAGCAAGTTTGGTAGGCTACTAATGACCAGCAGCAGCATCAGAACTTGGAGAAGCCTAATTACCGTGACTAAAGCGGTCATGTGGAATTTGACTGCCTTCATGACTCGTGACCGCCGGTAATAGTCACCGCAACAGCCCTTGGAGAGCCCATGGTAGACTTTAGGCGGAATATCACCTGTCTGTCGCGCAGCGAAATTACCAGAGTAGCAACCTGACATGAGTGAAAAATTACCGGCGGGAAAGTGGCCTCCATTCGCTATTCCAGTGTATACGGATGACATGTAATTTTTAGTCTTACCCCTGTTCATGCCCATTTCATAACGGGCCATTCTAAATTGAAACTTGACATATTAGTGAAGTCAAGATTAAATTGAGAATAGTCTGATGGTTGTTGTAACATTACAGCCTTATTCTAAAATGGATGAAATAAAATGTTTTCCTCATCAATATCCCATAACGACAAAGTGAAAACAGGTTTTTAGAAATGTTTGCAAATGTATTAAAACTAAAAAACAGATACCGTATTTACATACAGTGAGCACCATAATTCATTGGACAGTGACCATTTTTTTGTTGTTATTTTGGTTCTGTACTCTAGCACTTTGAGTTTGACAATGAGGGTGAAGTGCAGACTCAGCTTTAATTTGAGGGTATTTTCATACATATCGGATGAACCGTTTAGAAATGACAGCACCTTTTGTACATGGTCCCCCCCATTTTAAGGTACTACAAGTATTTGTTGAATTGGCTTCACAGATGTGTGTCGTTAGGCAGGTGTATTCATTCGTGTCGTTAGTGAATGCAGCAGAGCTGTTAATGAATAGTATTGATTCTAGACTTTGCTATTGCCTTTAGAGGTTGTTGTTGGGGAGTGACAACATGAGGAAGACCGCAGTGTCAATGCAAATGAGGCTGGCCGTCATAAGGCTCAGAAATGAAAATCAATCAATCAGGAACATTGCAGAAACCCTGGGCCCAAGTCAACAGTTTGGTTCATCATTAACAAGAAAAAAACAAAAACTCAATGTCAAAAGACCCGGTAGACTGAGGAAGACCACTGTAGTGGATGGCTGGAGAATACTCTCTATGGTGAAGAAAACCCCCCTGACAACAGCCCAACAGATCAAAAACACTCTCCTGGATGCAGGTGTAGATGTGTCAGTCTACCATACGTAGAAGACTACACCAGCAGGACTACAGTGCAAACCACTGATGAGCCTGAAGAACAGAAAGGCGAGATTACAGTTTGCTAAAAAGCACCTAAAAGAGCCCCAAGAGTTCTGGAAAAAAGTATTGTGGACAGGTGAGACAAAGATTAACATGTACCAGAGTGATGGAAAGTGTGGAGAGAAAAAAAAAACATGCCCATGATCCAAAGCATACCACCTCATCTGTGAAACATGGTGGAGGGGGTGTTATGGCTTGAGCCTGTATGGCTGCCAGTGGAACAGGCTCACTTGTCTTCATTGATGATATGACTGCAGACAGAAGTAGAACAATACATTCTGAAGTCAACAGAAATATTTTATCTGCTCAGATTAAACCAAATGCCTCAACTCATTGGACGGCGCTTCATCATGCAACAAGACAATGACCCGTAACATACTTCTAGAGCAATGAAGGGGTTTTTGATGGCCAAAAAGTGGAAAATCCTTGACTGTCCGAGTCAATCATCAGATCTTAATCCAATTGAACATGGATTTTACATGCTGAAGAGGAGACTGAAGGCAATAAGTCCCTGAAACAAGCAGGAGCTGAAGATGGCTGCAGTACAGGCCTGGCAGAGCATCACCAGGGAAGATACCCAGCATCTGGTGATGTCGATGCATCGCAGACTTCAAGCAGTCATTGCATGCAAAGGATATGCGACCAAATATGAACAATTATTACTTTATTCTACATTATGTTAAACTGTCCAATGTTTTTTGATGCCTGAAAATGGGGGGGGGGAGACTATGTACAAAAGCTTCTATAATTTGTAAACTGTTCATCCGACATGTATGAAAATGCCCTCAAATGAAGGCTGATAGTCTGCACTTCACCCTCATTGTAATTGTATCCTTTCAAACTCAGTGCTAGAGTACAGAACCAAAATAACAAAAAAAAAATGGTCACTGTCCAATGAATTATGGTGCTCACTGTAAGTATTCAGCCCCTTTGCTATGAGACTCTCAATTGAGCTCCGGTACATCCTGTTTCCATTGATCATCCTTGAGATGTTTCTACAACTTGATTTGGAGTCCACCTGTGGTAAATTCAATTGATTGGACATGATTTGGAAAGGCACACACCTGTCTATATATAGGGTCCCACAGTTGACAGTGCATGTCATAGCAAAAACCAAGCCATGAGGTCGAAGCTCCGAGACGGTATTGTGTCGGCACAGATCTGGGGTAGTGTACCAAAATATTTCTGCAGCATTGGTCCCCAAGAACACACTGGCCTCCATCCATTCTTAAATGGAAGAAGTTTAGAACCACCAAGACTCTTCCTAGACCTGGCAGCCCGGCCAGACTGTGCAATCTGGGGAGAAGGGCTTTGGTCAGGGAGGTGACCAAGAACCCGATGGTCACCGTGACAGAGCTCCACCAATCAGGCCTTTATGGTAGAGTGGCCAGACGGAAGCCACTTCTCAGTGAAAGGCACATGACAGCCTGCTTGGAGTTTGCCAAAAGTAAAAAGGACTCTGACCATGAGAAACAAGATACTCTGGTCTGATGAAACCAAGATTGAACTCTTTGGCCTGAATGCCAAGCGTCACATTTGGAGGAAACCAGGCACCACTCATCCACTGGCCAACACCATCCCTACAGTGAAGCATGGTGGTGGCAGCATCATGCTGTGGGGATGTTTTTCAGTGGCAGGGACTGGGAGACCAGTCAGGATCAAGGGAAAGATGAACAGAGTGAAGTACAGAGATCCTTGATGAAAATCTGCTCAGGACCTCGGCTTAGGGCGAAGGTTCACCTTCCAACAGGAGAATGAACCTAAGCACACAGCCAAGACAATGCAGGAGTGGCTTCGGGACAAGTGTCTGAACGTCCTTGATTGGCCCAGACTTGAACCCAATCGAACATCTCTTGAGAGACCTGAAAATAGCTGTGCAGTGACTCTCCCCATTCAATCTGACAGAGCTTGAGAGGGTCTGCAGAGAAGAATGTGAGAAACTCTCCAAATACAGGTGTGCCAACCTTTGTAGCATCATACCCCAGCAGAATCTAGGCTGTTATCGCTGCCAAAAGTGCTTCAACAAAGTACTAAGTAAAGGGTCTGCATACTTTTTATTTTTTTTTATTTTTAAAATTGCACATATCTGAACCTGTTTTTGCTTTGCCATTTTGGGGTGTTGTGTGTAGATTGATGAGAACCAAAACAATTGAATCAATTTTAGAATAAAGCTGTAACCTAACAAAATGTGGAAAAAGGGGAGGGGTCTGAATACTTTCCGAATGCACTGCATGTACATATCTACCCCAATTTCCTCATACTGCTGCATCGACTCTGTACTGATACCCCGTGTATATAGCCAAGTTAAAGTTACTCATTGTATTTATTCCTCGTGTTATTTTCAATTTGTCTCTGCATTGTTGGGAAGGGACCCTTAAGTAAGCATTTCCCTGTTAGTCTACAGCTGTTGTTTATGAAGCATGTGACAAATGACATTTCATTTGATGAGTGCCATCCTGGTCATAACACCATAAAAGAGGAACAAATCCTTTATACAGCACTTTTTTTCTCCACCCTCTTCCTTTCTCTCACTCTTTCTTTTAACGGTTTCCAACCATTCATGGTGCAGAGAAAGCCTGTCTCTGGGAGGCTTTGGCTAGATGAGTGGATACTCTCTCTCACGTATACTCTCTCACTTAATTTTTTACTTTCCCATTACATGCTCACTCTCTCTCTCGCTCTGTTCCCTACCCTCCCTCGCTCACTGACTTTCACTCTTTGTCTGTCTGTCTGTCTGTGTCGGTCTGTCTGTCATTCACTCCCTCTCCTCTGTGCCAATAAATCATTTGAGTTTGAGATGGGAGCCAACAGCATTGTTTAACTTCTTTCTCCCCTGAACCCCCTCGTCCGACCCCTATAAAGACAAAAATGGTCTGACTGACTGCTCGCTCAGTTTGCTCCAAACACTAGACCAGGACACCGACAAAAGGTTTCATTTGAAGCCTCAGGGCGAAGAGTTTAGCCAACTCTGAGACAAGCGTCTAATAAAGCGAAAGACTGAGGGAGGGGCTAGCTGGAATGAGAGGGGACGGGACATTTTCCCCTCAGGACTTGTGTGGCGGCGTTCATGAGTGACACACACACACACACACACACACACGATACTGTATCTCAGTCCCGAGTCTGTTTGTCTAGAGGTCATAGCCCAGCGCTGCCAGTGGCATGCTGTGAATGACTGCTTCTAGCGCTGCCTCTATTTGGCCACAAACCGCTTCAAAACTTAAGTCGCCATACGAGGAAGCTACTTTCCAACATGTGTGTTGATTTAGCTACAAGGCAGTAGCACGTTCATGCATACAGAAATGGCATACATGGCAACTTGGTGATTGAGGGTTCTACCATCTTTTTTGACGGTATGGTTGTATTTGTCTGTATTTTATGCTTCTGAATATAATAGTGATGGGGAAAAATCTATACACTTCCATAATGTAATCTTATTTTGGACAATTTTATATTGTTACTTTGACTCCAACTATTGATTTGTTAAAAAATAAAACATTTTGTTGTTGCTAGATAGCCTTAGCAAATGCTAGTCAGCTCAGCCGTACCTGCGCCAGAACACTGGCACGATTCATCCTTCAGCTTGTTCTCAATCTTCTTTTTTTAAATAGTAAGCCGATATGTTTTCAACACTTTTTTTTTATAACCATGACTGATCAATACTCATGATCTCTCTCATCTTTCTGTGCGCAATATGTTTTGACGCTCGCAGTATCGAATCGTAGTACCTAATAGAATGATGAGAATCGCAATACATATTGTATCAGCGCGTAAGTATCGTGATATGGTTCCTGGCAATTCCCAGCCCTACTGAATAATACAAATTCAAAATATGTTTTATGAGTAGTGCATGACCCTCGATGGCAACAAATGAATTCTAAGTGGTTTTAAGGGGATGATTTATTTTATATTCAACCGAACATAACTGGGAGGGAAGTATTCCAATTTGTAGAACTTTTCATTTTCTTTAGCACTGTCTCAGCATGTCTTTATAGACAATACTGTAGACTGGTATTGACGATATATAAGCCCAGCCGTACTACCCATGGTATTTTACTGGTTGTGTCTCCGAGAGTGACGGGTGCAGGTGTGTTGTCTGACCTCTTGACCTCTCACCTTGGCTTTAACGGCTGCTAACCCGGTCAGCTGTTAAGGTCAAGTCACTGCAGAGCCCAGGGTGGAATCTGAAGGCTTTGAAATGAGTTTGGTTTGACCAGGACAGGTCATATAGATATTAATAAGACTGCTGGAGTACAGTAGTTTGAATTGGCTGATAACCTTTAGTAGGCATAGGCCTATATTTGATCCTACGTTAGAATTGATAGCCTAGATAACGATGTTACTTTTTGACATCGATTGAGTCATTTTTTTAAGACCATGTTCCCCGACCACAGCTTTCAAACATTCAACTTATTTTTATAGTTGTTGTTTATATTCTTTCACCCCATTTTTATGCATAGTGCCAAGTAGTAAAAAGCCACACGACCCCATACGCCAGTTCCTTGGCCAACCCGACAGTCTCATTGTTGTTGGGTGAGCCACTCGCTCTTTAATAACCCACTCCAGCTTCCTTAGGACCTAGCCCAGCATTCCCACTGCCGACGGCCACGGCTTGGCACCTCTCCAGGGCACAACCTAATCAGCTTACCGCTACCTCCATCCCTCCCTCCCTCTGCTCCGCTCCCTCTCCACTCCCTCCTCTGTTATTTTGTTTTTCAAACTCCTTCATTACCCCCCCCTGCCCCAAACAGCTCACTCTATCCCAAGGGTACTGCACTGGGAACAGCAGGCTGATGGCTAGGCACTGCAGAACAATGTTACAACAGGCTAACAGCTAGGCACAGACCTGAAAAAAAGAACTGTTACAGCAGGCTAATGGCTAACTGCAACGTACAGGGCTGCGTAAAATGAAGGCTAACAGAGCACTGTTACAGCACTGTTGAGGAATGTTTCACCCTAGTACCAGGGTGTCAAACAGAGACCATAGAGTTCCTAGAAGAGCACATGTGGGTGAATGAGTTCACTAGCCTGACTTGTCTTAATTACTTTATCAGCTCGGGTGGTGATTTGAGTCAATAGTTGGACATGTGCCCTGAGATTTCCACTAAAGACTCATTATTTGAGGCCTGACTGCACTTGTTATGTTCTGTTATTGCTTGACTGGGTGTAAAATGGTAGACGTGAGCTAGCAGGGTAAGTATGACGATTGGGATGTTGTACAAACATGAAACTTGTGTAGTAGCAGTGTGTCCTCTGTTTTAAGCAGTGGAAATGAAAGCATGGAAATCAACGTATGGCCCTCTTTACATAATAATAATAATAATCAACTTTTAAGGCGCTATTCATTACCTAAAGACTCAAAGCGCATTAATAAAGCAACACAAAAAGACCAACCAATTTTGAAAAACATCATCCATGAGATGGAAGGTAATCAAATTGTATTTGTCACATGCGCCAAATACAACAGGTGTAGTAGACCTTACCGTGAAATAGTTACTTACAAGCCCTTGACCAACAATGCAGTTCAAGAAAGAGTAAAAAAATGTAAAAAAAAGATTAACTAAAAAGAGTAAATGTAATTAAAAAGGAGCACAACAAAATGACATAACAATAACGAGGCTATATACAGGGGGTACCGGTACCGAGTCAATGTGCGGGGGTACAGGTTAGTCAAGGTAATTTGTACATGAAGGTAGGGGTAAAGTGACAATGCATAGATAATAAACAGTGATTAGCAGCAGTGTAAAAACAAGGAGGGGTGTGTGTGTGTGTGTGTGTGTGTGTGTGTGTGTGTGTGTGTGTGTGTGTGTCAATGTGAATAGTCCGGGTGGCCATTTGATTTAATTGTACAGCAGTCTTATAGCTTGGGGGTAGACACTGTTAAGGAGCCTTTTGGACCTAGTGCCGCTTGCCGTGCGGTGGCAGAGAGAACAGTCTGACTTTTGGGACTGGAGTCTTTGTCAATTTTTTGGCCTTCCTCTCACACTGCCTAGTATATAGGGCGGCAGGGTAGCCTAGTGGTTAGAGCGTTGGACTAGTAACCGGAAGGTTGCAAGTTCAAATCTCCGAGCTGACAAGGTACAAACCTGTCGTTCTGCCCCTGAACAGGCAGTTAACCCACTGGTCCTAGGCCGTCATTGAAAATAAGAATTTGTTCTTAACTGACTTGCCTAGTTAAATAAAGGTAAAATAAATAAATACAAATATATCAGTCCTGGATGGCAGGAAGCTTGGCCCCAGTAATGTATTGGGCCGTATGTATTACCCTCTATTAGAGGTCAAGGAATTTGGATTTTTTTTTTCAAATGCCGATACCGATTATTGGAGGATCAAAAAAAGCCGATACCAATTAATCGGCTGAAAATCACAGAAAATCACATTGTAGGCTTTTTAATGAATTTATTAGCAAAATATGGTGGAATTTTTTTTTGTTATTGACCAAATACTTATTTTATCTCAATACTTTGTTATATACCCTTTGTTGGCAATGAGAGGTCAAACGTATTCTGTAAGTCTTCACAAGGTTTTCACACACTGTTGCTGGTATTTTGGCCCATTCCTCCATGCAGATCTCCTCTAGAGCAGTGATGTTTTGGGGCTGTTGCTGGGCAACACGGACTTTCAACTCCCTCCAAAGATTTTCTATGGGGTTGAGATCTGGAGACTGGCTAGGCCACTCCAGGACCTTGAAATGCTTCTTACGAAGCCACTCCTTCGTTGCCAGGGCGGTGTGTTTGGGATCATTGTCATGCTGAAAGACCCAGCCACGTTTCATCTTCAATTTCCTTGCTGACGGACTGAGGTTTTCACTCAAAATCTCACGATACATGGCCCCATTCATTCTTTCCTTTACACGGATCAGTCGTCCTGGTCCCTTTGCAGAAAAACAGCCCCAAAGCATAATGTTTCCTCCCCCATGCTTCACAGTAGGTATGGTGGATGGTTTGGATGCAACTCAGCATTCTTTGTCCTCCAAACACGACGAGTTGAGTTTTTACCAAAAAGTTATATTTTGGTTTCATCTGACCATATGACATTCTCCCAATCTTCTTCTGGATCATCCAAATGCTCTCTAGCAAACTTCAGACGGGCCTGGACATGTACTGGCTTAAGCAGGGGGACACGTCTGGCACAGCAGGATTTGAGTCCCTGGCGGCATAGTGTGTTACTGATGGTAGGCTTTGTTACTTTGGTCCCAGCTCTCTGCAGGTCATTCACTAGGTCCCCCCGTGTGGTTCTGGGGTTTTTGCTCACCGTTCTTGTGATCATTTTGACCCCACGGGGTGAGATCTTGCGTGGAGCCCCAGATCTAGGGAGATTATCAGTGGTCTTGCATGTCTTCCATTTCCTAATAATTGCTCCCACAGTTGATTTCTTCAAACCAAGCTGCTTACCTATTGCAGATTCAGTCTTCCCAGCCTGGTGCAGGTCTACAATTTTGTTTCTGGTGTCCTTTGACAGCTCCTTTGTCTTGGCCATAGTGGAGTTTGGAGTGTGACTGTTTGAGGTTGTGGACAGGTGTCTTTTATACTGATAACAAGTTCAAACAGGTGCCATTAATACAGGTAATGAGTGGAGGACAGAGGAGCCTCTTAAAGAAGAAGTTACAGGTCTGTGAGAGCCAGAAATCGTGCTTGTTTGTAGGTGACCAAATACTTACTTTCCACCATAATTTGCAAATAAATTCATTAAAAATCCTACAATGTGATTTTCTGGATTTTTTTTCCTCATTTTGTCTGTCATAGTTGAAGTGTACATATGATGAAAATTACAGGCCTCTCATCTTTTTAAGTGGGAGAACTTGCACAATTGGTGGCTGACTAAATACTTTTTTGCCCCACTGTATTTGTAATAATGACAATTACAACAATACTTAATGAACACTTTATTTTAACTTAGTATAATACATAAAATCAATTTAGTCTCAAATAAATAACGAAACATGAGCAATTTGAACTAAATTATGCAAAAATGTGTTTGAGAAGAATGTAAAGTGCAATATGTGCCATGTAAAAAAAGCTAACGTTTGAGTTCCTTGCTCAGAACATGAGAACATATGAAAGCTGGTGGTTCCTTTTAACATGAGTCTTCAGTATTCCCAGTTAAGAAGTTTCAGGTTGTAGTTATTAGAGGACTTTTTTCTCTATACCATTTGTACTTCATATAACTTTTGACTATTGGATGTTCTTATAGGCACTATAGTATTGCCAGCCTAATCTCGGGAGTTGATAGGCTTGAAGTCATAAACGGCGCTGTGCTTCAAGCATTGCGAAGAGCTGCTTGCAAACGCAGGAAAGTGCTGTATTTGAATGAATGCTTACGAGCCTACTGCTGCCTACTACCGCTCAGTCAGACTGCTCTATCAAATCATAAACTTAATTATAACATAATAAACACACAAATACTAGCCTTAGGTCATAAATATGGTCAAATCCGTTAACTATCATTTCAAAAACAAAACGTTTATTCTTTCAGTGAAATATGGAACCGTTACGTATCTAACGGGTGGCAACCCGAAGTCTAAATATTGCTGTTACATTGCACAACCTTCAATGTTACGTCATCATTATGTAAAATTCTGGCAAATGAATTACGGTCTTTGTTAGGAAGAAATGGTCTTCACACAGTTCGCAACGAGCCAGGTGTCCCAAACTGTTGCATATACCCGGATTCTGCTTGCACTGAACACGAGAAGTTGCACCATTTCCCTAGTAAATATTGCCTGCTAACATGAATTTCTTAACTAAATATGCAGGTTTTAAAAGTGTTTTTTAAGAAAGGCATTGATGTTTATGGTTAGGTTCATTGGTGCAACGATTGTGCTTTTTTTCACGAATGAGCTCTTGTTAAATCATCACCTGTTTGGCGAAGTAGGCTGTGATTCATTGACAAATTAACAGGCACCGCATTGATTATATGCAATGCAGGACAAGCTAGTTAAACTAGTAATATCATCAACCATGTGTAGTTAAATAATGATTTTGTTTAGATTGATTTTGTTTTTCATAAGATAAGTTTGATGCTAGCTAGCAATTTACCTTGGCTCCTTGCTGCACTCGCAAAACAGGTGGTCAGCCTGCCACAGTCTCCTCGTGGATTGCAAAGTAATTGGCCATAATCATCGTTCAAAAATGACGATTACCGATTGTTATGAAAACTTGAAATCGGCCCTAATTAATCGACCATGCCCTCTAAAATGCCTTATAGACAGATGCCGAGCAGTTGCCATACCAGGCGGTGATGCAACCAGTCAGCAGGATGCTCTTGATGGTGCAGCTGCAGAACTTTTTGAGGATCTGGGGACCCATGCCAAAGCTTTTCAGTCTCCTGAGGGGGGAAAAGGTGTTGTTGTGCCTTCTTCGCGACTGTCTTGGTGTGTTTGGACCATGATAGTTTGTTGGATGTGGACACCAAGGAACATGAAATTCTCAACCCGAACAACTACAGCCACTTCGATGTTAACGGGGGGCCTAATGAGAAGGTCGGGAACATTCATTGCTTGAGTGGTCATCAGAGGAAGGTGGTCAAAGGGGGATAGCAAGCAAAGATGGTCTTTTGAAGCAAGTCTAGGGGCAGGTAGGCAGCACGGTTTTATCAAGGTGGCTCGCCGTCCCTGCCGTCTGTGTGGCTTCTCCATAATAGGACTTGGATAAGGTTTGAGCTCAGCTACTGCGGTTCATGGACTCTGTAGTAGGCGGTGTCCATGAAATTAAGCACCCACTTGGCATTCATGTGGCGTCAGAAAGCAGAAAATGTTTATCATACAAGATATAGGGTCTTTGTCTTTTCAGTCGACTTGGTTATTTGTATGATGATTACTATGGTGGTGGTGAAGTGCCCAGTTGTTGCCAGCGAAGCAGTACATTCCCAATAAAGCCGGTCAACCCAAGTGCTGTGTCAGAGGACACTGCAGAGACCCAGACAATGCTGCTTGGCTCCTACCATCTGATCCTGGATCTGTTGCTCAATGTACTGAGGAATCCACTCTTTACAGAATTGTTTTTGATTAGAAATTAAACTGATTAAATGGAATGTGGACATTTTTGTTGGAACTTTTCAAAAAAAGAGTTGTCCATCAAACTGGCACTACCATTGTTATTGGATCGTAGTTGTTCTTGGATAGGTTGCCCTGGTGACACAGCAGGTAGCGTCATACATTTTGATTGGCCCGTGTTGTGGAGAGTGGTCAAGTGTCAAAGGCTTCACGCTGGTTATGTGTTTACTCACTGAATATTCCATAAACTAAAGCCAAGTCACCTAGGGGGTTTAGATAAGCCATCCCTTCCTGTTACTATGGGAACAGGATCAACGGCCCTGACCTAGGCAGTCAATAAAATCAAAACGGTCTCTCTCGCTGTTGCAGATCTCTCTACTCCCTTTTCATCCCATCTGCCATATTACATAATACAAAAAAAGGAACATGGAACATTGTTCACCAAATGTACACATCTTGTAATATGAATGAATTGCTCAGACTATAAAATCAGCAGCAAAGTGTGAAAAGTGGGGGCTGAATGATGAGAGCAGACGGACACAGCAGATGCGTCGAAGCAGGTGGGCGTCAGAACAGTAGGATGGTGAGAGGCAGAGGGAAACCATACAGACAGAGATGCAGTGTCTTCAAAAGTATTCATACCCCTTGACTTATTCCATATTTTGTTGTGTAACAGCCGGAATTCAAAATGTAGAACATTTTTTGGAACTCTCACCCAGCTGCACGACAATACCCCACCCATACTGACAAAGTACAAATATGTTTTTAGGAATCTTTGCAGCTGTGAGTCTTTCTGGGTAAGTCTCAAAGATTTGCACACCTGGATTGTACAACATTTGCACGTTTTATAAAAAAAAATATTCAAGCTCTGTCAAGTTGGTTGTTGATCATTGCTAGACAGCCATTTTCAATTCTTGCCATAGATTTTCAAGCAGATTTAAGTCGAAGCTTGTAACTAGGCCACTCAAGAACATTCAATGCTGTCTTTGTTTTAGGTTATAGTCCTGCTGAAAGGGGAATTACTCTGTCACTTGGAAAGCAGACTGAACCAGGTTCTCTAGGACTTTACCTGAGCCTAGCTCCAATCCTGTTTCTTTTTAGCCTAAAAAAAACTCCCTAGTCCTTGCCGATGCCGAACATACCCATAACATGATGCAGCCATCACCATGCTTGAAAATATGAAGTGTGGTATTCAAGGTTGTGTTGGCTTTGCCCCAAACATAACGCTTTGTGTTCAGGACATAACATTTATTCTTTTCCACAATTTTTTGCAGTTGTACTTTAGTGCGTTATTACAAACAGGATGCATGTAATGGAATATTTTCTACATGCTTCCTTCTTTTCACTCTGTCATTTAGGTTAGTATTGTGGAGTAACTTCAATGTTGATCCCACTTAGTGTGTAATGGCTCTGATAGTTTTCTCCTAACTGTTTTAAATCCACCATTGGCCTCATGGTGAAATCCCAGAGCGGTTTCCCTCCTCTCTGGCAACTAAGATGACCCTAATTAGATATTTAATGAAGAATGAAAACGTGAAATGTATCCAGCCAGCTGACATATTCATGCTTCGCCTATTCCTCTCTGATGCAATACCGTTTCACAAACATGCTTATCTAGGCTTACACCAGCACTGGTACCAGGCAGTATTAGCTAGCTAGCTAGCTAACGTTGCGACACTTAGCCGCTAATGCTAATCGCTAGTTAGTACTAACACAAATTATTTCAGCAGCACCTTGCTAAGAAAAGACAAACTAGCAAACAGTCGTTTACAAGACAGTAAGATACGCAAACGAAGTGTAATTATAGAATGCTTGTGGAAAGCAGCATGTCACCAACATTGTTGCATCCGCCTGACCATGCGGGCCGAAGAAAGTGCTCGTGACTCCGGTCAAGCAACTGCTCTCTCCTTGAGTGACAGGGGGGCAGGGCTTTGTGTGGCTCGCGGCATACAGCAGCAGTAGGGGGAGAGCGATGACTGACTTGAGAAGCAAACTAGAGTAAACTCTGAAAATGGACATTCCACGCGCTGGAGTTGCATATCACATTTAACAAACCAAACATTGGAATACCGTTAAAGGTCAAGTAAAAACTCAAACTGGTCTGTGTCAAACTGGTCCGTTATATAGTAAACTGCGGTATACCGCGTGGTGTGTAGTCGAGGCCATATGCAACCAAAATTCATTATTTCAATTCACAAGATGGCATGAACGCACGTCAGCCATCGAGAATTGAACCTCTGTGATTCTTGAG
The DNA here is from genome assembly GCF_018296145.1 of Oncorhynchus tshawytscha. Classification (NCBI taxonomy): domain Eukaryota; kingdom Metazoa; phylum Chordata; class Actinopteri; order Salmoniformes; family Salmonidae; genus Oncorhynchus; species Oncorhynchus tshawytscha. Next base: position 11,692,733 of record NC_056452.1, on the reverse strand, counting down.
CTTGGACACTGACCATAGGATGTGACGCAACGCGAGCACAACACAGGCAGTGAAGCAGCTTTCACTGATTTCAAAGGAAGCATTTCCTCAACTGCTGATGGCAATCCCGGACGCCCGATGGCTATAATGTAGCAGGGCCGTGAGACTGACTCAAACACAGATTATATATATCTATACACACACAGAGAATTCTGAGAGATACACACACACACACACACACTGACAGGCATGACTATTTATGCTCAGCAACACAGAATCAGATGAATGGGTACAATTTGACAGTTCTAAAGATTCACCCATACACTCTTACTCTGTCAATCTCTTTTCTCTCTTGCTCTGTCACGAACGCACACGTACACACCAGAGCTGTAGCAGTTATGTGAACGTATGGAAAAAGATGGCATGACAACACAGGTATTTCATATCTAGCTGTTCTACTAGCTCAAATAATCTTCATCCTCCAACTCACTCTCCTCCTCTTCCTCCTCCTCTGCATTCTGAGCTCTGGCACTCTCCAGTCCTGCAAATGTAACATTAAACCGCCCACACCACGCTCAATGGAGAGGAATGGCGCTGCAATGGAAAGCAGACGTTTTATATGCTCCTCACCAATTCTGCTATTTTGTATGGTTTTTCCCTGTTCTTAACATTTTTTTTGGACACATTTTGTCCGCCATCGTTTCCTATGACTAGAGCTGTTGCTGTGACCGTGTTACCGCCACACTGGCCGTTATGGCCGGAGTAAAATTCCATGTGACCGTTGAGTCACGGTAATCTCCATTCATACACTCTGGACATGCATTGGTAGTACCCAACTTGCTAACGACCATCAGGTCCTAATGGCCTGGTACTCCGGGCTGTATTGTCCCTCTAACCACAGACCTCAATGGAAATGCAATTGGAAATCACATCAAACACTTTTCATGAAAAACAAGTAGGCCTATTGTACTTTTTAAAACTCACCTCACTGTGATGGTCAATTTGAAGAAAGAAATTCAACAGCAGGTTGAAGCAGTGTTCAAATGTGGATGTTTCGAAAGCATAACACAACAAAATGGACAGCGTTTTCAAAGGGGAATTCAAAACGCCCATAGGCACATTAGCGCATATGCATGTGCTTATGAGCCCTAGCCCGAATAAAAATAAATAATAAACCTGAATAAAAATGGACAATTTAGGGCATCCCGAGTGGTGCAGCGGTCAAAGGCTCTGCATCGCAGTGCTTGAGGCGTCACTACAGACCCGGGTTCAATCCCAGGCTGTGTCACAGCCAACTGTGACCTGGAGACCCATTGAGGCGTCGCACAATTGGCCCAGCGGTCGTCCGGGTTAGGGGAGGGTTTGGCCGGCGGGGATTTCCTTGTCCCATCACGCTCTAGCGACTCCTTGTGGTGGGCCGAGTGCCTGAATGCTGACTTCGGTCGCCAGCTGGACGGTGTTTCCTCCGACACATTGGTACGGCTGGCTTCCGGGTTAAGCGAGCAGTGGGCCAAGAATCAGTGAGGCTTGGCAGGGTAGTATTTTGAAGGACGCATGACTCTCAACCTTTGCCTCTCCCGAGTCCCATCGCCACAACTCCTGTATGGACTAGACTGTCTACCAATAGGCTATCATGAAATTGGGGAGAAAAGGTGTAAAAAGTACAAAATATAAATATGACAAATTTGAGGAAAAGTCTGAATGTGGACTGTATTATTATACATACTGGATGAAATTGTTACCTTTTTATAACTATGTTCTCTCAGTAATAAAGCCCTTTAGTGGGGAAAAACTCATTCTGATTGGCTGTTGTCTCATAGCCATGGTTGGGCCTGGGAGGGCATAGGCCCACCCACTTGGGAGCCAGGCCCAACCGTGGCTACGCTCTTACCCAGTCATGTGAAATCCATATACTGGGTCTAATGAATATATTTCAATTGACTGATTTCCTTTTATATGAAATGTAACTCAGTCAAATCTTTGACATTGTTGCATTTATATTTTTGTTCAGTATAATTTTACATATGAGTAAAGACTAGATTAAATTGAGAATAGTCTGATGTGTGAAAATATGATCACTTGTTGAGACAACAGCAGTGTAGCCTGAGGCAAGGAACAGAGCACAAGATTGTTTTGCTACTCAAATCATCAATAGCCTGTAGCCGTACCATGCAGCCCATTATATATTTTGGATTTCTAAGACATTCCAAGGTTTATATCATTCACAACTAAAGCTGCCAAATAACTACATCTAGCATAAAGGACCTGTTTCATTGTTACCTCAACATAGCTACTTCATATGCACACTCGTTCCATAATGGGGAAAAAATATCCTTTCTCTTTTATTCAGTTCAATTATATTCTTACTGTAAAAGAATGGTGCGAGACTTATACGCGTATCTTGTGAGCTTGAACAAGCCTATGGCATGGAGCATAGCCAGATAACTAACATGCAGTAGGCCAACTTAATACTCTGTTCTTCTGAAATACATTTTCTTCATATCATAATGTTTTCGTTTAGACCTGACTCAAATAAATAATGGATTTGTGACGGTGTCTATTAAATCGATTTATTAGACTTTTAGTAGTTGTTCCAAAAGTGAGCATCAGCAGCTTGTATGCGTGACGAAACAGCTGGTGCACAATTTCTAATATTAGCAAAGTCTCGAGGTTCTGCTCGCCTGAGTTAAAATACCTCATGATGAGCCTGTAGACCATACTATTTACCATCTATTTATAACCACAAACTGATGCTGGCAGGAAGACCTCACTCAACGAGCTGTATAGGTTCATAGGCAAACAAGAAAACGCTCATCCAGAAGCGGTGGTCCTAGTGGCCGGTGATTTTAATTCAGGAAACCTGAAATCTGTTTTACCTCATTTCTACCAGAATGTCACCTGTGCAACTAAAGGTGAACTTTTTACTCACCTTTACTCAATACACAGAAAATCATAGAAAGCTCTCCCTCGCCCTCCGTTTGGTAAATCTGACCATAACTCTCTCCTCCTGATTCCTGCGTACAAGCAAAAACTCAAACCGGAAGTACCAGTGACTCGCTCAATACAGAAGTGGTTCAATGAAGCAGATGCTAAGCTACAGGACTGTTTTGCTAGCGCAGACTGGAATATGTTCTGGGATTCCTCCTATGGCATTGAGGAGTTTTAACACATCAGTCACCGGCTTCATTAATAAGTGCATTGACGATATTGTCCCCACAGTGACCATATGTACAGTGCATTCGGAAAGTATTCAGACCCCTAGACTTTTCCCACATTTTGTTATGTTACAGCCTTATTCTAAAATGGATTAAATAAAAATACATTTAAAAATCCTTATCAATCTTCACACGATAACCCATAATGATAAAGCAAAAACAGAAATACCTTATTTACATAAGTATTCAGACCCTTTACTATGAGACTCGAAATGAGCTCAGGTGCATCCTGTTTCCATTGATCGTCCTTCATGTTTCTACAACTTGATTGAAGTCCACCTGCGTTAAATTCAATTGATTAGACATGATTTGGAAAGGCACACACCTGTCTATATAATGTCCCACAGCTGACAGTGCATGTCATAGCAAAAACCACGCTATGAGGTCGAAGGAATTGTCGTTAGAGCTCCGAGGATTGTGTCGAGGTACCGATCTGGGGTAGGGCATTAAAAATGTTCTGTAGCATTGAAGGTCCCCAAGAACAATGGAAGAAGTTTGGAACCACCAAGACTGTTCCTAGAGCTGGCCGCCAGGCCAAACTGAGCAATCAGGGGAGAAGGGCCTTGGTCTACAAGGTGAGCAAGAACCCGATGGTCACTCCGAAACACAACACAACCAAGCCACACTGCTTCTTAACACAGCGCGCAGGAGACAAGGACAGCCCTGCCGGCCAAACCCTCCCCTAACCCGGACGACGCTGGGCCAATTGTGCGCCGCCCAATGGGTTTCCCGCAGCCTCCGGCTGCTACAGAACCCAGAATCTCTAGTGGCACAGACCACAGCGCCACTCGGGAGGCCATCTGAGGAAACCAAGATTGAACTCTTTGGTCTGAATGCCAAGTGTCATGTCTGGAAGAAACCTGGCACCATCACTACTGTGAAGTGTGGTGGCAGCATCCATGCTGTCGGGATGTTTTTCAACGACAGTGACTGGGAGACTAGTCAGGATCAAGGCAAAGATGAACAGAGAAAAGTACAGAGATCCTTGATGAAAACCTGCTCAGGACCTGGGACTGGCATGAAGACTCACCTTCCAACAGGACAACAACCCTAAGCACACAGCCAAGACGACGCAGGAGTGGCTTCGGGACAAGTTTCTGAATGTCCTTGAGTGGCCCAGCCAGAGCCCGGACTTGAACCCGATCAAACATGTCCTGGAGAGACCTGAAAATAGCTGTGTAGTGACGCTCCCCATCCAACCTGACCGAGCTTGTGAGGATCTGCAGAGTAGAATTGGAGACACTCCCCAAATATACAGATGTGCCAAGCTTTTTGCGTCATACCCAAGAAGACTCTAGGCTGTAATTGATGCCAAAGGTGGTTCAACAAAATACTGAGTTAAGGGCCTGAACAGTTATATAGATGTAATATTTCAGTATTTTAATTTTTATACATTTGCAACAATTTCAAAACAGCTTTGTCATTATGGGGTGTTGTGTGTAGATCAGTCAATTTGATCCATTTTAGATTAAGGCTGTAACGTAACAAAGTGGAAAAAGTCAAGTGAAAAAAAGTGAATATTTTCTGAATGCACTGTACATATCCCAACCAGTAACCATGGGTTACAGGCAACATCCGCACTGCTCTAAAAGCTAGAGCTACAACTTTCAAGGAGCGGGACACTATTCCGGACGCTTATAAGAAATTCCGCTACGTCCTCTGACGAACCATCAAAACAGGCAAAGCGTCAATACAGGACTATGAGCGACTCCTACTACACCGGCTCTGATGCATACGGATGTTTTTTATTTGATTTTATTTCACCTTTATTTAACCAGGAAGGCAAGTTGAGAACAAGTTCTCATTTACAATTGCGACCTGGCCAAGATAAAGCAAAGCAGTTCGACACATACAACAACACAGAGTTACACATGGAGTAAAACAAACATACAGTCAATAATACAGTAGAAAAATAAGTCTATATACAATGTGAGCAAGTGAGGTGAGAAGGGAGGTAAAGGCAAAAAAAGGCCATGGTGGTGAAGTAAATACAATTATAGCAAGTAAAACACTGGAATGGTTGATTTGCAGTGGAAGAATGTGCAAAGTAGAGAAATAATGGGGTGCAAAGGAGCAAAATAAATAAATACAGAAGGGAAAGAGGTAGTTGTTTGGGCTAAATTATAGATGGGCTATGTACAGGTGCAGTAATCTGTGAGCTGCTCTGACAGCTGGTGCTTAAAGCTAGTGAGGGAGATATGTGTTTCCAGTTTCAGAGATTTTTGTAGTTCGTTCCAGTCATTGGCAGCAGAGAACTGGAAGGAGAGGCGACCAAAGGAAGAATTGGATTTGGGGGTGACCAGAGAGATATACCTGCTGGAGCGCGTGCTACAGCTGGGTGCTGCTATGCTGACCAGCGAGCTGAGATAACGGGGGACTTTACCTGGCAGGGTCTTGTAGATAACCTGGAGCCAGTGGGTTTGGCGATAATTATGAAGCGAGGGCCAGCCATCGAGAGCGTACAGGTCGCAGTGGTGGGTAGTATATGGGGCTTTGGTGACAAAACGGATGGCACTGTGATAGACTGCATCCAATTTATTGAGTAGGGTATTGGAGGCTATTTTGTAAATGACATCGCCGAAATTGAGGATTGGTTGGGTCAGTTTTACAAGGGCATGTTTGGCAGCATGAGTGAAGGATGCTTTGTTTTGCGAAATAGGAAGCCGATTCTCAAATTAATTTTGGATTGGAGATGTTTGATGTGAGTCTGGAAGGAGAGTTTACAGTCTAACCAGACACCTAGGTATTTGTAGTTGTCCACAAGTCAGAGCCGTCCAGAGTAGTGATGTTGGACAGGCGGGCAGGTGCAGGCAGCGATCGGTTGAAGATGCATTTAGTTTTACTTGTATTTAAGAGCAATTGGAGGCCACGGAATGAGAGTTGTATGGCATTGAAGCTCAGAGACTCACCAGCAGCAAGAGCTACATCATTGATGTATACAGCGACATCATTGATGTATACAGAGAAGAGAGTCGGTCCAAGAATTGAACCCTGTGGCACCCCCATAGACTGCCAGAGGCCTGGACAACAGACCCTCCGATTTGACACACTGAACTCTATCAGAGAAGTAGTTGGTGAACCAGGCGAGGCAATCATTTGAGAAACCAAGGCTGTCGAGTCTACCGATGAGGATGTGGTGATTGACAGAGTTGAAAGCCTTGGCCAGGTCAATGAATACGGCTGCACAGTAATGTCTCTTATCGATGACGGTTAAGATATCGTTTAGGACCTTGCGTGGCTGAGGTGCACCCATGACCAGCTCTGAAACCGGATTGCACAGCGGAGAAGGTATGGTGGGATTCGAAATGGTTGGTTATCTGTTTGTTGACTTGGCTTTGGAAGTCCTTAGAAAGACAGGGTAGGATAGATATAGGTGTGTAGCAGTTTGGGTCAAGAGTGTCCCCCCCTTTTAAGAGGGGGATGACCGCAGCTGCTTTCCAATCTTTGGGAATCTCAGACGACACGAAAGAGAGGTTGAAAAGGCTAGTAATAGGGGTGGCAACAATTTCGGCAGATCATTTTAGAAAGAAAGGGTCCAGATTGTCTAGCCCGGCTGATTTGTAGGGGTCCCGATTTTGCAGCTCTTTCAGAACATCAGCTGACTGGATTTGGGAGAAGGAGAAATGGGGAAGGCTTGGGTGAGTTGCTGTGGGGGGTGCAGTGCTGTTGACCGGGGTAGGAGTAACCAGGTGGAAAGTATGGCCAGCTGTAGAAAAATGCTTATTGAAATTCTCAATTATAGTGGATTTGTCGGTGGTGACAGTGTTTCCTATCTTCAGTACAGTGGGCAGCTGGGAGGAGGTGCTCTTATTCTCCATGGACTTTACAGTGTGTCTGAACTTTTTTGAGTTTGTGTTGCAGGAAGCAAATTTCTGCTTGAAAAAGCTAGCCTTGGCTTTTCTAACTGCCTGTGTATATTGGTTTCTAGCTTCCCTGAAAAGTGTGGCTTGCAAACTTTCACAGATTACAAAGTGAAATACAGCCACAAGCTGCCCAGTGACACAAGCCTACCAGACGAGCTAAATGCATTCTGTGCTCGCTTCGAGGCAAGCAACATTGAACCATGCCGTAGTGGTTTCGGACAACTGTGTGATCATGCTCTCCGTAGCCGATGTGAGCAAGACCTTTTAAACAGGTTAACATTCACAAGGCCGCAGGTCGAGATGGATTACCAGGACGTGTACTCTGAGCATGCGCTAACCAGTTGTAAAGTATTTTTACTGACATTTTCAGCCTCTCCCTGACCAAGTCTGTAATACCTACGTTTCAAGCAGACCACCATGTGCCCAAGAACGCCAAGGTAACATGTCTAAATGAGTATCACCCATTAGCACTCACAGCTGTAGCCATGACATGCGTTGAAAGGCTGGTCATGGCTCACATCAACAACATCTTCCCAGACACCCTGGACCCAATCCAATTTGCATTCCGCCCCAGCAGATCCACAGATGATGCAATCTCTATTTCACTCCACACTGCCCTTTCCCACCTGGACAAGAGGAACACCTATGTGAGAATGCTGTTCTAATCAAATCAAGTTTTATTGGTCACGTACACATGGTTAGCAGATGTTTTTGTGTGCATGTGCGAAATGCTTGTGCTTCTAGTTCCGACAGTGCAGCAATATCTAACAACTACCCAATTAACACGTCTAAGTAAAGGAATGGAATAGGAATATATACACTACCGTTCAAAAGTTTGGGGTCACTTAGAAATTTCCTTGTTCTGGAAAAAAAGCTGAATTTTTGTCCCTTTTTAAAATAACATCAAATTGATCAGAAATACAGTGTAGACATTGTTAATGCTGTAAATGACTATTGTAGCTGGAAACGGCTGAATAAAAAAAATGAATAATAATAATTGTATATCTACATAGGCATACAGAGGCCCATTATCAGCAACCATCACTCCTGTGTTAGCTAATCCAAGTTTATCATTTTGAAAGGCTAATTGACCATTAGAAAACTTTTTGCAATTACGTTAGCACAGCCGGAAACTGTTGTCCTGATTAAAGAGCAATAGAACTGGCCTTCTTTAGACTAGTTGAGTATCTGGAGCATCAGCATTTGTGGGTTCGATTACAGGCTCAAAATGGCCAGAAACAAAGACTTTCTTCTGAAACTCGTCAGTCTATTCTTGTTCTGAGAAATTAAGGCTATTCCATGTGAGAAATTGCCTGATGGCTGATAATGGGCCTCTACAACTATGTAGATATTCCATTCAAAATCAGCCGTTTCCAGCTACAATAGTCATTTACAACATTAACCATGTCTATACTGAATTCTGATCAATTCTATGTTATTTTAATGACCAAAAAAGGTGATTTTCTTTCAAAACAAGTACATTTCTAAGTGACCCCAAACTTTTGAACTGTAGTGTATATATAAATATATGGATGAGCAATGACAGAGCAGCATAGGCAATATGCAGTAGATACAAAAAATACAGTATATACATAAGAAATAAGCAATACAAGATATGTAAACATTCTTTTTTTGTTATTTAACCTTTATTTAACTAGGCAAGTCAGTTCAGAACAAATTCTTATTTACGATGATGGCCTAGGAACAGTGGGTTAACTGCCTTGTTCAGGGACAGATTTTTACCTCGTCAGCTCGGGGATTCGATCTGGGAACCTTTCGGTTACTGGCCCAACGCTCTACCCACTAGGTTACCTGCCGCCCGTTATTATTATTACATTATTAAAGTGACTAGCGAACCATTTATTCAAGTGGCCAATGATTTCAAGTCTGTATGTAGGCAGCAAACCTCTCTGCGTTAGTGATGGCTGTTTAACAGTCTGATGGCCTTGAGACAGAAGCTGTTTTTCAGTCTCGGTCCCAGCTTTGATGCACCTGTACTGACCTCGCCTTCTGTATGGTAGCGGGGTAAACAGGCAGTGGCTTGGGTGGGTGTTGTCCTTGATAATCCTTTTGGCCTTCGTGACATCGGGTGCTGTAATTGTCCTGGAGGGCAGGTAGTTTGCCCCCGGTGATGCGTTGTGCAGACCGCACTACCCTCTGAAGAGTCTTGCGGTTGTGGGCGGTGCAGTTGCCGTACCAGGCGGTGATGCAGCCCGACAGGACACTTACATTTTTCAACCACGCCACACATTTCTTGTTAACAAACTATAGTTTTGACAAGTCGGTTAGGACATCTAATTTGTGCATGACACAAGTACTTTTTCCAACAATTGTTTACAGACAGATTATTTCACTTATAATTCACTGTATCACAATTCCAGTGGGTCAGACGTTTAAATACACCAAATTGATTGAGTCAATTGGAGGTTTACCTGTGGATATATTTCAAGGCCTACCTTCAAACGCAGTGCCTCTTTGCTTGACATCATGGGAAAATCAAAAGAAATCAGCCATGACCTCAGAATTTTTTTTTGTAGACCTCCACAAATCTGGTTCATCCATGGGAGCAATTTCCAAAAGCCTGAAGGGACCACGTTCATCTGTACAAACAATAGTACGCAAGTATAAACACCACGAGATCACACAGCCATCATACCGCTCAGGAAGGAGACGCGTTCTGTTTCCTAGAGATGAACGTACTTTGGTGCAAAAAGTGCAAATCAATCCCAGAACGACAGTGAAGGACCTTGTGAAGATGCTGGAGGAAACTGGTACAAAAGTATCTATATCCACAATAAAACAAGCCCTATATCGACATAACCTGAAAGGCCGCTCAGCAAAGAAGAGGCCACTGCTCCAAAACCACCATAAAGAAGCCAGACTACGGTTTGCAACTGCACATGGGGACAAAAATCGTACTTTTTGGAGAAATGTCCTCTGGTCTGAAGAAACACAAATAGAACTGTTTGGCCATAATGACCATCGTTATGTTCGGAGGCAGAAGAAGAACACCATCCCAACCGTGAAGCATGGGGGTGGCAGCATCATGTTGAGGGTGTGCTTTGCTGCAGGAGGGACTGGTGCACTTTTTAATTATTTTATTTTTTTACCTTTTTATTTAACTAGGCAAGTCAGTTAAAAACAAATTCTTGTTTTCAATGACGGCCTAGGAACAGTGGGTTAACTGCCTGTTCAGGGGCAGAACGACAGGTTTGTACCTTGTCAGCTCGGGGATTTGAACTTGCAACCTTTCGGTTACTAGTCCAACGCCCTAACCACTAGGCTACCCTGTCGCCCCACTTCACAAACTAGATGGCATCATGAAGGAAAATGATGTGGATATATTGTAGCAACATCTCAGGAAGTTAAACTTGGTCGCAAATGGGTCTTCCAAATGGACAATGACCCCAAGCATTGTGTTTACAAAGAACTCATTTACTGAGAGATAATGTAAACACCCAACACAAAGTTGTGTCAAAATGGCTTAAGGAAAACAAAGTCAAGGTATTGGAGTGGCCATCAAAAATCCATGACCTCAATCCTATAGAAAATTTGTGGACAGAACTGAAAAAGCGTGTGCGAGCAAGGAGGCCTACAAACCTGACTCAGTTACACCAGCTCTGTCAGGAGGAATAACTGACCTAAAACGGGGAATATCTACTAGGATTAAATGTCAGGAATTGTGAAACTGAGTTGAAATGTATTTTGCTAAGGTGTATGTAAATTTCCTACTTAAACAAGTCAACATATACATACAGTTGAACACTTTTTTTGGTTACTACGTGATTCCATATGTGTTAATTCATAGTTTTGATGTCTTCACTATTCTTCTACAATGTAGAAAAGAGTCAAAATAAAGAAAAACCTTTTGAATGAGTAGGTGTGTCCAAACTTTTGACTGGTGTTGGTGGAATGTTTCCTGTTAGTTAGATACAACTGTACCAAATTCAATGCTGTCTCCTTAAACCCATAATGCAGTAATTTTGTTAAAATTAGTTAATGATCCACTAAATCAAATGCTGCACTGAAATCTAAAAATAAGTACACCCACAAACTTGCCATTATCCATAGCACTGAGCCACTGGTCAGTCATGTCAACCAATGCAGTGGTAGTGGAATGTTTTTTGCAATAAGCATGCTTCTGATTGGCTGTGATCAGATAATTTTTTTCCATGTATTCCCATATTTGTTTCCTCACAATACCCTCCAATATCTTAGAGTGAAGGGAGTAGACTGATTGGTCGACTATTGGCAGGAGTAACGGGTTCTTTGCTATCTTTTGGGATTTGGACACTGTTTAGCCTACGTTCATACATTTGGAAATTGCCCCTTTTCCAGTGACCAATTAAATATGTACAGTTGAAGTCGTAAGTTTACATACACCTTTAGCCAATTACATTTAAACTCAGTTTTTCACAATTCCTGACATTTAATCCTAGTAAAAATTCACTGTCTTAGGTCAGTTAGGATCACCATTTTATTTTTCAACAACTTTGGAAGTATGCTTCGGGTCATGACCCATTTGCGACCAAGTTTTAACTTCCTGACTGATGTCTTGAGATGTTGCTTCAACATATCCACATATGTTTCCTTCATGATGCCATTTATTTTGTGAAGTGCACCAGTCCCTCCTGCAGCAAAACACCCCCACACCATGATGCTGCCACCCCTGTACGTTCATCTCTAGGAGACCGAACGCGTCTCCTTCTCGAGCGGCTTGACTGCTGCTTGGTCCCACGGTGTTTATATACCGACTTGCCAAACTATAGTTTATTAACAAGTCATTTGTGGAGTGGTTGAAAAACGAGTTTTAATGACTCCAACATAAGTGTATGTAAACCTCCGGCTTCAACTGTATTTGAGATTCTTCAAAGTAGCCACCCTTTGCCTTGATGACAGCTTTGCACACTCTTGGCATTCTCTCACCCAGCTTCATAAGGAAGTCACCTGGAATGCATTTCAATTAACAGGTGTGCCTTGTTAAGTTAATTTGTGGGATTTCTTAATGCATTTGAGCCAATCAGTTGTGTTGGGACAAGGTAGGGATGGTATACAGAAGAAAGCCCTATTTGGTAAAAGACCAAGTCCATATTATGGCAAGAACAGCTCAAATAAGCAAAGAGAAACGACAGTCTGTCATTACTGTAAGACATGAAGGTCAGTCAATCCGGAAAATGTCAAGAACTTTGAAAGTTTCTTCAAGCGCTATGATGAAACTGGCTCTCATGAGGATCCAGAGGTACCTCTGCCGCAGAGGACAAGTTCATTAGAGTTAACTACACCTCAGATTGCAGCCTAAATAAATGCTTCACAGAGTTTAAGTAACCGACACATCTCAACATCAACTGTTCAGAGGAGACTGCGTAAAACAGGCCTTCATGGTTGAATTGCTGCAAAGAAACCACTACTTAAGGACACTAATAATGTGAATAGACTTGCTTGGGCCAAGAAACACGAGTAATGAACATTAGACCAGTGGAAATCTGTCCTTTGGTCTGATGAGTCCAAATTTGAGATTTGTGGTTTCAACCTCTTGTCTTTGTGAGACGCAGAGTGAACGGATGATCTCTGCATGTGTGATTCCCACCATGATGCATGGAGGAGGTGGTGTGATGGTGTGTGGGTGATTTGCTGGTGACGCTATTGTGATTTATTTAGAATTCAAGACACACTTAACCAGCATGGCTACCACAGCATTCTGCAGCGATACGCCATCTCATCTGGTTTGCGCTTAGTGGGACTATAATTTGTTTTTCAATAGGAAAACTGCCCAACACAGCTCCAGGCTGTGTCAGGGCTATTTGAACAAGGAGAGTGGAGGAGTGCTGCATCAGATGACCTGGCCTGCACAATCACCTGACCTCAACCCAATTGAGATGGTTTGGGATGAGATGGGCCGCAGAGTGAAGGAAAAGCAGCCAACAAGTGCTCAGCATATGTGGGAACTCCTTCAAGACGGTTGGAAAAGCATTCCAGGTGAAGCTGGTTGAGAGAATGCCAAGAGTGTGCAAAGCTGTCATCAAGGCAAAGGGTGGCTACTTTGAAGAATCTCAAATATATTTTTTATTTGTTGAACACTTTTGGTTACTACATGATTCCATATGTTATTTCATTGTTGTGATATCTTCACTATAATTCTACATTGTGGAATAGTACAACAGTAAAATTAAAATAAAAACTTGAAATAGTAAGTGTCCAACCTTTGACTGGTACTGTATGTCAATGGGTCGTTTTCTTCCCCTCAGTAGACTTTGGAATACCGTAGGGCAACTACCTTGGGTGACATCTTTTTTCCCTTTATATATACTGACAACCTTCCTTATGCTTTATCTGAAACTCACGCTACTATATTTGTAGACGATACAACAATATATACAGCAAGATGAATTTGCTCAACAGGTACAGCAAGCTCCACAAGTAATTCTGGGAAAAATCAGGGAGTGGGTTTGGCCCGAACAAAATTGTTTCGAACGTTATAAAAAATATTTTAAAAAACAAGGTTGTTGGTTTGTTCTGCCAGGAAAGGTCAACACAACATGAGATTACGATTTAAGCATGGGGAGAGTACGAATTGAGAAAGTGTCAGAAACCAAACGACTAGGAGTGCAGCTAGGCAACTGCTTATCCTGGTCTTCTCAAATAACTAATCTACAGTATGTCAGTGTCTTATGTCTGTTTTTGTATTTGTGTTTAAATGTGAAAATGTGCTTGTATTATAAATGGTATTTTAATGTTCAAGGAATCTCGGAAGGTTAGTCCAAATGAGGAGTAATAGAGATCCTAGTAAAAATCAACCATAGTGTCCTCCACGCTCATCAATAAGCTTAGGACCCTGGGACTGAACACCTCCCTCTGCAACCGGACTTCCTGACATGACGCCCCCAGGTGGTAAGTGTAGGCAATGCTGACCCTCAACACGGGGTCCCATCTGGACTGAGTGCTTAGTCCCCCCTCCCCGTACTCTCTGTTCACCCACGACTGCGTGGCCGGGCACAACTCCAACACAATCATTAAGTTTGCCGGCGACACGACGGTGGTAGGCCTGATCACTGAGAGCTTAAAGTTCCTCCGTGTCCACATCACTAAGGATCTATCATGGTCCGCACACACCGACGCAGTTGTGAAGAGGACACGACAACGCCTTTGGATGTGGAAAAGTTTTAGCATTGGCCCTCAGAGCCTCAAAAAGTTCTACAGCTGCACCATCGAGATCCTATTGACTGGCTGCATCACTGCTTGGTATGGCAACTCCTTGGCATCCGACCGCAAGGCGCTGCAGAGGGTAGTGGGTACGGCCAAGTACATCACTGGGGCCAAGCTCCCTGCCACCCAGGACCTCTATACCAGGAGGTGTCAGAGGAAGGACCTAAAAATGGTCAGACTCCAGCCACCTTAGCCATAAGACTGCCAAGTAGTTATTCCGGGTAGCTATTTGGTTATCTGCATTGACCCTTTTTACACTAACTTTTTTTGACTCGTCACATACGCTGCTGCTACTGTTTTTATCTGTCACTTATTCCTAGTTGTATGTATATAACTACCTCAGTTACATCGTACCCCTGCCCATCGACCCGTTACTGGTACCTATCTTTTATTTCAACGAGGAACACAGACTGAGACCAAGGTCTCTTTTACAGCTGGGCCCTGCGTATACATGTTTACACATACAGTTTAGGTACAATGATTAAGAAACTACACAAGACACAAATAAAATGATCACAGATGACACAAAAAAACACAACAACAGAAAATACAGCAGCAGATGATTACATTTACACACATTTATTCCCTTAACAACACAAGAACTTGCATTACCCGAAGCCGTTACAAGCAATACAAAAATAAAAATCAAGAGTCTCAAGTTTAAGTTTAGTCTCCCAGGCTATTCCATAGGCAAGGAGCGTAACAGGAAAAGACAGCCATACCCATCTCTGTGGAAATCGCATGGGCCTCAAGTGTAATCCATAGGCAAGGAGCGTAACAGGAAAAGACAGCCATACCCATCTCTGTGGAAATCTCATGGGCCTCAAGTGTAATCCATAGGCAAGGAGCGTAACAGGAAAAGACAGCCATACCCATCTCTGTGGAAATCTCATGGGCCTCAAGTGTAATCCATAGGCAAGGAGCGTAACAGGAAAAGACAGCCATACCCATCTCTGTGGAAATCTCATGGGCCTCAAGTGTAATCCATAGGCAAGGAGCGTAACAGGAAAAGACAGCCAAACCCATCTCTGTGGAAATCTCATGGGCCTCAAGTGTAATCCATAGGCAAGGAGCGTAACAGGAAAAGACAGCCATACCCATCTCTGTGGAAATCTCATGGGCCTCAAGTGTAATCCATAGGCAAGGAGCGTAACAGGAAAAGACAGCCATACCCATCTCTGTGGAAATCTCATGGGCCTCAAATGTAATCCATAGGCAAGGAGCGTAACAGGAAAAGACAGCCATACCCATCTCTGTGGAAATCTCATGGGCCTCAAAAAGTGTAATCCATAGGCAAGGAGCGTAACAGGAAAAGACAGCCATACCCATCTCTGTGGAAATCTCATGGGCCTCAAGTGTAATCCATAGGCAAGGAGCGTAACAGGAAAAGACAGCCATACCCATCTCTGTGGAAATCTCATGGGCCTCAAGTGTAATCCATAGGCAAGGAGCGTAACAGGAAAAGACAGCCATACCCATCTCTGTGGAAATCTCATGGGCCTCAAGTGTAATCCATAGGCAAGGAGCGTAACAGGAAAAGACAGCCATACCCATCTCTGTGGAAATCGCATGGGCCTCAAGTGTAATCCATGCTTGCTGGTTTTAGGAAATATGTAGGTAAGCATATAGGCAAGTTGTCGTTACGCGGTGTGTATTTATGTTTTACTTTTCTATTATTTCTCTAGCTCCGACTGGGACACATCGTTTTGAAGAGGCATCCAACTCTGAACTCCAAGTCGGAAACTCCTGGAATTTCTAGAGCTCCTGACTTTCCGACCTGAAGATCACTGATGTCATGATTTGACCCCCCCCTGAGTTCCCAGGTGTCTTGCAAGCACAGTTAGTCCTATACTGTAATCATAAAGTTCCGTTGAACCTCCTGAACACATTCCAGTAGGGTGAGGTGAGCAAACGTCTGGATGGGTATACTTGCCCTGACAGCACCGCCTGATATCCACCATATGGCATAGCATGATTTACGGAGGCTTCTGTCTGGCTGGGCTTAATATTAAGGGTGGGTTTAGGGTCAGCATCAAGGTCAAGGAATGAAGTTGATTTATATATAGAAAGGAAGTATGTTGGCGTATTGGTTCGCTGTTTTTGGAGGAGTGAAATTATAGGACATGGAAACTACAGGACAGGGAGATATTGTGATGGTAATCTCTGGGGGTTGATGATATATCAATCTGTCAACTCTGCGTCACCTGGTCTGTTTCCTTCATGTTTGGGTGTTCATATTCTTCTGGAATGAAGAAGTATATGACTCCATCTCTTTGGCACCCAGGAGCTGCTGGTGTTGGCTTGCTCAACCATGTCTACCGAGTGTGTTTACCCTTGTTGTTGTAAGTCTCCAAGGAACAATTGATTGCGTAATTGGCATTATCAGTTACAACCCGAAAAGAGTACAACCCCAAATGGACCCGATACAACTCCGTGTTCGTGAGTCAGTCAGGACTTCTCTAGTAGTGCCAGGTTGTCAGCACACCCATTGCTTTTAACTCACCTCTTGAAAAATGAGTTTGAATGGAGGGGGAAGTATATTTTTAGTTTTTTGGGGGGGGGGTTATTCGATATGAAAGTTAGCACAAAGAAAGAATGGGATATGTTGGAAGGAGAAGGCTAAATCTGAAATCCGTGCAGGAGTTGAACGTGGAAGCTGTTCAACAAAATACTTGCTGAACAATCAAACGATATACATCGTAGTAATCTATAGTGTAATCAACAGTATACTGGAAATCCATTCAAATACTGTAATCCAATTGGAAATCGGGGGGAAATGACACGCCCGTGTTATTGTTGCCAATTCAGCTACTGAAAATGAAACCCTTTTATCATACGTGTGAACAACAGCATTAATGCAAGTGCTCTTGTAACGGACCACAGCGATCATTAACACTATGACATGCAACATACTGTGTCAACCCCTCCCATGTTCTTCTAATTGAGTGAGTTTCCCCCGACTCTCATTTCTGTTTTCAGAAGTAGACCATCTCCTGCCTGGAATCCAAATGGACTTTGCTACATTTCAACGTTGTTTGACTTGACCGCAACTTTCAGTCTGGTTAAACCAGGCTAAACAGACTCTAGCATTGACAGAAGAACACAATTGGCTAAACAAGGCTGTTTAGCTTCACTCCCGGGTCTTAGGGTATAGACTACAGGCCATGGCCTCCCATTTGTGTTGGGTGTCCCATAATCGGAGAATGATCCGTCCACTAATTGACCACTGTTCAGTTCCTACTCAGGACAACATCTTGAGATTGATTACAACGCGGGCGAGACAGAATGCGAGAACGGGGGAATAGACTGACGATGAGACAGAGGGGGAGGCTACAGAGAGGCAGACAGTGTGAGAGAGAGAGAGGAAAAAGACCAGTTGATTTTAAAGTGTGTGTTTAGCGTGGCAGGTCACTGTTCTCAGACCAGAGAAGAGACTGACACCCTGGATTAACCTGTTGTCTAACTTCCCGGGAGAGTTCGCATGGCAGCACTGTTGGGATAATCCAAGTAGACATTAGCCGTGCAGAGAGATGGGCAACAAACAGACGCTGCTGGCACAGAGTATAACAAGACCACACCGGCGCCCACTCTTAATGTAGCGTAGCTTCTGTGCAAAGTAATTGTGCCTAGGGCCTAAATGAAATCACACACACAAAACAACTCTTTGTGTGCACTTGAGTCACGCCTGAAGTGGAGCCACTGATCACACCATTGTCTGAACATCTTGAGAGACAGGAAACTGTTTACCCGGTTTATCAAATCAAATGTTAGTTGCCACATACACATGTTTAGCAGATGTTATTGTGGGTGTAGTGAAATGCTTGTGTTTCTAGCTCCAGCACTGCAGTAGTATCTAACAATACACACAACCTAAAAGGAATTTAATTTTTTGTTTTCTTATTTAACCTTTATTTAACTTATGAAAGCAGGGTTGTGTTTGGACTCTCTGTGTCTTTGGTCAAATCATGGTCACTTCCTCGTTAGGAGGTAAGTGGGGCGGCTGTGGTGGGGCTTGTTGACAATCCCACATTGTGTTTATGCTAGTGCTACTCCACAAAGGGCTCATTGTGGAGAGTGACGGCCCAGGAGAGGGGTCCAGGACTCGGCTAAGGGACCGGGGGGGGGCGTTTTGGGGCTGGAGGCTGGGAGGGGTTTTGTCCGGTGGAAAGGCCAGACCGTACTGTACTCAGCTGACGGGGCTGGGAGACTGCACATGTGAGAGGAGTCCCGTGCTCGACTGCTCGGTGTCAACGCCGTGCCTCCAATAGTCCTCCAGATCTCCCGCTGTGCTGTAATAGTATTATGAAAGGGATTTTTCATCACAAACTCAATGTTGTGGATTCTTGTTACATGAAAAAAAATTGTATTCTGAGTTTAAAGCTGAGATCTTAAGCGGCTTGGAAAACTGTCCACAGAATTTGTAATGTTGTTTTGGCCTATACTCTCCTGACCTCTCCCAAGGTCACACACACACACACACACACGTTTGTTTACATGGACAGATGGACCTTACCACCTCTCGCTTCCTCTCCTTCCCTTACTATGTTGATGGAGCTGAAACTGTACACAGAGGCACCTTGTAAAAAATTGATTCGACAATGTATCCTATGACATACTGTAAACAGCCCATGTTTCTCTTCTCCTCTTTCAACCCCCCTCCCCTCTTTTTTCTCTAATGTCTGAGAGTGACAGGACTCTCAGGTCAAGCTGACGCCGTCTCTCTCTGAAGCAGGAACAGGCCCTCTCTCCCAGCTGTCTGTCCGCCTGCCTGTCAGATTCGGCTGTTGCGCTGGCCCCTCACCCTAGACTTAAGAGCCCTTCCACACACTACAGGCGTTTTATAGGGCCAGAGGCCCAGGCGAGACGCGCAGAGAAAGTTATAGGATTATCATAATGGCTCATTCTAGGTCTCTGCAAGTTTAGGCTTAACTCTTCTGTGGTGAAAACTCAGGTGTCCGTCAGTCAGTCAGTCAGCTGGAACACACATGCCCTTCTAGCACAGTTCTCTATGAATTGAGAGGGACTGTAGGGGTAGGGCAAACTGGGCCTCTCGACCGCTTTTTGGGCGGGATAACCATAAACTGTCAGTCATCGACTTTCTTCACCACATCAAAGAGCCTCTAGGGCTAAATTGCTCAATGATTGACAGGGCATGGTTATCCCGCCCATCTGGGCTTCTGTCACTTATTCCATCACTAGCTTGACTTTACCTTTTTTTAATTTGGCCTCCCGCTTTTTCTCTCTGCGTAATTCAGGATCGATGGTGGTTGTAAATCGTCATCTGTGGCTCTTCTGCACTGATGCTTAGGACCTCAGTGGCATTTAGGGTGCCTGTAATTCTGCCTGTTTGTTTTGAGTAGAGAAGGGCTTGGGGTTTGGGGCTGTCCACGTTGACGCCTGTGTTCTTCTTGGTGGTACACACGTAGCACTCGTCAGTCACGTCCTTTTTAAATCCCGCTGCGTACTTGAGTTCATCCTGGGCTCTCCACCGGCTCGGTCAGGAGTAGGTCAGACTTCCCAAAGAAATGCCAAATTCTCCAAAAATGCTCTAAGTGTTTTTTTTGTTTTGACGTGTGCATGATTGGGAAGAGTTGCATGACGACGATACATCTCTCTGTAACCCGTGTGTTTATTATACACAGTGACTTTGTGAAAGATATTTACAGATGGAGCTCCTTCTCCGTTCAGGGTCGTGTCGGCGCTCCACTATTCACTGTCAACGAGCCGTAACCACACACACACAAACCCATAGTGTATTTGTGTTTAACTGTATAGAAGGTGGACTGCTTGGGTGAGCTTACACTTAACCAGTTTTGTTGCTCGGCTAGTTCGGCGGTCCCGTTGTTTGTGCAGATGAAAGGATGGAGGAGCCATGTACTCCGTGCATAGCTGTTTATATAGACCAGCTAGCCATCGTTGGATGAGTGGATTAAATGAAACGCTCTCGCTCTCCCTGTGTCATCCTGTGGCCCTGCAATGTTTACAAGAGGGCAGAACAGAGATCAGTACTGTGCGGGGAAATTCTGGAGATCAATGGCATCAAACACAACATGTTTTGAGTTTGTATGCGAGTTTGATTCCCCAGGTGTGTGTCGGGTTATGTCTGTATGTCTGTGTTTACATCTGCATTGGTGTGTGTGTGTGTGTGTGTGTGTGTGTGTGTTCATCTTTGTAATACTTACTATACTCACTCGGTGATACTCAAATGGTGGGTTGAAGGCCTATGGTTTTAAATTGGGCTGTGACTAGGAACTGTTTATTTGGTGCGTCCCAAAGTTCAAAAGAATTTGGGTGGGGGGGGTGTAACAGAGCAGTAGTGGGTCACTAGCACTATCTGACCCTGCCCTGTCTCCATCTCTCTGTTCTCCAGCCCAGCACGCTGCCCCAGGGCACCATCAACATGAACCAGTGCTCTGACGTCATCGACGGGGAGTCCAGGACGGGCCAGAAGAACTCCTTGTGCGTTCTCACCCCCGACAGAGAGCACTTCATCCGGGCCGAGTGCCGCGAGATTATCAACGGGTAAGACATGCATCTGGCTAGGGCACAATGTAAGAAAGCTCAATTCTTCTTATTGTAAAAGTTCAGGTAGTAGGGAGAGGGCAACATCACACAACAACAACCCCTCTACCTACTTAATTTGTTGTGGCGGCCTCTCCGTCTCCCATTTACATTCGTACTGTTCTCAGTGGATGTCTTTTGACAAGTGGATGCACAGGTTAGTGTTTTTCATCATGAATCTTGTTCTGGAGGCAGCTCTGCAGAGTATTATGTAGTTGGCACAGCCACAGTCGGATTTTAAACACAACCTTAACCCAAACCTCAACCACACTGCAAACCGTAATGCCTAATCCCAACCTTAAATGAAGACGAAAAGTTTATGAATTTTTACAATAAGCAGTTTTCACTTTGCAGCTGCCCTATCTAAGAGGAAATTGCTTCGTTCTGCCTCCAGGACAAGACTCATGACAATAAACATCAACCTGAGCCACAAGCAGGCATCCATCATATTGCTTTCACCTATAAAGGGAAGAATAAGAGAGGAAGCCATGGTGTTCAATGTTTTCAAATACTGGAGTTCTGTCCTAGAGGTCATTGGACCTGTGGGGAGAAAGCCAGTCAGAGGGAAAGGAAAAGATGGCTAGAGAAAGTGTTGTTGCACAGCCTTGTGGGTTCTGTTCCATTGCTGTGTGAACAGCTCTGCCCCCTGCTGTCTCTATCAGGCAGTGCAGTCGGTCTCTCCCTAATTCGCACTGCAATGACAGTGCACATTCTTTCACTGCCCCCTGCCTCTTTCACTGCCTCCCATCTCCCTCGTTCACTCACCACCGCATTCACTCACAACCTCCTCTTTTATTAAGCCCTCTCACCAACCCCAACCCTTAATACTTGCCTAGTTAAATAAAATAACAAATAATAATACACTGCCCAACCTTGTACCTCCTGTCCATCCACAGGCGTGATAGCACTGCTCTGCTAGCATCTCCCTTCCTCCTGAACACACTCCTGTTCTAGCTACCATTTTATGTCCCCGTACCAACTAACACACTGTCCTCGCATGTTAACAAACCACCCTAGTCCCCATGCCTCTTTCTCTGTCAACCCCCCCCCCATTTTATAATACAGTAACCTTACTGCCCTCCCCTGCAAAGTCCTTCACGACCCACCTCTTGACACACTTCACAGTGACCCCTCCCTCCCGCTGTACCTGGCTCTCTGCCATCCTGGAAACATATTGGCCCGGGCAGTGTTATTGCCATCTGATTGGGGGGGGCTGGGCCAATGACAAACACCCAGATTAAGAGGATCTCTGTTTTTCTCATGGTCTGAATAAGCCTCTGGCTTTCCCCCCAACCGGCTACCCAGTCTTCCATAGAGGGGGCTTAGGCCTGACACATACAGAATGGGGGGGACAGCATGAAAACTCACTTTCAATCTCAAACTACCAGATTATATACTGTACTGTACAACAGCTGTAAAAAAATATATATAATAATAATAAAATTAATCACATCGTGAACATTTTACAATTTCAATCTTGGCACAAGACTTCCTCAACAATTTTCTCAATCTTAATCTGTACGCTAACTTGCAGTAACATGCTAAAAACATTCCCTTGTCCCACAAACTAAGATCTATGCTGCTGACATTACTATGCTTGTAGGCGCCATGATAGTGGACTTTTAGGAGGTGCTTTACTAGTGGGCAAAGACGAATGCCAGTAGTACACTGAAATGAGATCTCTGCTATTCAATTTGTTGTTGGATTGGTGTTGAAATGCCACCCCGCCAAGGTTGCCTTGACAAAAGCCAGCCACGTTCCTGTAGTACTTTCATTAGGCCACAGTGTTTTAATATCACCGAGCAGAATCGTTGAATAGGCTTTCACACTCACAAGAGGTCCGGACAATGGGGGAATTGATATGGCTTTGTGTTCTGTGCCATGGTGATGCACTTAGCTCTTCAATTAGTCACAACACAACTCTGGCATTGTTTAGGCCATCGCAACCACTACCGTTTTTATCAGCGTTATTCATTCATTCATGGAAAAGTTCATGTGATTTTGAACGGTTAACTAGTTATCACATTTCTACAAAATAGGTTTGCCACCTCACAAGTTGAACCTGAACTCCTATGAAGACATTCATTAATTCATTGTTACTTCCCCACTGACGTATTGTGGACTCCCACTCCTACAGACTGGACGGGTCATGACTTGAAGCACATTAGCTGGATTGGTGTGGGACTTATGGGGAACAAATGTTGACAAACACCTCCTTTCGTAGGGGTGTGTGCCTCGAAATGTTGTAAATGAGACTTGTTTGAGTAGTCCACTGCGGGGATTCTCACCGCCAGTTAGTGGATGTGTAATTCAGTATATCTGAGAGGATATGAGAGAATGCCATGACAGAAGAAGTACAGTAGGTGTGGCAGGTGGCCTAGTGGTTAGACCGTCGGGCCAGTAACTGTAAGGTTGCTAGATCGAATCCATGAGCTGACGAGGTGAAAGTCTGTCGGTAATATCTTCTGCCCCCGAACAAGGCAGTTAACCCACTGTTTCCTAGGCCATCATTGTAAATAAGAATGTGTTCTTAACTGACTTGCCTAGTTAAATACAAATGAATTAAAAGGTGTAGGACTGACTTTGTGTTAAGAGTCTCCCAAGTACAGTACTTATATGGGCACGGTTTCCCGATTAGCGACTGAACTTAAATTCACTGGCGTTTAACCAGACATCGTTCCTATAACTGAGGATGATGTCACACACGTGTTTCCCAAAACAACACCCAGCGAGAACGTCCACCAAGTGCAGATGGGACCGAAGGAAAGGCAGCTCTACTTTTGGATTCGCTTTCTCCCTTCAAATCTGAGCTAACATTATAATTGTTCCACAATACTGACGACGGATCAGCTCCTAGAGACCTATATGGCTGTAAATATTGAGGTGGCTTATTCTAAGGCTTACCCTATAATATTACAATGATTTGGCACATTGTGCACATATTGTCACACATTATGAAATATATTGAGGCAACAATTAGACGGCCTACAATTAGCAAAATGTAACTTATTTAAAAGAACATGAAATGTATTTCAATATGATTGAAATAAACTCAGCAAACAAACATCCTCAATGTCAGCTACGTTTATTTTCAGCAAACTTAACATGTGTAAATATTTGTATGAACATAAGATTCAACAACGGAGACATAAACTGAACAAGTTCCACAGACATGTGACTAACAGAAATAGAATAATGTGTCCCTGAACAAAGGGGGGGTCAAAAATCAAAAGTAACAGTCAGTATCTGGTGTGGCCACCAGCTGCATTAAGTACTGCAGTGCATCTTCTCCTCATGGACTGCGCCAGATTTGGCGGTTCTTGCTGTGAGATGTTACCCCACTCTTCCACCAAGGCACCTGCAAGTTCCCTGACATTTCTGGGGGGAATGGCCCTAGCCTTCACCCTCCAATCCAACAGGTCCCAGATGTGCTCAGTGGGATTGAGATCCGGGCTCTTCACTTGCCATGGCAGAACACTGACATTCCTGTCTTGCAGGAACTCACCCACAGAACGAGCAGTATTGGTGGTGGCATTGTCATGCTGGAGGGTCATGTCAGGATGAGCCTGCAGGAAGGGTACCACATGAAGGAGGAGGATGTCTTCCCTGTAACACACAGCATTGAGATTGCCTGCAGTGACAACAAGCTCAGTCCGATGATGCTGTGACACAGACCATGACGGACCCTCCACCTCCAAATCGATCCCGCTCCAGAGTACAGGCTTTGGTGTAAAGCTCATTCCTTTGAAGATAAACACGAATCCGACCATCACCCCTGGTGAGACAACCGTGACTTGTCAGTGAAGAGCACTTTTTGCCAGTCCTGTCTGGTCCAGTGATGGTTGGCTTGTGCCCATAGGTGACGTTGCTGCCGGTGATGTCTGGTGAGGACCTGCCTTACAACAGGCCTGCAAGCCCTCAGTCCAGCCTCTCTCAGCCTATTGCAGACAGTCTGAGCACTGATGGAGGGATTGTGTGTTCCTGGTGTAACTCGGGTAGTTGTTTCTATCCTGTACCTGTCCCGCAGGTGTGATGTTCGGATGTACCGATCATGTGCAGGTGTTTGTTACACGTGGTCTGCCACTGCGAGGACGATCAGCTGTCCGTCCTGTCTCCCTGTAGCGCTGTCTTGGGTGTCTCACAGTACGGACATTGCAATTTATTGCCCTGGCCACATCTGCAGTCCTCATGCCTCCTTGCAGCATGCCTAAGGCACGTTCAAGCAGATGAGCAGGGACCCTGGGCATCTTTCTTTTGGTGTTTTTCAGAGTCAGTAGAAAGGCCTCTTTAGTGTCCTAAGTTTTCACAACTGTGACCTTAATTGCCTACCGTCTGTAAGCTGTTAGTGTCTTAACAACTGTTCCACAGGTGCATGTTCATGAATTGTTTATGGTTCATTGAACAAGCATAGGAAACAGTGTTTTAAACCCTCTACAATGAAGATCTGTGAAGTTATTTGGATTTTTAAGCATGATCTTTGAGAGACCGGGTCCTGAAAAGGGGATGTTACCTTTTTTTGCTGAGTTTATATAGGCCTAGGCTGTATAGCCTACTGTATTTGTATTTTAAAGCGGTCATCTCGGTTTTCATTTGAAGCATCTTTTTATCCTTAACCTTTTCCTTTTGCATAGACATTGACAACTTTTGTTTGTAGCGGTGGTAACAGAGGTGACAGATAAACATATAAAGATTTTTTTTTTAAATCAGAGATCTTCTGTGTATAAAGTGACACGGGGGGGTCGAAAAAGCATCTAACGATGGACTTAGCTGTTCTACGAGTGGTCTGAGGCAATTGGTAAATTGAGGGCTTTCAACCGCACGGGGACTTAACAATGCTTTTACGAAGGTTCTAACGATGAACTTAACCTTCAAATGCTTTTGGGATACCGGGCCCTGGTCACAAAGAGTAGTCTACCTTGGCTTGAACTTGTTCTCAACTGGCCTACCTGGTTAAATTAAAGGTGAAATCAAAAATACAATTGGTGAGGAGTGTCTGAGACACACATGTACTGTATTTCACAGACCAGAACCAGTGTTTTCCAAGTGGTAGGACCAGCTGGCAGGTCAGAGCCTGTTTGTTTTCGGGTTGTGACTGGGTCACGTCTAGGAACAGTGCTTTCGTTTATTCAGTGGCTCATGGGAAATCTCCAAAAACCTATTGATGGGTCTTAATTCACACAAAAAAAAACGTTTGGGAACCATCAGTCTGGAGTTTTGTCTTGTTTTTATGTTTGTCACTAATGACAGATTTTTGCCCCTTTGATCGTCTCTGCAGATGGCAGGAGGCCCTGACGGTCTATCCCCGGACCAACAAGCAGAACCAGAAGAAGAAGCGCAAAGTGGAGCCACCCACTCCTCAGGTACCATGCCCTCCACTCTGAGATTCTAATTAAGTACTGTATATACTGTACAATGTATTGGATATGTGGTCTCCCTATTGCAGGGCTTCCCAAACTCGGTCCTCGGGACCCCAAAGGGTACACATTTGCGTTTTTGCCCTAGCGCTACACAGCTGATTCAAATGATCAACTAATCATCGAGCTTTGATCGTTTGAATCAGGACCGAGTTTGGGAACCGCTGCCCTATTGTATAATGTACTCCAACAAACTGAATGGTCTTATTGTAACAGGGTGTATGGTGGATATCGGACCAGTACACTAGCTTAAGATGAACCATAACGATTAGGTATAATGGACTGGTTTGGTATGAAGTCGTGTTATTGTATTGAATTTAAGAGGCTTGTATGATAACATGACAGACACTTTTGCCCTGAGGGGAATTTAAACGAAATGTCCATGTCAGTACATGCTTACACTACAGAGGTTCTCTCTGTTAGAGAGTTAGATACATGAAAAAAGAGGGTAACGTAAAGGTAAGAGGTTTTAATGACTAGATGAAGTAATGGTATTGAATATCCTCCTCTACAGACCACACACTTTGCGGTGCGGTTTGTTATTTTCCTTTCTTCCTTTCATTTTGATGTGATGCCAGATTTGTGGCGGGCGCAGAGACTGGCTCCGAAGCTCATTGTCTGGGTCTTCTAATGGCAGTGGACCGAAACAGACCCCCCACATACACACACACACACACTGAGTCTAGTAGACACTAACAGCCTCATTTGCTTAAGAGAAAACACAGACAGAGGGGTGACCCTCACTTTTATACCATGTTGGCCTCCTAAGTCCTGTGTTCCTGAAGTCTGCTCTGCACAGCAGTGAGCGTAGCTGCTTTCTGTCTGTCTGTCTGTCTTGCTTTGTCTAATTGGCTTGTCTGTCTGCCCCCTCTCCCTGTGCCCTCCCTTTACCCACTCGGTAGCAGTAATTACTGGTGCCTGCTGGCAGCATTCTGCACAGAAACCACAGAACAAATGCAGGGGACAAAACTGGGTTAACAGTGCTCTGGATCAGGAAAACCGACCAGTGGGGGGGACAGAGTTATTGCTTGTTCCTACAAAACACTGTCGGCCTGACTTTCTGTACTTCTCTGTTATATGTATGTACAAGTATGGTATGTGTTGAGTCAATGACATTCTGGCGGCATCCACTTGCAGATATACGGTACAGTGAGTCAAGGCCAAGCCATGTAATTAAGGTTGTTTACTTGAGCGAGTGATGACGCTTTCATTGCAGGTTCCAGATCCAGATCGCATCCAGGTCTGACCAGCGCCGTTTGACTGATCTCTGTACCAGAGCGTATAGGAAAGAGCTTGTCACATAGGTGCATATTCAATGTAAGACTGAATGTTTCTCCACTTCCCCATTACTAAAAACGGTGCTAAGAAGCCATTTCCACCTGAAACCTCTCCCACCCCACTTACACGTTTCTCACCAGAGATTCCTGTCTGCTCTGTAAATACGTAGGCACAGAGAAACATCTGTTTGCTTTCTGGGAAGTGGTTCCAAGGCAAACAACACCTGACAAGGAGAGGTTAAGTCCATTGTATCTTGACAGGCCATTCTGGTGTTGCTGGCTTTTCGTGAGAGTGGCCATAAACTGTCTTTCTATGATCCCCTCTAGTTGGAAAAAAAAAACCTTGGGACAGAAATGCAATGTTTGCTCCTCCAAATCCTTGCTCCTGGCTATATGGTGTTGAGTAGCAGGGACTTTGAGGCTAGAGGGAAGAAAATCTGCTCCGCCATGGCAAGGGGCCACCGGCAGGGCATTAGTGACTCCATGTCCTGTTCCAGGCTTCAAGAATCTTCAACCCTGTTGAGAAGACCAACCTCTGGAATGGACCCCCATAAGGTTCCGTTGTCAGGCCCACCTGACTATGAAGACTCACTGTTACTGCTAAGAAAAAAATGTGTTATTGTCACATACACACCCTCTAACCACTGCAGTGAAATGTGTTTTACAGGGTCCTGGAACAAAGTGCCTTGCTCAAGGGCACACCAACACATTGTTCACTTTGTCGGCTCGGGTATTAGAACCAGCGACCTTTCGGTTACTGACCCCAACCCTCTAACCACTAGGCTACCTGCCGCCCAATAGATCCACCCCCTAACTGCAAAGGCTCTGTGTGATTTGCAGGGTGTACGAAGTCCGAGCTGTCATTTTTCCACCAGAGACATGAACGGACATGCTTTGAGTCGAGCCAAACTGGATGAACTTCAATTCTGAATGGCTACACAATCTCAATCCCAATCTCAAACCTTAATCCCAATTCCAATCAATCCAGGTGGAGGGGGATCGAAGTGGATACCCTTATACATCTTTCTTGTTTCAAAGGCAGTATATCAGGGTTCAGTGGCATGCCTCCATATGTGCTGTTTGAGAGGGGATTGGCCGGAGATAGCAAGGGTCTATTCAGATTTCATTATCTCCGGCCACACGTAAACATATCCCAGGGCCTACCGAGTGTTGCAGCGGTCTAAGGCACTGTATCGCAGTGCTAGAGGCCTCACTACAGACCCTGGTTCGACCCCAGGCTGAGTCGCAGCCGGCCGCGACCGGGAGACCCATGAGGCGGCGCACAATTGGCCCAGCGTTGTCCGGGTTACGGGAGGTTTTGGCTGGCCAGCCAGGATGTCCTTGTCCCATCGCGCTCTAGTGGCGGGCCCGGGCGCTCTAGTGGCGGGCCGGGCGCATGCACGCTGCCTGTACGGCGTTTCCTCCGACACATTGGTGCGGCTGGCTTCCGGGTTAAGCAAGCAGTGTGTCAAGAAGCAGTGCGGCTTGGCGGGGTCACGTTTCGGGGGACGCATGGCTCTCGACCTTCGCCTCTCCCGAGCCCCATCGCTGCAACTCCTGTACGGACAAGACTGTAACTACCGATTGGAAATCATGAAAAGGGGTCAAAAGTACCCCCCCCCCAAAAAAGAACATATCCCCAAAATATAGTCGCAGGGAAAGGAGGGAAGAGCGGTGGTGACGGAAGTAAGAATTATCAGTATCGCAAAATACTAAGAGTCAAGAGTCTACCTTTTTATTATCCCTGATTACATGCCAAAACGGATTTGTTTTGTGTGTATGTGTACTATATGTACTGAATGCAGGTATTGGTAAAAACCATAAATGAGCAGGGACTTTACAGTAAATATACTGCCTTGTTATTAACAAGCATTTGAAGACATTAAGTATGAAGTCAGGCATAAGTCGTCACATCTCTATCCCACAGAATGTTTCCCTTGTCTGTTCTGTCCTCTACAACAACAACAGGTGTGACTGCCATGAAGGAGCTCTTTGTTCTTTGTTGAGCTGTCTGTCTGCCTCTCTTTCACTTTGCCCCTCCCTCCATCCCTCTTAAATCTGTCAATCTGTGCTGTTCTGTAATGAAACAATACTCTTTGTACATACGGTCTCTTCGCGAAACTTTTATTGAAAATGCTAAAGGAACTCTTAGTCATCGGAATACATGAAAAAGCTCCCCCAAAGAAAGAGATGGACACATGGACTCAATAGATGGTCACGATTCATCTTCATTGTCCACATGTGTAACGATTGCATTTGTCTCTCTCCTCCTCCACTAAACCCTCTTGCACTCTTGTCTTTCCCTCTCTCTTCCTTTTACCGTTCTCGTCCCCCCCCAGGAGCCCGGACCAGCCAAGGTGACAGTGACCAGTACCGGGGGCAGTATCCCCTGCCTGCCCAGCAGTATAGCCAGTGCAGAGCGGGTGCCGGCCAGCCGCTCCACACTGTGGCAGGAGGAGAGATGGAGCAGGGCATCCACCATCCCCTGCAGCCGCAGCGCCTCCTGTCTCAGCCAGCTGACCCAGAGCCACCCGGGGTCAAGCGTCACCAGAGAGGGTGAGGAAAGACTGGAGACACTCTTTCACCAAAGCACCTGAGCCAATACATTTTTGGGTGTCAGCATAGCAGTCATTTTAGTTTGTAATCAATAGCGAAGGCAGTTATTGGATGCCAATGTTGATATCCTCGCTCTGTGTTCATGTACATGCACTACCTGGCCAAAAGTATGTGGACAACCATTCAAATTAGTGGATTCGGCTATTTCACATTCGTTGCTGACAAGTGTATAAAATCAAACACAACGCTATGCAATCTCCATTGACAAACATTGGCAGTAGAATTGCCCGTACTGAAGAGCTCAGTTACATTCAATGTGGCACTGTCATAGGATGCCACCTTTCCAACAAGTCAGCTTGTCATATTTCTATCCTGCTAGAGCTGCCCTGGTCAACTGTAAGTGCTGTTATTGTGAAATGGAAACGTCTAGGAGCAACAACGGTTCAGCCACGAAGTGGTAGGCCACACATGATCATAGAACGGGAATGGCGAGTGCTGAAGCGCTTAGCACATAAAAATAAATGTCTGTCCTCAGATGCTAAACTCTGTATCGAGTTCCAAACTGCCTCTGGAAGCAAAGTCAGCACAAGAACTGTTCGTCGGGAGCTTCATGAAATGGGTTTCCATGGCCGAGCAGCCGCACACAAGCCTAAGATCTCCATGCGCAATGCCAAGCGTCGGCTGGAGTGGTGTAAAGCTCGCCACCATTGGAGTAATGGAAACACGTTTTCTGGAGTGATGAACCACGCTTCACCATCTGGCAGTCCGATGGTCGAATCTGGGTTTGGCGGATGCCAGGAGAACGCTACCTGCCCGAATGCATAGAGCGCACTGTAAAGTTTGGTGGAAGAGGAATAATGGTCTGGGACTGTTTATCATTGTTCGGGCTTGGCCCATTGGTTCCATTGAAGGGAAATCTTAATGCTACGTCATACAATGACATTCTAGACGATTCTGTGCTTCCGACTTTGTGGCAACAGTTTGGGGAAGGCCCTTTCCTGTTTCAGCATGCAAATGCCCCTGTGCACAAAGTGAGGTCCATACAGAAATGGTTTGTCTCGATCGGTGTGGAATATCTTGACTGACCTGCACAGAGCCCTGACCTCAACCCAATCAAACACCTTTGAGATGAATTGGAACGCCAGGCCTAATGGACCAACATCAGTGCCCAACCTCACTAATGCTCTTGGGGCTGAATGGAAGCAAGTCCCCACAGCAATCTTTCAACATCTAGTGGAAAGCCTTCCTAGAAGAGTGGAGGCTGTTATAGCAGCAAAGAGGGACCAACTCCATATTAATGCCCATGATTTTGAAATGAGATGTTCGACGAGAAGGTGTCCACATCCTTTTGACCACGTAGTGTACGTGCTTGTGTATTATTTTCTGCCAAACATTTTTTGTAATATTTCCCTTGCTCTGCTTTGTTTGTGTGGTGCAAGACGGGAGCTCCCTGAGCGGCGGACGCAAGGTGCGAGTGGAGAGTGGCTACTTCTCCCTGGAGAAGACAAAGTCGCCGGAGCCCCCCCAGCCTCCCCAGCACCAGCCCCTGACCACCTCTACCTCCCTCGGCGTCCTCCACCACAGGTACAGCCCCTGTGACTCCCCCTCGTACCCCAACACCTCCCTGAACTACCCCTCCTCAGACCCCCTCCCCTCCCCAGGCGCCCTCCTCTCCCCTAGCTACTCCACCGTCAGCTCCTCCCAGAGCTCCCTTGACTCGGAGCCCAGCAGCAATGCCCTGAGCTGGGACAGCCGAGGCGGGGCAGGTGGGAATGTTGGCGGTGGTGGTGGGGGAAGAGTGGGACGACCAGGCAAGGACTACGTGGTGCTGTCGAACGTGCCGCGGGCTCGCCGGCTGAGCCACCGCGAGGCCTTCCGCTCGGACAAGAAGAGGGTGGAGCTGAGGGCGCGCACACGCAGCCCCGGACGGGAGGAGGTGGCCAGGCTGTTTGGGCTGGAACGCAGGTGAGGATATTGAGATGACCCACCACACACACACACGCACATTTATTTAACTGATGCACAAAGGCACTTAGAAACAGTTAAACCCACACTACACACAGCATTGCTTTGTAAGCCCACCGACTATATTGAATGTTATCACGCATGCGATCTTCAGTGTTTTGGTTTTGTCAACCCTCCACTAAATTCAATTACTATGATCTTCATGAGCTGTATTGGTCTTCTGGCACCACCTAGTGGCAGCAGTCCTCGAGATCCTCTACTGCCTCTTTCATAATTGAATTGCTCTCTTGGAGCCAAATGTAAAAACCAACGTATGTTTATTGCTTGCATATTTCCCCCTCTGTCCAGCTCTGTCTACTTTGCTATTTTTTTTTTTTTTGTCTCTTCCAGGAGCTTCTGAAAATTTGCCCTCCCAAACCTTCCGCCTCCGTCCTGCTGCGCCCTGCTGGTTACCGCTGACTCCTGCTTTCTCTCATTCCACCACCACACACACACACACACACACACACACACACACACACTCATTCACTCACAATCTCACACACTCTCAGTCAGTCACTCACAACTGGTCCAGTCTCCTTGGCTAACGCTGCTGATGCTGCCATTGCTGCTGCTCCTGGGAATATGGTCCTTAATCCTACAATGATCCTCCTTCCTCTTCCTCTCCATCTGAAGTTTGATCTCTTCACATAACACTCTATACTCATCATAATCTATCAGTCTCTTGTGGACCATTTTCCTTTTCTAGTTGCACTTACACATTCTCTCTATGGAATATGTGTTGTGCCAAAATGATGAACCAATGTCGTCATTGATCAAAAAGTTATTACGTTCAAACCAGACTGATACTATAGATTTATAGATTTTTGGCACAAAGCAGCCTCCATAGTTCTGCTCTGCTCTTTTAGTCAACGCACATTGACGCTAAGGACCTTGAGAGGATTTGCTCTTTTTTTTTTGTTTAGTTTTTTTGCAGCTCATTTGATTGTGTGTTATATCCTCACACATGGCCGACTGAAGAGTAACACGACTTCATCAGAAGAAAGGCTGCAGACGGTTTTAGTAGCAGCAGCTTGAGTGTGTTAGAGCCTCGTGTTTTACTGGAAAACCGTCGGCAGCCTTCTTATAAAAGGCATGTTACTCTTCAGTTATTGGAAACAAAATGCTGTCACTTAAGTACAGCAAGAGAGGATGATGATGCATAGCTGAGGTTTCAAAGACCCTATGTCATGCTGTTTATGTGATACTGTTCATGATTTTGTGTGTGTGTGTGTGTGTGTGTGTGTGTGTGTGTGTGTGTGTGATGCTGACGGCGTATGTGTATGTTTTCCACAGGCGTTCTCAGGTGATAGGGAAGTTTGAGTCGGGGGATGGGGAGGGCGTGGAACACATGGACACCACCTCTCCTTCGGAGCCCCCCTCCAATACCGTGTCTGTCCAGAGGCAGGGGCGTAGCGAGAGACGCTCCCTCGCTTGCAAACAGGTAATGTCCCCTCTCCCTCCCCCCTAACACAAGGCTGTCATTAGGGGTCATAAACCATACATGGCACCTAACATTAGCTCCAATTTACGGAGAACTCTCATTCATCATAAACCTTTCATGTTTCAGTTGACGTCAATATGAAGATAACCGTGTTACAATTTACGTGAATACATACAGTACAGTAGTTTACGGTGCATTCGGGAAGTATTCAGACCCCTTGACTTTTTCCACATTTTGTTACTTTACAGCCTTATTCTAGAATGGATTCAATTGTTCCCCCCCCCTCATCAATCTACACACAATACCCCTTAATGAGAAAGCAAAAACAGGTTTTTAGAAATGTTTGCAAATGTATTCAAATTTTTAAAAACTATCACATTTACACAAGTATTCAGACCCTTTACTCAGTACTTTGTTGAAGCACCTTTGGCAGCTATTACAGCCTCAAGACTTCTTGGGTATGATGCTACAAGCTTGGCACACCTGTATTTGGGGAGTTTCTCCAATTCTTCTCTGCAGATCCTCTCAAGCTCCGGCAGGTTGGATGGAGAGTGTCGCTGCACAGCTATTTTCAGGTCTCTCCAGAGATGTTAGTTCTGGTTCAAGTCTGGGCCACTCAAGAACGTTCAGAGACTTGTCCTGAAACCACTCCTGCGTTGTCTTGGCTGTGTGCTTAGGGTCGTTGTCCTGTTGGAAGGTGAACCTTTGGCGTAGTCGGAGGTCCTTAGCGGTCTGGAGCAGGTTTTCATCAAGGACCCCTTTGTACTTTTCTCCGTTCATCTGTGCCTCGATCCTGACTAGTCTCCCAGTCCCTGCCACAAAAACATCCCCACAGCATGATGCTGCCACCACTGATTCACCATAGGGATGGTGCAAGGTTTCCTCCAGACGTGATGCTTGGCATTCAGGCCAAAGAGTTCAATCTTGGTTTCGTCAGACTAGTGAATCTTGTTTTTCATGGTCTGACAGTCCTTTAGGTGCCTTTTGGCAAACTCCAAGCAGGCTGTCATGTGCCTTTTAATGATGAGTGGTAGAGTGCTGCAGAGATGGTTGTCCTTCTGGAAGGTTCTCCCTTCTCCACAGAGGAACTCTGGAGCTCTGTTAGAGTGACCATTGGGTTCTTGGTCAACTCCCTGATTAAGGCCCTTCTCCCCTGATTGCTCAGTTTGGCCGGGAAGCCAGCCTTACAAAGAGTCTTGGTGGTTCCAAACTTCTTCCATTTAAGAATGATGGAGGCCACTGTGTTCTTCAGTGGTGCAGACATTTTTTGGTACCCTTCCCCAGATCTGTGCCTCGACACAATCCTGTCTCGGAGCTCTACGGAAAATCCCTTTGACCTCATGGCTTGGTTCTTGCTCTGACATGCACTGTCAACTATGGGACCTTATATTGAGAGGTGTGTGCCTTTCCAAATCATGTCCAATCAATTGAATTTACCACAGGTGGACTCCAATCAAGTTGTAGAAACCTCCTCAAGGATGATTTAATGGAAGCAGGATCCACCGGAGCTCAATTTTGAGTCTCATAGCAATGGGTTTGAATACTTGCAAAGGTTTCTAAAATCCTGTTATGGGGTATCGTGTGTAGATTGAGGGGAATGAGGTTATAAAGCAAAACATGTAGATAAAGCGAATGCTTTATATGAGCTGTAGTGAGCATTTTTAGTAATATTTCATAGCCAATGGATTCATGTCATGTCGACCCTATATGTTGGGCATTTTCAGGAGCTATATGTTGGGCATTTTCAGGAGATGTCATTGGATGCTGAGAAGGAGCGTCGCGTTCCTGATGTGTCCTGCTCATTCAACTTCCGGAGGGCAAAGTCCCTGGACCGCCGAGTGACCGAGTCCTCTATGACTGTGAGTGCTGGGCAGTACTTTAGTCACTTTAGTTTGTGATAGGTTGTTACTTTACATTAGGTCACTTTAGTTTGTGATAGGTTGTTACTTTACGCAAGGTCACTCCACTGTACTTTATGCTAGGTTACTTTAAGTTAGATCACTTTAATTTGTGATAGGCTGTTACTTTACGCAAGGTCACTCCACTTTCCTGTATGCTAGGTTACTTTACATTCGGTCACTTTAGTTTGTGATAGGTTGTTACTTTGCGCTAGGTCACTCCACTTTACTTTATGCTAGGTTACTTTACATTCGGTCACTTTAGTTTGTGATAGGTTGTTACTTTGCGCTAGGTCACTCCACTTTACTTTATGCTAGGTTACTTCACTTTACTTTATGCTAGGTTACTTCACTTTACTTAACACTAGGTTACTTCACTTTACTTAACACTAGGTTACTTCACTTTACTTAACACTAGGTTACTTCACTTTAGGTCACTTTAGTTTATACTAGGTCAGGCCTGGGCAATTATTTTCCATGGAAGGCCACATTAGAATACATTTTTGCCATCGTTCGATAAGCTCAAGTTGCAGATCAGTGGGAGCGTTATCCACATTGAAGGTGAAAGGAGAGGAAACAGTATGTGATTTTCCAACACTTTGGAATCCTCAAAACGACGAGAAAACTCACAGTTCAAAGCACGCAGCAGTGATGTATACTTCTCCTGCTGGTCATCTGATAGGGAACAGACTAGTAGTGTCGGAAGGTGGGTGAGATTGTTGTCATCTGATAGGGAACAGACTAATAGTGTCGGAAGGTGGGTGAGATTGTTGTCATCTGATAAGGAACAGACTAATAGTGTCGGAAGGTGGGTGAGATTGTTGTCATCTGATAAGGAACAGACTAATAGTGTCGGAAGGTGGGTGAGATTGTTGTCATCTGATAAGGAACAGACTAATAGTGTCGGAAGGTGGGTGAGATTGTTGTCATCTGATAAGGAACAGACTAGTAGTGTCGGAAGGTGGGTGAGATTGTTGTCATCTGATAGGGAACAGACTAATAGTGTCGGAAGGTGGGTGAGATTGTTGTCATCTGATAGAAGGTGGGGAAGGTGGGTGAGATTGTTGTCATCTGATAGGGAACAGACTAGTAGTGTCGGAAGGTGGGTGAGATTGTTGTCATCTGATAGGGAACAGACTAGTAGTGTCGGAAGGTGGGTGAGATTGTTGTCATCTGATAGGGAACAGACTAGTAGTGTCGGAAGGTGGGTGAGATTGTTGTCATCTGATAGAGAACAGACTAGTAGTGTCGGAAGGTGGGTGAGATTGTTGTCATCTGATAGGGAACAGACTAATAGTGTCGGAAGGTGGGTGAGATTGTTGTCATCTGATAGGGAACAGACTAGTAGTGTCGGAAGGTGGGTGAGATTGTTGTCATCTGATAGGGAACAGACTAGTAGTGTCGGAAGGTGGGTGAGATTGTTGTCATCTGATAGGGAACAGACTAGTAGTGTCGGAAGGTGGGTGAGATTGTTGTCATCTGATAGGGAACAGACTAGTAGTGTCGGAAGGTGGGTGAGATTGTTGTCATCTGATAGGGAACAGACTAATAGTGTCGGAAGGTGGGTGAGATTGTTGTCATCTGATAGGGAACAGACTAATAGTGTCGGAAGGTGGGTGAGATTGTTGTCATCTGATAGGGAACAGACTAGTAGTGTCGGAAGGTGGGTGAGATTGTTGTCATCTGATAGGGAACAGACTAGTAGTGTCGGAAGGTGGGTGAGATTGTTGTCATCTGATAGGGAACAGACTAGTAGTGTCGGAAGGTGGGTGAGATTGTTGTCATCTGATAGGGAACAGACTAGTAGTGTCGGAAGGTGGGTGAGATTGTTGTCATCTGATAGGGAACAGACTAGTAGTGTCGGAAGGTGGGTGAGATTGTTGTCATCTGATAGGGAACAGACTAGTAGTGTCGGAAGGTGGGTGAGATTGTTGTCATCTGATAGGGAACAGACTAGTAGTGTCAGAAGGTGGGTGAGATTGTTGTCATCTGATAGGGAACAGACTAGTAGTGTCGGAAGGTGGGTGAGATTGTTGTCATCTGATAGGGAACAGACTAGTAGTGTCGGAAGGTGGGGGAGATTGTTGTCATCTGATAGGGAACAGACTAGTAGTGTTGGAAGGGGGGTGAGATTGTTGTCATCTGATATGGAACAGACTAGTAGTGTCGGAAGGTGGGTGAGATTGTTGTCATCTGATAGGGAACAGACTAGTAGTGTCAGAAGGTGGGTGAGATTGTTGTCATCTGATAGGGAACAGACTAGTAGTGTCAGAAGGTGGGTGAGATTGTTGTCATCTGATAGGGAACAGACTAGTAGTGTCGGAAGGTGGGTGAGATTGTCTGCTTCTACTTGCCGGGTCAGGAGGAGTAATTTTCCCTTGCAGGCTTAGACAAAGCTGTACATCTGATGTGCAAAAAGTCCCTTCTCTTGTAGTTTGGAATTCAGTTCATTCATGAGGGCCATGATGTCCACGGTGAAGGCAAAATCAGCCAACCGTTCTTTATCTTGCCTTTTGCAGTTGAGGGAAATCCACATACTTTCCTTTCATTTGCAAAAACTCCGCAATCTCCGACTTCTGGTCCCACACCCTTTTTTAAGCACCTTCCCCCAAACTCAGACATCTCACGTTTGTGTGGTCGGGGAGGTCTGGATGACCTGACTCTGTCTCTTCCTACCGTGAGAAACTGCATGTGGTTTAAAGATGTTCCTCTTATGAAGTGTACCACTTTAGTGACTGTATCCACAACATGGCTCATTTTCAGAACACATTTACAGAGCACCTTCTGATGAATAATGCAATGCAGGAAAATTATTTTCTCATCTGGGTTCAGCTCAGCTACTTGATCTTGTATCCTTTTCAAAAGGCCAACGTTTTTTCCTGTCATATTTGGGCACCCATCAGTGGTCACAGTGGAAAAAATG
This sequence comes from Oncorhynchus tshawytscha, assembly GCF_018296145.1. Lineage (NCBI taxonomy): Eukaryota > Metazoa > Chordata > Actinopteri > Salmoniformes > Salmonidae > Oncorhynchus > Oncorhynchus tshawytscha. The sequence continues at coordinate 11,654,396 of NC_056452.1, read as the reverse complement.
TCAAAACTCAGTTCCTAGCTTTGCCACACACTTATTAACCTCCTCCAATAAATGTTTCCCTGTGGTTGTGCTCTTCATTGACTGCACTGAAGCAAGCTCTTCTATACGTTCAAAGTCTGAGGTTATGCCTCGGAAGAATATCAACAACTGCATCACTGGATCTCGTCCAGGGCCAAGGAGAAATAGTTGAAATCCTTTACCTTGACTTTCAACTGTTGTTCCATATTCTCTGCGTTGTCCTCAACACACCGTATCACTGTTCGTATTGACAGGGAAACATTTTCAAACAGCTATTTCTTGTCGGGTCAAAATTGCTGCAGAGTCGATTAAACATTCCCTAATGAATTTGCCCTCAGCGAATGGCTTGCTATGTTTGGCAATTTTGTGGGACAGTACATAGCTAGCTCTCGCAATTCCGTCGTTTTTTGAATGCCGTTTGTGAAAAGTCCTCGCTGCTTTTGCAACTGAGAAAGCAACTCTTTCGATGCACTTGCCCTCTGCTCAGAAAACGTGTTCCTATATTTCTCTGCGTGCTTCGTCTGGAAGTGTCAGGACAGGTTGTAGTCTTTCAAGACAGCAATGCTCTTTGCACACTAAGCACACAGCTTTCCCTGATACCTCAATAAAGAAATATTTCGATGGCCACTCTTGCTGGAACACCCTACATTGATTGTCTAATTTCCTTTTCTTTGAAAAACAATTTTTTTGCACAATTTCTAGATAGCTACTATTTGTAACTGTGAAGTGTGTGTCAGCCTGTCAGTCACTGTCTGTCCCCATGCAGTTATTTATATGTGCCTTCAAATAAATGTCCCACAAGCAGTGGGAGTTAAGTCATTACACAAAGGCGAGTATTCATTGGGCTTTTAATCCGAATAACAAATACGTTTCTCCAAACTTTACTCTCGCAAATTCTTTGTGATCCGAGCATGATTCCATGGGCCGTATTGAATCAGGTCGCGTGCCACATATGGCCCTCGGGCCAGCCTTTGCCCAGGCCTGTACTAGGTTATGTTACTTTACCCTATGTTACTTAACCTTACCCTAGGTTACTTTACTAACAGATTACATGCATGGATCTCAGTGTTACTTAGATATGATCTGGGAACTGTCCCGGGGTGGTGTTAGTGGTCCTCCTGTCAACGTGTGGATGGTATGGCCGAGCTGCAGCTGCCAAAATAGCCCCCAAACCCCCTGTTATAAATAGCTGGAGTGAAGGGTGTTAAAGCGCCAGCTCTTTGTGCAAAGACGCACAGAGAGCGAGGGAGAGAGGGAGTCAAGTGGAAGAGAGAGTGTGTGTTAATGAGTCTCCACCAGACCGTGGCCGTGCCACACCTGATGAGGATCAACAGAAACAAGGTAGGGGTCGAACGTAGCGCAGTTCCTGTTTGTTGACTAAATGGACGGTTTAGTTCTGGTGGTCTAACAGCAGACGTTCTTGGTTTGCTTCGTTGAGCAGTGAGAGTTTGGCGAAGAAGGGCTCACTTGTTGTGGATCGAGTGGTCATTCATTCAAGCATAGAAAGGGTTCTCTTTCTGCACTGTGATTGCTATATTAGTTGAACGAATCCAAGTCTAATATAAATATAGCACTAATATAGATATTTTGGACATCTGAAGACTGTGGCAGTTCTGTCGTAATGGCAACATTTAATTTTTTTTATTTTTATGCATTTGCAAGTTTACTGTATTTCAGGTTTCAACGAAAGGTCGCTATTGGGTTGGGTGGGCCACTCTTCCCATTAGTCGAATCTGGGTGGCAACGTGGACTGAAAAGCTGTTAGCTGTTAGCTGCTGAGCTGTTGGCTGTTTATTGGGAGCATTGCAGTGAGCTGTCTGGCTCTGGACAAAAATCTGTTAGCTACTTTGTTAGCCGAGAGCTATTACATATTATGCATAAATGACTACCGATAAAGCAGCGAACACTGATAATGATAGCCATGAGCATAAGCTAGTTGTAAATCGCGTGTCATGAATTGAAGCTGTTGTTGATTTTTGTTTTCAATGTAGCCAGATCTGTTGAATTTCAAGAAAGGATGGATGACCAAGCTATACGAGGATGGAATGGTAATATACTTTATGAGCAGAAATCATGGTTGTGTTTCTAAACGATTAGCAGTGCCTTATGACATCTCTCATGGATTTAAGTAGGAGAGTATGCTTTAACAAAACTAGTAAATGTTATAATTGTTTACCTCCTAGTGGAAGAAACACTGGTTTGTTCTCACAGACCAGAGTCTACGATACTACAGGGACAATAGCTGAGGAGGTAAGACTCACTGAATTACTTATATCCCCCCCAAAAAAAAAAAAAACAAAGAAACAATATATGCAGTGTAATGTTAATACTGCCCTTGACATTTTTCTTTCTTTATGTTGTTTTATTCCAGGCTGCTGATATGGACGGCGAGATTGACCTGTCCACCTGTTATGATGTCACAGAGTTCCCAGTACAGAGGAACTATGGCTTCCAAATCCTTGTGAGTGTTTTGTGGTTGTACTTTGCTCATCTATACCATCGATCAAACCTAAAATGGTCCGTACCTTTCCCATCTCTAACAAATTGTTGCTCAGCTGTGACCCTGCACTCTAAAAACAGCATTGACAACATGTGGTATTGCCGGCGGCATTGGGTTTGGTCATTTCTCTTCCGAAACATTTATTTGTCCCATCGTGAGGGATGTCACTTGACCTGTCATCCCCCTGTGAGAGAGTGACATCATTGGATCTAAGTCTGCCACAGACGTTACCACCCCCCACCCCCCCCCCACCCACCCACCCACCAACACCCGGAGGCCCTGAATAACATGTTTGTCTAACCTCGCTCATTCAAAAGACCAACCTGGTCTTACGTCGGCGCTTACTCAATGTTGGTGCCTGCGTGTTTTGGAAAACCTATTTTTCTAAAAATAGTTTTGAAGGCTTTCGCCCTAAGCTTTAATGGCACACAGGATGGAATGTGTGACGACCTTCCATAGGAGGAGCAAGGTGAGGATGATTACGTCGCGATGCAACATTTCCCTTGACTATAGGCCAAACACTTGATCTCTTGGTGATGGGCCACATCCGAAACGTTCTCTCTAAGCACCGATGTCAATGCGGGAGACATGCCCAGATCTGAAGTTAGTACGAGGCCCCATGGACACATGACATCCATGTCGCTTCTGCTGTGGGATGGTTGTTGTGTTTACATTGGCTTAGAGCTGGAGCCCGCTCTCCTGGCGCTTCCCTGGTTATTTTCTGTTTCCGGGGTTCAGAAATAGAGCAGTGGGAGGAGATCATTCTCTCTTTGGCTGAGAACAACACCGGTTTAGTGACAAGAAATGAATAACTCCAGTATTTATAACACCTTTTAGCGCTCTGCATCATGGGCAGACCGGATGGAGGCCAGGAATGGGGCTTGACCCAGTGGGGGAACCACCGAAACAGAATGATGTAAATGAATGTAACATCCAGTAGAAGCCCTGGATGGAGAGTGCACTTTGTTTTTCATTCATCGTAGGGCACTTTGTTTTTCATTCATTGTAGGGCTGGGTGATATGGCCAAAATCTCATATCCCGATATAGGTCATTTCATAGCACCTATTAATTATGCATATCACGATATAGCACATTTTCTGTCAATTCAGTGAATAAAGTTTATATAAAATGACCAGATGTAAAGGCCTATTTCTTATTACATTTTGAATTATACTCAACAAATAAAAGGTACTTACTCATATTTGATTATTTCTCCTTTTATTTAGAACCTTTGCACATTTTCAATTAAGCATGTAACAATGTATGTATGTATGTATGTATGTATGTATGTATGTATGTATGTATGTATGTAACTATGTATGTATGTATGTATGTATGTATGTAACTATGTATGTAACTATGTATGTAACTATGTATGTAACTATGTATGAATTTATGTATGTATGTAACTATGTATGTATGTATGTATGTATGTAACTATGTATGTATGTATGTATGTATGTATGTATGTATGTATGTAACTATGTATGTAACTATGTATGTATGTATGTATGTAACTATGTATGAATTTATGTATGTATGTAACTATGTATGTATGTAACTATGTATGTAACTATGTATGTATGTATGTATGTAACTATGTATGTATGTATGTATGTAACTATGTATGTATGTAACTATGTATGTAACTATGTATGTAACTATGTATGTATGTATGTATGTATGTAACTATGTATGTATGTATGTATGTATGTAACTATGTATGTATGTATGTATGTATGTAACTATGTATGTATGTAACTATGTATGTAACTATGTATGTATGTATGTATGTAACTATGTATGTATGTAACTATGTATGTATGTAACTATGTATGTAACTATGTATGTATGTATGTATGTATGTATGTATGTATGTAACAATGTATGTATGTATGTAACAATGTATGTAACAATGTATGTAACTATGTATGTAACAATGTATGTATGTATGTAACTATATGTATGTAACTATGTATGTATGTATGTAACAATGTATGTATGTATGTATGTATGTATGTATGTATGTATGTAACAATGTATGTGTGTATGTATGTATGTATGTATGTATGTATGTATGTATGTATGTATGTATATTAATGTATAAAATCTAAAAATGGTAAATATAAAACACTTAAATATAGGCCTAAAAAAAATATAAAACACTAAATATATAAAAAAATATATATATATATACACACACACACATTTATTTATTTTTGGTGGCTTGCCTGTTTTGCATGTTATTTTGGCATTAATTCCTGTCACATAACAATTTGGTGCCTTGGTGTTAGCACCAACTCACGAAACCCTCATTTCTCAACCGTGTAAATTGGGGCCATGTCTTTGCAGATGTAAGTTGTAACGCCAGCTGTTATCTCCTATCTTCGTCATTCTTTGCCATATGGTGGTGCACGGTCAAAAGTCTAACGCAACGTCTGAGTCGGGGGTTTGTTTTGTGCACTCGACTGTACTTTTTTGGGTTCTCATCCGTAGATGGAAATTTTGTGGAAGAACGTAAAGCGTCGTCCAATTGACAAAAAATATTGCCGTAAAGAGTGATTTGCGACACAACGTAATAAACGATAGAGCATAATATGAAACGATAGAAAAACATCTATCGTCACACGATATGTATCGTCATATCGCCCAGCCCTAATTCATCAAGGTACACTCGTTATAGTAATTCATTATATTCACTGTGCTGTCATTGGGATACGTTTCCTGTTATGGTGTGAATGCATTAGAGATGGGGAATGAACACAAGATTTGGGACAGGATTCAGTGGGGGTGCGTTTTGGTTGCTCCCTAACATTTTGGTTACTGACATTTATTTATTAGTTAGCTACTACTGGTCGATAGGAGTGCATCTTAAATAGTACTGTTAGTCACCGTCAGCTAGCCATTCTAACACTGTGCCCCTCCTGCCCTGCCCTCCCTTTGTCCAGAGTAAGGAGGGGGCGTGCACCCTGTCGGCCATGACCTCGGGAATCCGCCGCAACTGGATTCAGGCCATCATGAAGAACGCGCGGCCCACCATCGCTCCTCCCGATGTCACCCGGTAAGACTAACACACAGAGCGTGGGAGGGAGTGTGTCGACACAACCCGCCACTGACGGACATAACAATTTCCTCACTTTTATTTACTCTCACTAATCTCTCTCCTCATCCTCCTCTTCCTCCTCCTCCTCTGGTATTTCCACCCTCTCTGCTTCCAGGAAAAACGTCTCTCTGAAACTGTCGGTTCTGAAGCCCAGGTTGGAGCGCTTGTGTGTTGATCCACGTCCCCCCCCCTCTCTCCCCGTGATGTAATGGTTCAGTAATGCCTGCCTGCGTGTTTGTCGTCCCGCCCTGTGTCCTGAACATTGAGTAATGTCTCCAAGTAGTACTGCTCAGGAAGCCCGCTGCAGTACGCGCAACATCAGTCAATTGTAATAGTCATCCTTCTTACCTGGCTCGATCAGCGTAGAAAACTATTGTAGGTTGATGAAAGGTGATGTATAGAGATAATGAAGAAGGGACAAAATGAGACGGATATGGTAACACTTACGGTATGTGTGTTCTGCTTTGATGATCCATGAAAAGGCAGCTGGAGCACGAGGAGAGACTCATGTCAGTGCCACCTTGGTGTAAACACGGTCCTAAGTGTATCGCGGCAACAGAAGCATTACCGATTTTGTTGTCGGATCATTTTAGCCCCCTGCGCTAGTGTTTCTGCCCAGAGGTCTTGTCTTTCACTGGGGCTCTTCATATGCCTATGGACTCTGTATTGGGTTCAGTGTTTTTTTCCCTAGGAGTTTCTCCAGCAGGGGTGGCAACGGTAGTGGGGGAGGGGGAGTTGGCGGATTGACATCCTAGCTGTTCCCAAAGACCTTCCAGCTGATGAATATAGGGGGTGTAGTGTATAGGGTTTTACCCCTGTTTACTGAACACTGTTTACTGAACGCTGTCCGACTCGAAGGCGGCTCCCTCGAAACAGGAATGTGGGATATTTTTGGCGTTCCTGCGTAGACAACTCGCGGACTTCTCTTCTCTTGGATTGTACCCCTCTCCCATTCCTCTGACCCCCCCCCGGAAATAGACTTTACCGTCAGCCCACTTTTTTAGGTGCACACTCCCCATCGCGGTTTCAGTGAATGCCAAGCAGTGTGCAGATGACTGTGACCACATTCCCCCACTCGTCTACTGTACAAACGGCTAAAGTTGAGAAACTGCAGTGCGCTCGGCTCAAGTCTCGGATTACAGACATGTCTTACGAAAGAGAAAGGCCAAATCTGATCTGAGGCCCATCGTGCACTCACTGCAGTTTGGCCCAATTCTCCCAGACTGCTTTAGTGCTAAAATGTCCCAATGTATTCCTCTCATTTGCTGTTGTGGTTTAAGCTTACTTTGTGAGCACAGAGATGTTTTGTTGTAAGTGAATAGTTGATGTTCTGTAGCAGTGTCTGTGTAGCTGAGTTTGCATGGGCTTCTTCAGCGCATTTTGAGGGCATCGGCATTGGTCACATCATTAGTCGTTATCTGGGGGGCGCAAGATGATTGTAGGTCAGGGATTCTGCACGGTCATCCTTGCTCAGGCCGATCCTCTCGAATGTGCTGATTTGTCTTAACACCCGTACTGAGTGTCTTAAGCCATCACTGACCAGTCTCTTTCTCTCTCTTCCTCTCCATTCATTTCCTTCTCTCTCACTCCTCCCATGTCCTCAGCTCCCTCCTTGAGGAGAAGGCCAGAGGGCGGGTGGTGCTGCATCCGTCTCCCCAGCCAGGCCCTGACCCCAGCCCCGAGAGCCCCCGGGTGGAGGTCCGGGTGGTCAAAACACAGAGGTCTGTAGACCACGCTCCTGCCACAGTCGCCGCCCCCGCCTCGGAGCCACGCAAGAGCCGGGTCCGAGAGCGTAGGCGAGAAGGCCGCTCCAAAACTTACGACTGGTCCGAATTCCAGCCCGGACAGACGGAGGACCCCAAGAGGGACAAAGCACCAGAAACTGTTGACCCCAGCTCTGCTTCTTCCTCTTCCACCTCCTCTTCGTCCTCCTCCACTTCTTCCCTGGCGTCCTCCCCCATCTCCACCACCTCTTCCCCGCCAACTTCCTCCTCTATTTCGGCCCCTCCACCCGGCCGGGGCTCCGCCGTGGCAACCAGGGAGGAGTCAGAGCAGGAGCGGGGGCGGCGGCGGGATGAAAGACCGCAGCGCTTTAAGCAGGACACCCACGCACCCAGCCCCGTCACCACCACAATGACGGCCACTGTAAATGCAGTGGGGGCCGAACCGAGGAACCCCGGGGAGTCCCAGGACCAGGGGAGGATGGAGGTCGACCACCCTGAGCCTGGTGCGGAGGGGAGCGGGGAGAGCGACGGCAGAGCCCCCGACGTGCAGGTGGAGATCGAGCAGCGGTGGCATCAGGTGGAGACCACGCCGCTCCGAGAGGAGAAGCAGGTGCCCATCAGCACCACTGACGCCTGCCTCACTGAGAGACTGCCCCCACAGGAGCTAGCTGCCCTGCTGGACAAAGAGGTAGGCTTTTATGCACACCGGCCAAAGCTTCAATTATTCTACTGTGTGTCATTTATAATGAGGAACCGTACTATATTCTAATGCATGTGAATGATGCAGCTGGGGCAGACCCAGAAGGAGCTGGCCAGGCTGCAGGAGCAGAACAATATGCTGCAGGAGCAGCTCGAAGATGCCAGGGGCAGAGAGCACAGTGCCAGGGAGGGCTACGTGCTACAGGTACCACACGCCAACAGTAGCTGATCATGTCTGATTAGTTGGATATTAGATTCAGTTAGTTGGCTATTATTACAACTTGAGAGATTACCAATCATGTCGCTTTAAATCATTTTAAATGATGTACCCTTTTACTGTGAGTTCATGTTTTGGAGGGCTTTTATCGTTTGATATTCTGGCTCGTTTTCGCAGCAGGGTTTCGTATTCAGTTTGTGTATTACATTACTGAACATCTTCGGGTGAGACACAGTATTTACAATCGAAGGCAATGTTCTCACCTATGGGAATACAAACTGATAGCATGAGGTTGAGGATGTCGCGTGTGTGACGTTTCTGACTTTGGTGTGTGTGTGTGTGATTCTACTAACAGGTGTGGGGTCTTAGTCTTTAAAAACAGATGTGCATGGTTGTGGTGGTCTCGGCATGGTTTTTCGCTAACTGTTTTTACGGAGTCTCACATCTACTGGGGGGATGATTGGTTTGGATTGATGCCGGAGGTAAGAACCTAGAGGAGCTTTGCCGCTGTGCTTTTTCTTTCTTGTCGTTCTCTCCATCCTGTCCTCTCAGCCTGTTTTTGTGCATGACTTTTTGGTGTTTGGGAGTATGCATGGTTGCATTCAGTTCTTCATTCATTTACAGTTCATGTTCCCACGTTCGCACATGTAGTGATGGCACGCTGGATATTTGATCGTTTCCTCGTCACATTCGCCCTTTCTTTCCTTCAACATGTATTATAATTATGTGTGAGTTGAAATATCAGGGGCAATAGAGACCATTTGACTCATTTTAGTTTCACCATCTATTCACAGTTGAATATGTATCTTGTTCAGTCACTTTATATTCACCAGTTTTTCCCCCCTTCATTATATTTAGTTATTTTCCATTTTCACCCTTGAGGTCACCCTGAAAAAGCACAGTGGGAAGCTTGGGACAAAGCTTTTCAAAAGATATCAAAATATATCAAATCTATATTGAGATGGGAATGAAATTCCCGGGTTTTTCCTCATAGCCCCAGAGATGTGGTTCACCGTAACTGTGGGGGTAAATAAAAGATGATGTCACTAATCAAACTGTCTCATCAATCTTTTAAAGAGCGGCACCTCGCCCCCCTCCTCCTCACCACACAGAGCGCCATGGCAACGTCTGCATAAGCTCAACCAAGACCTGCAGAATGATCTGGAGGCCCAGCGACGCAAACAGGACCTGGCCCAGCACCAGGTGCAGACTCTGAGGAGGAGCTACACCGATGCCCAGGACGCCATTGGACGCCACGAGGCTGACATCCAGGCCCTGCAGGCCAAGCTCAGCTCTGCCATGGCTGAGATCCTGGCCAGCGAGCAGGCCGTGGCCCGCATGAGAAACGAACTCAAGCTGGAGCAGGAGCGCTCCCGGGAGCAGGAGGAGGAGTGGGTGCGCAGCGACGCCACTTTGCGGGTCCAGCTAAGGGACAGCGAGGACAGGCTCCGGGAAGTGGAGGCCAGCCTTCTGGAAAGGAGCCAGGCCCTGAGGCATCTGGAGCGCCAGCAGGCCCTGCAGAGGGACCACCTGAGGGAGGTGCACAGGCTTCAGGAGAGGCTGGCGGAGGTGACAGGCCGGCTGAGCGCCACCGAGCAGGGCCAGGCCCTGAAGGAGGAGCGCCTGAGGACGGAGCAGCGCTCCCTGCAGGAGAGCCACGAGCGGGAGAGGCAGAGCCTAGCCCGGAGGCTGGCTGAGGCAGAGTCTGGGCGGGCAGAGCTGGAGGAGAGGCTGCTGGAGGCGGAGCAGCAGGTGGAGGCTCTTCTGAGGGGGATGCGCGCCTCGGATGGAGACAAGGTCAGGGAGGAAGTGATGCGGCTGCAGGAGGATTTGGCCCAGACAACGGATGTGGCGGAGACGCTGAGGGAGAGCGTCCGCAGGCTGGAGGAGGAGAAGGGCCGGCTGACCTGCCGCTGCCAGGAGCTCCTCAACCAGATCTCTGAGGCAGACCGGGAGGTGACCAAACTCCGTAGCCGGCTGGAAACCGAGGAGGCCGACTACTATACACTGGAGCACTCCTATGAGAGGGCGTCGGAGGAGTTCCAGAAGATCAGCCGTGTGCTCCAGGAGAAGGAGGAGGAGATACGGCAGACCAAGGAGATGTACGAGAGACTAGTGGAGCGCAAGGAGGAGGACCTGAACGAGGCCCTCATCAAGATGGCCGCACTGGGTAGCAGCCTGGAGGAGACTGAGCAGAGGCTTCAGGCCAGGGAAGCGCTGCTCTGCCAGATGGACAAGGGCCTGAGGGGCCAGAGCGAAGCCTGCAGTGCGGAGACGGACCTGCAGGCCAAGCTGGTGGTGGCAGAGGACCGCATTGCAGAGCTGGAGCAGCACCTTAATGCCCTGCAGCTGGGCTATGCCGACCTTCGGATGGAACGTCAACGAGCCCAAGAGGGGGCTCTCCATGCTCGGGAAACAACCAAGGAAAGGGGCCAGTCGTCCTCCAACTCCTTGCCAACGAACACAGACTCCTCGCTGACCTTTGACTTGGGTTCCAAGGTGAAGAGCTCCTCAGACAGTGATGAGTCTCAAGCGAAAAGGCAGAGGATACGGTTCTCCAGCATTCAGTGCCAAAAATACATCCAATCAGAGGACCTGGAGACCAGTAATGCAGACAACACTTCCTCAGACATAAGCGAAGAGATTAGCCAAGAGATCAGCCAAGACTTCCAACTGTCCATGGAGACCAACTCTTCTGATATTACATTCCAGTTCTGCAGTGACCCAGAGAAGTTTATTTCCATCATAACTGCCCTGGAGATCAAGCTTCTGGCCACAGAGGAGAAGCTTAGAGACCTCACCCAGAAGCTTGAGGAGCAGCGGGTGGACCAGCCAGAGGGTCTGATGGAGGGACAAGGCTCCTGGGCAGGGACTGATTCAGAGCTCCAGGAGCTCAATGCTAGACTCGAACAGGAAGAGGCACCCAGCAGTGCCCTCCCTGGGCCAGTTAGTCAGATTACAGCTGCTAAGCACCAATATGCCAAGGCCCTAGTCTGTGTAGAGTCCAGTAGGGAGAAAGTCAGGGGTATTCTAAGTAGTCATTGCCCGGGCAGTACAGGGCTGCAGCTCCACACTTTGTCTGAGATCGAGAATGAGTTAGTTAGTGCAACATTGTACATTAGAGAGGGCGGGATGACATGGAATGAGCACCCATCAGAGGTCACACAAAGTCCAGCCCAAGAGATTCACAAGAGCAAAGCATCGAATGAGGAAACGATACGACTCTTTGCCAAAACACTGTCTTTTGAGGCAATGGTTTTGAATAAGATGGCTTTTTTGATACAGAATCCAGACTCGGACCTTTTGCAACGTCTTATCGAGATATGTAGAGAGACTGAGACCATCAAAAGAAGTGATGGCGATTGTGTGGCAATTGTTTATGCAGACGTCTTGACCAGGAAGCTAATGTTAGAGAGTGCCTTCTGGGCCGAGGTGGAGAAAATGGAATCCCCTTGTGAATTGATGCAGGAAGAACGCTCAGATGTTAAGTCAACAGTGGCTAGTATGTCCCTTGAGGCTAATGTTACTGTTATCTATAACACCTGTGTCAAAGCTGAATTATCGCACTCTCTTCAGAGTCTTAAGAGCTTTTATGAGGAGAAGTTCAAAATGCTCAAAAGGGAATTGGCCCAAGCCCATGGGAGCTTACAACAAAGGGAATCTGCTTTGAAAGAGATTATCCAAGCTCCCAAAATACTTGATTTGACAGAAGTCCTTCAAGACGTCAGTAGTGAGTTTGGCTTTAGTGAGGAGCAGAGTTTAGCTGACGTAAGTGAACTGACTCCCTATATGGAGCAGATTGAAATGGAGGAGGCACAGGATTTGGCTGAGGAAGTAGTGGATAGACACTTAGTGGGAGGCGTGCCATCTTGTAGCGTTGACTCTGTTGAATCTCTGCAAGTTGGGCGAGACAACTTGGCTGCTGAGCTAGAGAGACAGGCAGCTATCCTCCACAGATTTTCCCAAGCGATTGAGAGCGGCAGCCATCCTGGCTTAGCCAATATTATCCAAGCAAACTCAAGTTACCAATCTACCCTCAACCTCACGGGTAGCTCCCTTTGCATGCGTGAGGCGCTTATCCAGGCCCAGGTGGCCTACGTAGCCTGTAGGCTAAGAGCCGACCACGAGCGGGACCTGGTCCGATATCGGCAAGCTGGCCATAGCATGGACGTACTTGTCCAGGAGCACGCCTGCACTGTTGGTGCCATTCGGGAGCGCTACGAGGCCTCCCTACAGGAGGAGCGCCAGGGCTTCACGTGTACAATGGCCTCCCTTCAGGATGAGAACCAGGCCCTGAGAGGGGAAATGGGCCAGCGAGTGGAACAGCTCTCCCAGCAGCAGGAGCGGCTGGCTCTCCTGGAGGAGCGCTTCCACAGGGAGACCGAGGAGCTGAGGCAGAGGCACCAACTGGAGCTGAGTCAGGCGGAGCAGGGCCGGGCCTCCACCGAGCTGGCCCTGATGGAGACCACGGCCGACAGCCAGCGGAAGCTGGAAGTCCTGCTGGTGGACATGGACACCATAGAGGAGCGCCACGAAGGCCACCTAAGGAGACTGGAGGAGCAGTTCCAGGGGCAGATCCGAGAGCTGCAGCAGGTCCACCAGGAGGAGATCCAGAGGCTGCACGCCCACTACACAGAGACCATCCGCTCCATCCAAGACCAAGAGGACAGCGGAAGCAAGGGCGATAGTAGCCCTGAGTCGGGCCACTCTCAGTCTCCACTACCCGAGGAGGTCACCCCATCCACTGAGCAGGCTTGGCCCATGGATGAAGAGGAGCAGGGTAAGGGGGAGGAGGGTCAGGCTAGGGTGGCGACGGACCCCATGGTAGTCCTGAAGGACAGGATCCAGGAGCTGGAGACCCAGATGGACACTATGAGGGACGAACTGGAGACCAAGCATCTGGAGGGAGATGTGGCCAGCCTGAGAGAGAAATACCAGAGAGACTTTGAAAGTCTAAAGGTTTTTGTTCTTCCTTTCTTAACGTCGTAAATTGTAGTCTTCTTGTGGTAAGCCCAGAAGTAGAGCATGACTGAATAGTTGGTTGCGATGGTTGTTATAATCAGTCAAACTATGGGAATTGCAAACATTATTAGTTTTAGAATAATTTGTCATATTCTTGGGTCATTACATATGAAATCAACTGAAAAATCTCCTGAGTGGGGTAGGGGGCACTCTGATCCAGAAATGGCACTACATCCATTTCTCCCATGGCCAAACATTCATGGATACTTTTGTAGAATGTGGTAAGGATAATTTGATGATTTCATATGGAACTATCCTATGAAATATTAGTTTGATCTACAACATAATTGTTATCCACAAAGTAGCATACAATACAAATGACTTCTATTGAAATGCAGCATTGTAGTCACTCATGCTTCAGAACCTTACCTTTTCTCCCGGTTACTCTATAACCATAATATATTACCCCCACACAGACAACAATGCCCAGTCTCTGTAACACGCAACATTATGTTTAGAAATATACTAAACGCTGAACTATGAACATATGCTGTTTTAGTATCTGAAACCAATTGCAGAAATGTTGATACACATGTTTCTAGAAAGACTGATTCAAATCTTATTCGATGTCCTCTTCTTTGCCCTGATAAAATTGGCTGCCTTAAACACACTCCCTCATACTAACATTGCTTGCCTTCTGATCCCAAAAAATGCTTGCATGACTTTCTCAGATGTAATTCTGCTTTGCACTGGTAAATAATTCACCATGAAGACTCGTCAGAGCACATAACACAAATGGGACTGACGTCTCACAGACCGTCCCAAGTTAGATTACTCTGATCGCTTGCGCATACTAAATTTCATCATAAATCTGGTAAGGATAAGGAAGCGTTCTTCACTCAATGATTTAAGGCCTTAATAGCATACTACTACGCCGTGGGGAGCTTTAAACAATGCCAACAGTATTAACCCCTTCTCCCCCAGGCTACGTGTGAGCGAGGCTTCACAGCCATGGAGGAGACCCACCACAAGGTCGTCGAGGACCTCCAGAGGCAGCACCAGAGGGAGGTCTCCAAACTACTGGAGGAGAAGGAGAGGCTACTGGCTGAAGAGACGGCCGCCACCATCGCCGGTAAAGATTAGCCCCTGCATTGGCCAATCCCTAGTGTTTGCCAGATTTGGTTGGCTTTTTTTTTGCCGCCTACAATTGTAATGACTCTGACCGCTAGCTTTCTGTGTTCCAGCTATTGAGGCTATGAAGAACGCACACCGAGAGGAAATGGAGAAGAACCAGCGCTCCCAAATCAGCGGACTGAGCACCGACATCGACGAGCTGCACGAGCAGTATCAGTAAGTCCCTATTTTGGTTGGGAACACAACTGGTACGTAGCAGACAATGGCAGAGATTTGAATGACTGTAGTGAGCTCTATATAGAGAGACACTCGACACCATATGTATTTGAACAAATGTGTCATATGAGGCGACAGTACAGAATGTTGCCTTTTATTTGAGGGTATTTTCATGCAAAACTGTATCTTTTTAGCCTTTTAGAAATGAAAGTACTTTATATATCTAGTCCCTACATTTGAAGAAGTCATACGCAGTGCTAGCTGTGCCACCAGAGACTCTGGGTTCGAGCCCAGGCTCTGTCACAGCCGGCCGCGAACGGGAGGTCCATGGGGCGACGCACAATTGGCCTAGCATCGTCCGGGTTAGGGAGGGTTTGGCCGGTAGGGATTTCCACGTCTCATCGCGCACTAGCAACTCCTGTGGCGGGCCGGGATGATTTAATTGCTTAATTAATTCAGGAACCGCACCTGTGTGGAACCACCTGCTGTCAATATACTTTGTATCCCTCATTTACATCCTTTATTTTGGCAGTTACCTTTTTACCTTGCTCTAGTTATGGCTTTTTTGTTTGTTATATTGTTTGTTATAATTACTCCAGTCGTCTTTCTCCATTCAGTCCCTGTTGGGCAAAACATAACCCAAAACAAACAGCAAATGCATTCCATGATGTTGTAGAGTCACAAGCTTGATGTAGTCATTGCGTGCTAGGAATATGGGACCAAATACTACACTTTTAACCACTTTAATACACTATAAGTGGATTTGTCCAAATACTTATGACTTCTTCAAATGGAAGGAATAGATACATTGTGCTTTCTTTTATAAACGGTAAAACAAATGTTTGAAAATACCCTCAAATAAAAGGTGACATTCTGTACTGTCGAGTCATGAAACATCTGATCTCAAATAAAAAATGCTGGAGTATAGAGACAAGTTTAAAAAATGTTAGCTTCACTTTCCAAATACATATGGTGTTTGTCTACTTATGGGCCCATATACACTAATCAATCAAAGCTGACTTGTATAGCTAGACCTTTTTACTGATGCATTTGCTGCAAGGTGACAGTGGCAACTGGTAAAAGGTCTCCTCGGGGAAGGGGTTGTGTATGCCTTCAAAGTATTCACACCCCTTGACCATTACCACATTTTGTTGTGTTACAGCCGCAATTTAAAATGTATTAAATATAAATTGTTTGTCACCGGGTCTACACACAATAATGTCAAAGTGGATTTCTGTTTTTTTAATATATATTTTTTTACAAATGTGTTAAAAATGAAAATCTGAAATGTCTTGAGTCAATACGTATCAATCCCATTGTTATGGCAAGCCTAAATAAGTTCAGGAGTAAAACATTTGCTAAGCAAGTCACATAAGTTGCTTGGACTCACTTTTTGTGCAATAATAGTGTTTTAACATGATTTTTGAATGGCTACCTCATCTCTGTACCCCACATACAATTAATTATCTGTAAGGTCCCTCAGTCGAGCAGTGAATTTCAAACACAGATTCAACCACAGACCAGGGAGTACGGCCTCAGAAAGTAGCCTCAGAAAGTAGGGCACCTATTGGTAGATTGATTTTTTTTTAAAGCAGACATTGAATATCCCTTTGAGCATGGGGAAGTTATTAACATTTTGTATGGTGTATCAATACACCCAGTCACTACAAAGATACAGGCGTCCTTCCTAACTCAGTTGACAGAGAGGAAGGAAACTGCTCAGGGATTTCACCATGAGGCCAATGGTGACTTTTAAAACAGTTTAATGGCTGCGCTGGGAGAACTGAGGATGGATCAACATTGTAGTTACTCCACAATACTAACCTAAATGACAGAGTGAAAAGAAAGAAGCCTGTACAGAATAAAAAATACAAAGTGTTATGTTTGGGGCAAATCCAAAACAACACATCAGAGTACTCTTCATATTTTCAAGCATGGTGGTTGCTGCTTCAGGATGGCTCAACAACATTGTAGTTACTCCAGAATACTAACCCAGTTGACAGTGTGAGAAGAAAGAAGCCTGTACAACAAGTAATACTGGAACAATGTGGCAAAGCAATTAACACTTTGTATTCAGAACAAAAAGATGACGCCGACAGACATGGCAGCTCTGCTTCTAGCTCCGAAGCAACTGTACAGTATTTTTTCGTGTGTGTTATTACTTACATTATTAGCCCAGAATGTTTTTTGTGTTACTACATACAGCCGGAAAGAACTTTCGGATATCAGAGCAGCGGTAACTCACCCGTATTAAGACCAGGAATACAACTTTCCCGAATTGGATGCTTTGTTCATACCCCCCTGGGCAATTGAACCGATTCCAGAGGCTGCTCCAAGATGGCGTGCACACCATCTACCGCTTCCGGGTATGTTATTCGCTTCAGTATCCGGACAATAAAGTAGATGAGCTTAGGGCGAGGATCTCCTTCCTGAGAGACATCAGGGACTGTAACATACTCTGTTTCACGGAATCATGGCCCTCTCCGGATATACTGTCCCTGTCCATACAGCCAGCTGGGTTCTCAGTACATCGCACAGACAGGAATAAAGAACTCTCTGGGAAGAAGAAAGGTGGTGATGTGATGGTGATAACATACAGAAACCCGACCTAGAATACCTCCCAATCAAATGCTGACGGCATTACCTCCCAAGAGAATTCTCTTTGGTTATAGTCACAGCCGTGTATAATCCCCCTCAAGCCGATACCACTGCGGCCCTCAAGGAACTACACTGGACTTTGTGCAAACTGTAAACCTCATATCCTGGGGACGCATTTATTGTAGCTGGAGATTTTAACAAAGTAAATTTGAGGAAAACGCTACCGAAGTTCATTGACTGTAGTACTCGTTGTTGGTGTGTGCAAAGCTGTTATCAAGGCATAGGGTGGCTACTTTGAAGAATCTCAAATATAAAATATAGGATTCCATGTGTGTTATTTCATAGTGTTGATGTCTTTACTATTGTTCTACAATGTAGAAAATAGTTTTAAAAAATGAGTAGGTGTCAACTTTTGACTGGTACTGTACATAGACATGGAGTCACTGGTCACTTTAATAATGGCACACTAGTCTGTTAAATGTTTGCATTCTACTTTACCCATTTCATATGTATATACTGTATTCTATTCTACTGTATTTTAGTCATTGCCACTCTGACATAGCTCATCATAATATTTATATATTTCTTAATTCCATTCTTTTACTTTTGTGTCTGTTGTGAATTGTTAGATACTACTGCACTGTTGGAGCTAGGAACACAAGCAATTCGCTACATCCGCAATAACATCTGCTAAATATGTGTTTGTCACCAATAACATTTGATTTGAATTGTTTGTTTGGGGAAAATCCAATACAAAATATTACGGAGTACCACTTTCCATATTCCACTTTCCATATAAGCATAGTGGTGGCTGCATCATGTTATGGGAATGCTTGTAATTGTTAGGGAATGTGGAGTTTTTCAGGATAAAAAAACTGAATTGAGCAATGCACAGGCAAAATCCTAGAGGAAAACCTGGTTCAGTCTGCTTTCCACCAGACACTGGGAGATTAAATCACCTTTCAGCAGCACAATATCCTGAAATACAAGGCCAAATCTACACCGGAGTTGCTTACCAAGAAGACAATTAATGTTCCCGAGTTGCCTAGTTACAGTTTTGACTTAAATCTGCTTGAGAATTGATGACAAGACTCGAACATGGTTGCCTAGCAACAATCTTGACGGAGCGAAAAGAATAATGGGTAAATATTGCACAATACAGGTGTGCAAAGCTCTTCGAGACTTACCCAGAAAGACTCACAGCTGTAATCACTGCCTCAGTTTTTTAAAAAGTTTTTATTTATTTAACTCTAACATGTATTGACTCAGTGGTGTGAATACTTATGTACATTCGATTTCTGTATTTCATTTTCAATATTTAATTTAAAAAAGATGTTGCTAAAAAACATCTAAACATGTTTTCACTTTGTCATTATGGGGTATTGTTTGTAGATGGGTGAGAAATATATTTTCTTAATACATTTTTAATTCAGGTTGTAACACAGCAAAATGTGGAATAATTAAAGGGGTATGAATACTTTCTGAAGGCACTGTATGTACACGTGACTGTGTCTCAGGGAGGAGCTGCAGTCGATCCAGAGGGAGCTGGAGGTGTTGTCGGAGCAGTACTCTCAGAAGTGTCTGGAGAATGCGCACCTGGCCCAGGCCCTGGAGGCTGAGAGACAGGCCCTCAGACAGTGTCAGAGGGAGAACCAGGAGCTCAACGCACACAACCAGGTACACACAGAACACGGTTTCCGTTAGCCGGCAATTGTTTACCGGCCAATAATGACTGGGAGAAGAGAGAAAAAAAACATTGCCAAATTACGCTTTTTGTTCATTGATGGAAATGTGAGTCATGTAAAGATTTTACTGAGTTCCAGTTCATATAAGGAAATCAGTCAATTTAATTAAATTCATTAGGCCCTAATCTATGGATTTCACATGACTGGGAATACAGATATGCATCAGTTGGTCCACAGATACATATTTTTTTAAAGTAGGGATGTGGATCAGAAAACCAGTCCGTATCTGGTGTGACCATCATTTGCTTCATGCAGCGCGACACATCTCCTTCACATAGAGTTGATCAGGCTGTTGACTGTGGCTTGTGGAATGTTGTCCCACTCCTCTTCAATGGCTGTGTGCGAAGTTGCTGGATAATTGTGGGAACTTGACCACGCTGTCGTACACGTCAATCCAGAGCATTCCAAACATGCTCAATGGGTGACATGTCTGGTGAGTATGTTGGCCATGGAAGAACTGGGACATTTTCAGCTTCCAGGAATTGTGTACAGATCCTTACGACATGGGGCCTTGCATTATCATGCTGAAACAGGTGATGGTGGTAGATGAATGACACGACAATGGGCCTCAGGATCTCGTCACGGTATCTCCGTGCTTTCAAATTGCCATTGATAAAATGAAGTTGTGTTAATTGTCCGTAGCTTATACCTGCCCATACCATAACCCCACCACCACCATTGGGCACTCTGTTCACAACATTGACATCAGCAAACCGCTCACCTACACAACTCCATACACGCTGTCTGCCATCTGCCCAGTAGGGTTGAAACCGGGATCCATATGTGAAGAGCACACTTCTACCGGGTTCCAGTGGCTATCGAAGGTGAGCATTTGCCCACTGGAGTCGGTTGCAGTGACTGCAGTCAGGTCAAGACCCTGGTGAGGATGACGAGCATGCAGATGAGCTTCCCTGAGACTGTTTATGACAATTTGTGTAGAAATGATTCGGTTGTGCCAACCTATAGTTTCATCAGCTGTCTGGTGGTGACTGGTCTCAGACGATCCCGCAGGAGAAGAAGTCAGATGTGGAGGTCCTGGGCTGGCATCGTTACACATGGTCTGCAGTTGTGAGGCCAGTTGGATGTACTGCCAACTTTGGAGGTTTAT
Organism: Oncorhynchus tshawytscha; assembly: GCF_018296145.1. Lineage (NCBI taxonomy): Eukaryota > Metazoa > Chordata > Actinopteri > Salmoniformes > Salmonidae > Oncorhynchus > Oncorhynchus tshawytscha. The sequence continues at coordinate 11,634,371 of NC_056452.1, read as the reverse complement.
GGTAGAGAAATTAACATTAAATTCTCTGGCATCAGCTCTGGTGGACATTCCTGCACATTCCTGCATTGCCTTGTGTGGCAAAACTGCACATTTTAGAGTGGCCTTTTAATATCCCCAGCACAAGGTGCACCTGTGTAATGATCCTGCTGTTTAATCAGCTTCTTGATATGGGCCACCTGTAAAGTGGCTGGATTATCTTGGCAGAGAAATGGTCACAAACAGGAATGCAAACAAATTTGTGCCCAAGATTTGAGAGAAATAAGCATTTTGTGTGTATGGAAAATTTCTGGGCTCTTATTTCAACTCATGATACGCTTTACGTGTTGCGTTTATATTTTGTTTAGTATAACTGTAAAAAATATAATTTAGCTGTTTGATTTAGAATTTTAGGACCCTTGTTGGTATCGTTTTGTTGGGGGGTTTGGGACCCCTGTAGGTATCACTTTTTATTTTATTTTTATTGTTGCTTGATAAAATAATGAATTTGGCCTTTACTACTATACTGTAGCCCATGGAATACATTGAATAAAACGTTAATGAGTGGCAAAACCGAGTCAAAAACGAAATCATAAGGAATAAGGTTTTGAAGTATTTTTCTTGTATCTAGAAGAAATCTTATTTTGCCACAAAAACTACATCCATACTTCCATTAATTAAAAAAAAAACGGTACCATTTACATTCAGACGAGTCCTGTGACACTTGTGGGGGTTGTAGAGCAAAACGGAGAACACCATGGTGTTAGATTTTTAGCCTAAACAGTTAGGACGCTACAGACAGAAATTGGCACATCGGCAGTACCGACTTCAGACGAGTCCCGTGGGGGTTGTAGAGCAAAATGGAGAACACATTCGTGTTTGTGAGTCATCTTTTCATTGGAATGTAGACGACATTCCCTTCGGACTGCTGCTCGGAGAAGTACGAGATTGAACTTCACTCAGTTTTCTAGAGTTTACCTTTCAGTTTACAACGTCATCCACGTTTCGTGTACTGTGGGAATTGTGCTCGAATCAATGCAATATAAGCCACTTTCAATGTAACATACCGAAAGAAAATGAACTATGCAAGACTTAGTATGCAAAACTAACTGTGCAAGAGATTTTCTTTGAAGGCAGAGCGCATTGGAGTAGGATTCTGTTGCATTGATATGCACAACTCAGGCCTGTACTCTACACAGACAGGTGAGCCATAACCAATCAGAGCTGCAGTAGGCCTAAATGCAAATAGCCATTGCCATATATGGATTTGTGCCATTCACCTTGAACTGGACTGTGTTTACAGTATGAGCGGTCACGAGTAAATGTGCTTGTTTTGAGGTCAAAGCGAGAGCTGCATGTAGCTACCTGTGCACATTTGTTCTTATTCAGTGCTAGTTAGTGAGTTTTTTGATGTCTTAAAGAGGTGGTGTGGATATTTTGAGACTCTTGATTACGCTAAGTAGCCAATAGAGGGTAGCATGATTTGTCTGATTCGCTGTAATAATGACATAATAATGCATTGTATTTTGTAATGCGATTTCTTGCATCAAACAATGCAACATGTTCAGTCACCACCTTATCTGAAGGACAAGTGGATAAACAGGTTTAATGGAATGTAGGCCTACATTAAACACCACACATATGCTGCTTCAGTAGGCTGAATGATAGAACAGCTTTTTCCATGCTAAAATGTTATGCAATGCATTTTCTCCATTTGTTTTTGATGGTAGGCCACTCTGGATGGCCTACATGATCAAATAGCCACAGTAACCTACTTGGCCGCTGTAACTGTAACTTAAAGCGGGTACAGCCTCAGTGTTCACAGACAAGTTGCGCAGAATTTTCACAATGTTCAAGTTTGCACTTAGCAGACCTGAAATTTGCTCGGTGACCCAAAAATTTTTTTTGAGGGAACATTGTTTTTGTAGGCCAAAATCGTTAGGACGCTGCAGACGTTTTCGCGAGAAGCAAGATTTTTTTGGGACGTCTCATGGTCTTCCAAACACTGCTGTGGCTCTGTCACCTTCCGCCACAGATGTGTGGATGCAAATATCAGATCTCTAGTTTAAACTGACGGGTTTTGATGGGGATTGTGTGCTTGTTACTTGTTATGCATGGGTTCGTCAATAGATTTAAGGATTAACAGAAATTAATGTAACCAAATGATGGGGATTAATGGTACCTTTACTACTGGTGACATACGTAATGGAGAATGTAAAAAAAATGTTTCATCGAAAGGCTAAACAATTCACACAATGAATGTGCAAGAATTGGCGGGAGACAGCTGAGCCATGCTGGAGAGAAACTCACCTATATCTTTGCCACACACCCCTCCCCTTCTTGTCTCAACATTTTAAATTATACTCTTTTAGATGCTTTTCACTGACAGCCGCAACTCAAATATCAGCTAGGTCTATTGCCACGCGCACTGCCCAAATTGCGGGCTTCCAAAAGGCATAGGCCTACGAGCTTGTGATTTGAAACAATCCACAGCTATTTTTCTTAAAGAAGCCAATGATCCTCGATTCCTCTGTGGCTAAGTCGTGCTTTCTGGTGAAGTATTTTAAATTATTTTATTTATTTCTACACTGTGTGATCCTGTTGGCCTTGAAACAGTCCGGATGCCCCAGTTGAATAATGTGAACTCTGACCTCTGTGTGACCGACCCATAGGAGCTGAATAACCGTCTGACCGTGGAGATCACACGCATGCGCTCCTGCTACAGCGGAGAAACGGCCCTGTCACCCTTCACCCAGGGCAAGGACCTCTATGAACTGGAGGTACTGTACTCTCCGTCTCACACACACATTGGCCACACTGGTGTTCTATATTTGATGTCTAACTTTATTTACTGTACATCTCAATTTTAGGTCTTATTGCGTATCAAGGAGTCCGAAATCCAGTATCTCAAACAGGAAATCCATTCGCTGAAGGATGAACTTCAGTCTGCATTAAGGGTATGGAAAAACACACTCTTATCCTCAATATTTTCTATCAAGATCATGTTAGTTATTCTAAACACTGTTCTTTGAGGACTAACCTTTCGATGTCCACCAACAATATAACCTGGAATGCAAAATATTTTGCTCCGCTTCCTCAGTGTTTCACTGAGCCGTAGAAAATCAGTTTGGATCCCAGGCTACCAAAAAAAAACACCAAGTTTGAAGTCAATGGCTAAATCAAAGTTTTTTCCCACTCTTTTTTTGTGAACAGGATAAGAAATATGCCACAGACAAGTACAAAGACATCTACACAGAGCTCAGCATCGTGAAGGCCAAGGCTGACTGTGACATCACCAAGCTGACGGAGAAGCTACTGGTTGCCACGGAAGCACTGGGGGACAGGAACGTTGATGGGTCGGCTACCCCTGGATATGGTTAGTGGGAAACCATAACCCTCTTGGACCCCTATGCATTTAGAGTTACTTGCAATGTTTAAAAATGGATCAGGTTGATGTGGGGGGGGCGCTATGACGATGATTAATTCATGTCCACACGCCTTTTTTTCACCTAATTTTGTTTTTGCAGATATCATGAAATCGAAAAGTAATCCAGATTTTTTGAAAAAGGAACGATCGACTCTCTCCAAGCAAATAAGAGGTGTTAGATCAAAGGTACGCTAATGTGGACATTCCTGATGCAGAAATCCCCCCCGGGTTTAGTTGTAAATTCAACATATTTGTTCACCATTTTAGAATCGTGCGATCGTGCGAGTGTGTGCACGTGTGAACGAGTGTAGGTGTGCACATATAGATTACTGCTGTTAGTGTGTGTTTGCTTACGGGTCAGTCCGTCAATCAATCGTGTTTTATATGTGGTAAGCTTGTCCTCCTGTCTTCCCACATCAGTCCATCACTGAACAGGTCATCTGGGATAGCTGACACCCCCCTTGAGGGGTGATTCTCCCCCTTACCCCAAGATGTAGGTATAGCATGTCCTTGAGTGAGCATGTCCCACCCCAACCACACAGCATGTTGCGCTCTATTACCCTTGCCTCTCCTCTATGCCCCCCCCCAATAAAACTGGTGCAATGAACTTTCACTTGATGTAGTACAGCAGAAGGTAAAACATGCAGGTCTTTCAGAGTGGTAAGGCCTGCCTTGCAGGAGCATGGGTTCTTCAGTGCCTAGAATGAGTTCAAACAGAAAACATAGCAACTACCCCATCACTGTTTTGGTAAAAAGCTGAGGAATGGGGCAGGAGAAATGTAACCACTTTCAAATTCATAGATAGGGCTATGGATGCAAGGACTGACCATCCATGAGATCAACATTATAGTTTTAACCTTGAGGCTTTAAAATATATATATTTTTTACCTTTATTTAACTAGACAAGTCGGCTTATTTTAGAATGACGGCATACTGGGGTTAACTGCCTTGTTTGGGGGAAGAACGACAGATTTTTACCTTGTCAGCTCGGGGATTCGATACAGCAACTTTTCGGTTACTGGCACAACGCTCTAAGCACTAGGCTACCTGCTGCCCCATGTTTACTATACAGTGTTTGTTTACAATAACAGAATTTACAAACATTGGATTAATAAAATAGTATAATTTGGGTTCTGACGTGGTATGGTAAAACAGTTGAATGAAGCAGTAAATTATATTATTCAAGAGTAATTCAATGGCGTTATGTCATTATTTTAATAGTACAAAAATGGATGTAGCAATGGCGGATTGGAGCATATCTGTGGACAATGGCTCTAGCGGTTAAATCTGGCTAATAACCGAAAGATCGCTAGTTCTATTCCCAAGGTGAAAAATCTGTCTGTACCCTTGAGCCAGGCACTTAACCCTTATTGCTCCAGGGTCGCTGTTGATAATGGCTGACCCTGGCCGTGACCCCACTCTCCGAGGGTGTCTCGGGGGGACTTGGGATATGCCGAACACACATTTCCAATTCACACATGCGTATGATAGACACTTAGTACATGTGAAATAGGACAAATAAGCACCCACCAAATTATTAGTATTACACTTTGCTCCCAGTCCTCTCAAATGTCTTTCTGACCGCATCTTCTCTCCCTCATCATCACCACTGGTTTATAAAAGGGTTGGATAGGATCGTCCATCTTGACTCACCTGTCATGTTCTGTAAGAGCAGTGGTCATGAAGGAAAGGGAACGAGGAAAGGAAGCTTACTACAGTAAGCCTATTGGGGCACAGCAGATGTACGTTTGTGTGTTGCGTGGACTAGGACTTACCAGTCACCTGCAGTAGCTGTGGAGAATACTACGAGTAGGCCAGTATATGTAACGATCCCAGTTTAAGCTGGAATGCCATTTTTTTCTTTGAACTCCTTGAACGCTATCAACTCGGTGATCCCCCTTGGTCAAACCACGGCTTGGGTGTGCAGTTTGGGCTGGAGATGGGGGCAGTGGTTTGGTTTGGAAATAAAGGTAAAATAAAAAATGTCTTTGTAGTACAGTACAAAGGTATCCATGAAATAACTCATGTTTGTACCACAATGAGCCCAGGAAACTTCTCTCCCTTAACTGGTCAGTCAAGGAACGTACATTAACTGTGGTGTTCTGTTGAATGACATTTGTCTGTGAACATTTCTGTTTTTATTTTGTCTGTACGGCACATAAACATGTCACAATGGTTGTTTTTGGGTTGTAATGGTTTTGTGTTGTCTTGTGTGTATGTTTGTTGTGTTTTTGTCTGGTATGTGTGTTTTGTCTGACTTGCATGACTGTGTGTCATTTAGCATCCCAAACTTCACCAACACACCTTGGGTGGTCGTAATCGAGTCCCTATTTTTAAAATGTCTGTCAGAATGTCAACATTTAGATGACATGTCAGCCAAGTTAATGTTAACTTTAAACCCTACTACCGGTTTCTTTACTGTGATTCACCAACATAACACCCCTAAATAACATATTCTCTAACGGTGAATCCTGGGCTCTTGCCAGGCCGAAAAGTTACACTTGTGGTTATTTATATGAACAATGCTTAACATGAATAGTGTTCTGCCTAATATAGTGCCTTGAAGCCAGATAATATATTGGTTTAAATTTAATTGACACATTTTCTGTCTCTCAGAGCCTCAAAGAGGGACTGACCGTGCAGGAGCGCATGAAGCTGTTCGAAGCGAAAGATTCCAGAAAGATCTGAATATTGTGGACTCTGTTTCTTTTCCACACTTCACTCAAATGAAAATGGCGATCAGACTGCAGAGATCACGCCCCCCTGCCAAGAAGATAAACATACACGTTACAACTCTACCGTGATCCTGGACTAACTGCACCCCGTTCGGAATAGAAAGTGCTCTGACTTAATTAAAGTTTTTTTTTTGTTGCCCGTTTTTTGATTCATTGAAAGCTTTTTAATATGCTACGGTTTCTCATTTACACTGTTTCATTCTGTGAATATGCTTCACGATTCTTGCAGCTGTCAATCATGGCCTTGACGTGTTTAGAAATGTAATACGGTGATAAGTATATCCACTCTCCTGGGAATTTAAATATGTTTTGGGCTGCGTTGCAGTTACGAGAGGGCTTATTAAGGATAGCATTTATCTTCCATTATGTTTTTGGCTTCTCAGTTTCTTAATCCACTGAAATGCCAAAACAGAGGGGTTTGGTTCAGTATAATAATCTGTCCCAATAGGAATCCGTTGGAATATCTGCTGTAGTGTTTTGTTACCACAAACAACAATTGCTATTTCTAATTATGATGTTGTACGTGTTTTAAATAAGTGGCTGTTCCACTTATTGTAAATAACTACTGGAAGAGATATGTAAGAGTAGGGTTGACCAGGGATTGTGGTGGCATCTGGTGACTACTTGATTTACTTGAGGAACCAGATTTTTTTTCTTGTATAATGTTGGTGTAGTGGCTTCAAGCCAACTATATACCGTGCAACCAAACTTCACGGCTAGGCTACTGTCAAATATTATGGCAAACAACCTAACTCGCTACTGATAACATACGCCCTTTTTGTCGTGTGAGGTTTTCAGCCCAGAAAGTTGACCTAATGTAGAGCTTTGCATGACTGTTAATTTGAATTAGTGAATTGATCAATTCCTATAATTTTGCCTTTTGTGTTTTAGTGATTGTTCAGTTTGAGCAGACCTCTCCTCCGTAAGCCTTGCTTTGCTTCACCGCTCTTGTCTTTTTTATTTTTGATGCTGGGAGGGGAAATGTTTAACTGAACATGCCTTTCACTTGGTCCAAGGCCCTGACCTCTCTTTAAAACCCCTTTTATCTTTCTGGCTCGTTTGAGTTCAAAGATAAACACATTCACAAAACCTGTGCAGCTATGGAAACACTGTATAGTATTCAAAGCACGCCTTGTAAATATACTGTATGCCACACAGAAGTTGTTTGTGTTACGTTTTAAATCTGTACCTTGCTTACTAGCAACATATACTTACATATGAAAATATATATATGAATATTTTTTATTTTCGTTTGAATGTAAAACGTCAAATAAATTAACCGTTTCTGAACCTTGTGTGATTTGTTCTTGAATTACATTTAGACTCCATTGACACCAAATGTCTGCCATTTTGTTGGATGCTTTTTACTGTTGCAGGGTAAAGGTTCTCCACAGATGTCTTTGAAGTATAACTGCATAACCAAGGGGTTCCTCATCTGGTGAGGTACATCCATTTTTGTATTTTTTTTATGTACTTTTATTTAACTAGGCAAGTCGGTTAAGAACAAATTCGTATTTACAATGATGGCCTACCGAAAGGCAAAAGGCCTCCTGCAGGGATGGGGGCTGGGATTAAAAATAGGGGACAAAACGCATCACAACAAGAGACCTAAGACAACACAGCATGGCAGCAACACCACATGACGACAACAACATAGTAGCAGCATAATACATGGTACAAACATTATTGGGCACAGAGGACAGCACAAAGGCAAGAAGGTAGAGACCACAATACATCACGCAAAGCAGCCACAAAGTGTCAGTAAATAGTGTCCATGATTGAGTCTTTGAATGAAGAGATTGAGACAAAACTGTCCAGTTTTGAGTGTTTTTGAAGATCGTTCCAGTAGCTAGCTGCAGAGAACTGAAGAGGAGCGACCCAGGGATGTGTTTGCTTTGGGGACCTTTAACAGAATGTGACTGGCAGAACGGGTGTTGTATGTGGAGCATGAGGGCTGCAGTATGTATCAGTGATGTGTCCTATAAGGAGCATTGGTGGCAAATCTGATGGCCAAATGGTAAAGAACATCCATTTATTTGATTTAACCTTTAACTAGGTAAGTCAGTTAAGAACACATTCTTATTTACAATGACGGCCTACCAAAAGGCAAAAGGCCTCCTGTGGGGACGGGGGCTGGAATTGAAAAAATAATAGGGAAGATCAACTTAAGGAAATCCTTTCTCTAATCTCTATGGAGGACCTTGATGAAGAAGGAAAGGGTCAGTTAATTCTCTTTACAACTAGAAATGGACCGAATGTATGAAGAGAGAGCAAAAGGGGCATTTGTAAGATCAAGATGGAGATGGTTGGAGGAAGGTGAAAAAAAAAAAAAATACTTTCACAATTTAGAAAGAAACAATTCTGAATTTACATCTATTCATAAGCTTAATATAGATGGCAAAGAAAATGAAAGCCCCAAAGATATTTCAAAATATGTTTCAGAATTCTATGGTAACCTTTATACCAGTAATGCCTGTCCTACTAGTGACGTATCTGCCTTTCTAGACTCTGTCAAAGACTATGCAAAATTCATAGATGAAGACTTCCAAAAGTCTTGTGATGAAATTATTTATATCAATGAAATAAAAAAAAATGTATCAGCAAGTTAAAAGAGAAATCTCCAGGGAATGATGGCATTATCAGTGAATTCTATAAATATTCTCAGGATGATATTATTGAATTTATATTTCACGTTTTTAAGGAGGCAATTGATTTAGGGGTCCTGCCTGTTTCTATGACACAAGGCCTCATTTCTGTAATACCCAAACCAAACAAAGATTCTATGATGTTAGAAAATTGGAGACCAATCACATTAGTAAACAATGATGGAAAGCTACTTGCATCCGTCTTTGCAGAAAGACTTAAAAAAAGGTCTTGACCAAATCATTGATGATACCCAGTCTGGTTTTATGAAGGGCAGACAAATATGTAATAATATTTGACTAGTATTGGACTTGATAGACGACAATGAGCACATTATGGAAGATAGCTTTATTTTTATTTGTAGACTTTTACAAGGCATTTGATACAGTTGAACACTATTTTATTTTTGAGACTTCAAAGTGTAATTAAGAAACTTTACAATAATAGTAACATCTCTGTTAAATTATCCCATGGAACTTCACAGAGATTCGACATTAGACGTGGAATTAAACAAGGATGCCCAATTTCTCCTTTCTTATTTTTATTGGTCACACAAGTTATGTCACTTCATATAAATAAGGATAGGTTAGGGGTATTCAGATACAAGACAACAAGATAAAATGTTTACAATTGGCTGACGACACCATTTAAAAAAAAAAGATCATAATGAAGTCAGGAAAGCTATTGAGTGTGTTAATGCCTTCTTACATGTATCAGGTTTGTCTCTGAATATTAGGAAATGTGAATTATTTGCGTTGAAAAGATGTGACTTAAACTCAGTATGTAATATCCCTGTAAAAGATATGATCACATATATTGGTATTACAGTTAGCAAAGATCAGAAAGAAAGGGCCAACTTAAAATCCTCTCCTATTGTAGAGAAAATTGGAAAGAGATTTAACTCCTGGTTAGTTAATGTTAATATGAGAGATTCTGATATTATGTTTTATTTTGATCCAACTAATATGGACCCTAACTTAACTTTCATTGTTAATTTGTTTATGGAAGATTCTTTGTCCATAAAATGAAGTGGGCAGAGAACAAACCCATTTTTACATTATTTAAGAGAGGATTTAAATATTATTTTGAAATGATCAGTAAATGTAAAAACAAAAAAGCAATACACACCATAAAAGTATTTAACAAATTTAAAATGAATCTTGATATGTAATACCCCTGTCTGTTAGGTTGATGTACTCTGGTTTGTATATTTCTGTTTTTTTTTTTTTGTATTTGTTATGCTCATAATAAAAAAACATTTTTTTTTTCTGGGCTCCATATCCAGCTAAAACAATTGCGTTTATGTAAAATAATATAGCCAATCCAGTAATCTGAAAATTTCAGACGTTAACATCCACTGTATAGGTTTGTATTCACATGTTTTATATATCTTGTCACTAGTTGTTTTGCAAATTGACCATCAGGAGGCAGGATTTGGTTTCAACGAGAGACTTCAAGTGTAACACAACTCGTTTTCCTAATTTAATATACAAATACAATAATTCATCTTGAAAGTTAACCTCATGGATGCTTTAGAATAATTGTATTTTTAATGTTCTCATCTTGACCCATTTTCGAGCATAGATCATTGTAATGGGGACGGAATCATTTATAGTTATTTGTTTCTTGGGGAAGATTATTGAGTGAGCGCAAACAGGATATTGCTGTCATCTGTCAACAAAGCAGAAGCTATTATTTTTAGATGTTTTAGTCCATTCAAATCAACTCTGGAGGAGGCAGTTGTTTTGCTCGAACTCTATTTAGTTATTATGGTCATTTCATGCTCATGGGCTGTATATTTTCTGTTCGTTTCTAAACCTGTAATTGGGAAAACTTAAGATTGTTTCAAATTAAGAGAAGCAGCTAGCTAGCCTGTATGGCCAGTCTACGTTCATGTCACATTCAGAAGTGAAATGGTAAGTATTACTTTTAATATAGTGAATATTATTGGTAGCTAAACAAAGCTGTCTTCAATGTTGTCCAACTTGTTTTAATCCCCACCCAGAATTGTGGGTTTTCTTGACATCACTCGTCGCTAGCTACCTGAAGTTTGTCGCACGGCAAAATGGACTTTTCCAAATTTCTGGACGATGATTTCGACGTGAAGGACTGGGTGAATGGGGCATTCAAGATGCAGAAGGATGTGCCTGGGAAGGCAGATGCACACGCGGCAACGCTGGTCATGAAACTGCAGTTGTTCATCCAGGAAGTCAACAATGCAATAGAGGGTAACTAAAGCTTTGAGACAACATCGGGAATCTATTGGTTGGACTCCCTGAGTTGTGAACGATCTGGTGGGTGGCGACGAAAAATAACCATACCACAATGTAGCCGATTCACCCCCTCCCCCAAAAAAAAACGTATTTGTAATCTCTAGGAACTATTTACCAAGCAAAGTGAAACGTGTCCCTCGCTATCAAATAAACGTCTGATTCCAACTTTTGTCTGAACCGCACCATATCCCGATGTTGTCCCAAAGCTAGGGTAACTGTGACATACTGTCAATTTTGTGTCTCGAGTTATGCTATTTTTATTGCTGCCTGTTCCCCGAAACTATCAAGAAACATAAGTATTCCAGGTTCAGTTAACTGAACTGGAAGAACCAAGAGTCATAGCCTACAGTAACCCAATAATTGTCCAAGGACCTTGTTATTTTCAGAGGAAGACTGGCTCTGGCAGCCAAAACAGCCAAATATTCAACTTAAACATGAGTCAGTTCTTAATTGTGATACGGGTTTAGAAACATAAAGCCCTTTAATTTCATGTCACATCAAAATAATTCTACACTTACTGTACACTGTTTTTACTGTACACTGTTTTTACTGTACACGGTTTTAACAGACTTCATTGCAGTTGCAGCTGATCATTTACAACACGTTCTGGTGGCTTTCTCCCATTACACACAGGTGTTCGGCGCATGCTAGATCGCTAATTAGAACAGAACTCTGTCTTCCGTAAACACGCGCCGTAATCTGGAGATATGCACAAACGTTTTTGACTCATGCCATACGCTGCTGCTACTGTTTGTCTAACCTGTTGCCTAGTTACTTTATTCATAGTTATGTACATATCTGCCTCGATTACCCGTACCCCTGCACATTGACTCGGTACTGGTACCCCGTGTATAAAGCCAAGCTATTGTTACTCATTGTGTATTGATTATTATTTTCTATTATTTCTCTATTTTCTGTCTCTGCATTGTTGGGAAGGGCCCGTAAGTAAGCATTTCACTGTTAGCCTACACCTGTTGTTTACGAAGCATGATTTGATGTCTCCTGCTTCTCTGACCATTGACGTACACGATGGGAAACATTTGAATTGTATTTCTCCTTGTTCAGAGAGCAGTAACCAGGCCCTGCAGAACATGCCCAGAGTGCTGCGGGACGTAGAGGCCCTGAAGCAGGAAGCGTCATTCCTGAAGGAGCAGATGGTCCTTGTCAAAGAGGATATCAGGAAATTTGAGCAGGACACTGTTCAGTCCATGCAGGTATGGGAGCCATTTGCGTTATAAACGCACATCAGACGGATACCTCATCGAAATTGACTTGCGACTAAGCAAACACACACACACCACGCAAATATGCAGCACAGTCAGTCCATGTAGATACGGCGACATACACACAGTCACATAATACTATATAGTACTATGGTCAGGATATTGTCCTATTCAAATAGGATAACAAGCTCCCAGTGTGGCAAATGCAGTTGAAGTCGGAAGTTTACATACACCTTAGCCAAATACATTTAAACTCAGTTTTTCACAATTCCGGACATTTAATCCTAGAAAAAAAATCCCTGTCTAAGGTCAGTTAAGATCAACACTTTATTTTAAGAATGTGAAATGTCAGAATAATAGTAGAGAGGAGGATTTATTTCAGCTTTTATTTCTTTCATCACATTTCCAGTGGGTCAGAAGTTTACATGCACTCAATTAGCATTTGGTAGCATTGCCTTTAAATTGTTTAACTTGGGTCAAACGTTTCGGGTAGCCTTCCACAAGCTTCCCACAATAAGTTGGGTGAATTTTGGCCCATTCCTCCTGACAGAGCTGGTGTAACTGAGTCAGGTCCTTGCTCGCACATGCTTTTTCAGTTCTGCCCACACTTTTTTTTATAGGATTGAGGTCAGGGCTTTGTGATGGCCACTCCAATACCTTGACTTTGTTGTCCTTAAGCCATTTTGTCACAACTTTAGAAGTATGCTTGGGGTCTCTGTCCGTTTGGAAGACCCATTTGCGACCAAGCTTTAACTTCCTGACTGATGTCTTGAGATGTTGCTTCAATATATCCACATAATTTTCCTGCCTCGTGATGCCATCTATTTTGTGAAGTGCAACAGTCCCCCCTGCAGCAAAGCACCCCAACAACATGATGCTGCCACCCCCCTGCTTCACAGTTGGGATGGTGTTCTTTGGCTTGCAAGCCTCCCCCTTTTTCCTCCAAACATAACGATGGTCATTAATGCCAAACAGTTCTATTTTTGTGTCATCAGACCAGAGGACATTTCTATGTCGATATAGGACTTGTTTTACTGTGGATATAGATACTTTTGTACCTGTTTCCTCCAGCATCCTCACAAGGTCCTTTGCTGTTGTTCTGGGACTGATTTGCACTTTACGCACCAAAGTACATTTATCTCTAGGACACAGAACGCATCTCCTTCCTAAGTGGTATGATGGCTGCGTGGTCCCATGGTGATTATACTAGCGTACTATTGTTTGTACAGATGAACGTGGTACCTTCAGTCGTTTGTAAATTGCTCCCAAGGATGAACCAGACTTTTAATTTTCTGAGGCTGATTTCTTTTGATTTTCCCATGATGTCAAGCAAAGAGGCACTGAGTTTGAAGGTAGGCCTTGAAATACATCTACAGGTACACCTCCAATTGACTCAAATTATGTCAATTAGCCTATCAGAAGCTTCTAAAGCCATGACATAATTTGCTGGAATTTTCCAAGCTGTTTAAAGGCACAATCAACTTAGTGTATGTAAACTTCTGACCCACTGAAATTGTGATACAGTGAAATAATCTGTCTGTAAACAATTGTTGGAAGAATTACTTGTCACGCACAAAGTAGATGTCCTAACCGACTTGCCAAAACTATAGTTTGTTAACAAGAGATTTGTGGAGTGGTTGAAAAACTAGTTTTAATGACTCCAACCTAAGTGTGTGTAAACTTCCTACTTCCAACTGTATGTGTTGTCAGTTATACAGCACTAAGTCTTTGGTCTTTGGCGTGTGGATTCTGTGTTGCAGGTCTTGGTGGAGCTCGATCAGGTCAAGTCTCGGATGCACCTAGCCTCCGATGCACTACAGGAGGCAGACAAATGGAGCACGCTCAGTGCAGACATCGAGGAGACCTTCAAGACACAGGTGGCGTCAAACCACCTCTCAAACCCTGCTCCACTCCCCTTAGCATGCTGTAATATCTCTCTGCACTGATTTAAGGATTCATTGACTTGATATTTTAGGTGGCACGGGTGACCAAATATAAGAGCGTTGAAGCGTGAGGCTCAACTTCTCTGCTGTTTTGGTGCCCTGGCTACCACGCTGTGAATAGTGTGAAGTGAACCTGTGCACATGCGCAGATACTGTGAGAGAGAGAGACTTTCATCTCGCTCATCTCAATATCTGCGATGCTGCATCGTGACAGCGTCATTCTGCTGTGTCGACTTATAACAAGTGACCAACTCCTCAAAGGCAGAAGACATCCCACGTTAACGGGAACACACAAGCTGTAGTCATTTTCATTTTTGACTTGACCAAACATCGATTTCCATTTAACCTGAACTTTCTGCCACTACCTCGTTCCCCCAGGACATGGCTGTAATCTCTTCTAAACTGACCGCCATGCAGAACAGCCTGGCTATGCTGGTGGACACACCAGACTACTCTGAGAAATGTGTGCACCTGGAGGCTCTGAAGAATAGGCTGGAGGCCTTGGCCAGCCCCCAGATAGTAGCCACATTCAACTCCATGTCTATAGGTAAGAGACGGTCTGCAAATAACTTATGATTGGGTTGAGATGGAATGCTCAATCCGTATTAGTTTAGACCGGTCTTTCTGAAACCTGATTCTGACTAGGCTTATGGTTTTCTTTTCTTCTGCAGACCATGCCAAGCTCTTTGTGAAAGTCTTCACAGAAATCGACCGAATGCCACAGCTTCTTGCCTACTACTACAAGTGTCATAAGGTATGTGTTACATTATCACTGATTTTAATTTAGTGTAATTGCTTACGTGGTTTATTTTGTAGGTAGGTGTTTTCCAATTGTTGACTTGAATTCTCCTGTGTGTGTGTGTGTGTGTGTGTGTTTCCAGGGTCAGCTGGTGAGTGTGTGGCAGGACCTGTCTCAGAGTGAGCTGAGTCTAAATCAGCAGCTGGCTGAGTTCTACGACACCCTGCTCTCCACCTGGCACTCCCAGCTACAGTGGAGCAGCCAGGTATACTCACACACACACACACACACACACACACACACACACACACACACACACACACACACACACACACACACACACATACACAGTCTAGTGCTTTTTCAACTTTTTCAGTGGGATCCCATTTCTTTCAGCAGAATTTCTGGCGAAATTCTTCAAATAAATTTAGATTTATACTTTTCTCATCACAATTAAAATAACCAATAAATACTTTGTTTTACTCAATAAAATGTGTATCTTATTATCTTCTCATTATCTTTCAAAGAAGTTTGTATATTGTCCCGTACAATAATCTGTAATTCGCCCCAATTATGTATTTCATTATGTGAAAAACTGGCTAAACACTGCAATTCCCACTCGACCCAGACTTTGAGTACCACTGCTCTGTATCCTACCATAACACACGCGCTCCATCGTAACATAACACACACAACTAAGTATCCTTCCCACACTGTATCCTACCATAACACACGCGCTCCATCGTAACATAACACACAACTTTAAGTATCCTTCCCACACTGTATCCTACCATAACACACGCGCTCCATCGTAACATAACACACAACTTTAAGTATCCTTCCCACACTGTATCATACAGCAACGCATACTCTCGGTTAGGGCTGCCCAAGTAATTCAATTCGCATCGAAATTGCAATATTGACATTTGCAGTGTCCATATCTCGAGATCCATATTGTATGCAATATTTTAAAACGCCACTCGGCCGAGTCAGTTTTTTAAAAATGTACTTTGTTTGTCATCTCTCTTCTCTTGCGTCTGCTTTCCACAAGCCTTGCCCCGTGTCACTCAAAGCAGCGCGGCTCCGCCTCCTCACTGTTCGATCCACTATAAGTTTGCATGCAGTTCCCGTCATGCAGTCCACAGATTGTTCCAAACACAAACGATGCTGCTTTCCACTTTGCTCCTTAATATACGTATTTATATGATTCCAACCGGTCACCCAAGTGTTTTGATTTATATCACAATGTTTGATCAAATAAAAAAAAGCTATTTTATTTTTCCGCCCATATCGTGCAGCCCTGCTCTAGGCATCCTTACTCACACTACCATAAATTTACACACCATAACTTACACTAATAGACTGTACAATAAAAAAATATATATTCCTGCTGTAAAAAAACATGTCTGCAGATGGTCCACAATCTTCCATCTACAACTTGTCATCTCCAACCTAACCCCATGTCCCCATATGACTGTATATGAATCAATCTACCTTCCACCACCAGGTGTTTAAGAACCCATACGAGGTGGTGACAGTGCTGCTGATCCAGACCCTGGGGGCCATGGTGCCCTCCATCCCTGTGTGTCTGAGCACGGCCATGGAGCGCGCCCCCCAGGAGCAGCGGCTGGACACCCTGCTGGAGCTCCACCACACTGCTGCCACCTTCGGCAGGAGCCTGGCGCAGGCCATGTTGCCTCACCTGGGTCTGTTCGCCTGCTACTGCGTCTATGTATTTATTTATTTATAGGCCTATCATTTGCACGTTATTCGACAAGTCTGTCAATGCTGAGGTGTAAAATAGTTGTTGATTTTGCTAAACAGTTTATTTTCATCCGCAGTCCCTTGTTAGTCAGCAGTGAGATTGATGATATAGATTATAAGATTGTAATGATATCAGCCCTGCGTCAAAATACTTGAAAGGTGGCCTTGATTTTGCTTGGAGTTTGCACTTTTGGGACTATTCCATAGGAACATAATTATAGTAGGGAAACTGAAGTATTTGAAAGATCTGCTCATGACATGTTTATGGTAATCTTGATAGTGACGCTAATTAATTGTATTGATATATATATATATATATAAAACGCTGAATCCTAACTTGAGCTCTACTCAGGTAATTCAAACTTTTCCTTAGGGTTGACATCTGAGCAGGTTTTTTTTTTTTTTTTTTTTGGGGGGTTCAACACTCACAAGGTAGACTTATGTTGTGGTTGTACCTCCTCAGGTGAGAACAACCTGCTGAAGGTGAATGAGCTGGTCAGTGCCCTGTACGACCCCTACAAACCCTACCAGCTGCAGTATGGAGACCTGGAGGAGTCCCACCTCCTCATTCAGATCAGCGCCGTGCCCCTGGTGAGGCACATTTACATTTTAGTCATTTAAGAGACTTATAGGAGCAATTAGGATAAAGTGCCTTGCTCACCTAGTCGGCTCGGGGATTCGAATCGGCGACCTTTTGATTACTGGCCCAATGCTCTTATCTGCTAGGATACCACCGCACACACACAAACACACACACAAACACACGCTCAAACCAAACCTTACTCAATAGTAATTTCATTTTTTTGGGAAGGCGAGTGGAAAGGACCTTATGACCATTGACCGTGTACCTCTTGCCTTCTCTTCATCGTACGTTTTTTTCTCTCTCCCACTCTTCTTTCTCTGTCCCTCCCTCTTTCTCTCTCTCCTTATTCCCCTCCTTCTGTCAGGAGCGTGGTGAGGTGATAGACTGTGTAGAGGAGCTGAGTCACTCAGTGGGGAAGCTGTTTGGCCTGGCCGGTGCTGCTGTTGACCGCTGTGTCAAACTGACTGACGGCCTGGCCTTGTGTGGCCTCCTCAAGGCCCTCAAAGCCCTCTTCGCCAAGTAATTATACACGACTATAAACTTCTTTTTTTTTATTGATCATTTTTTGGGAGGTGGAATGTTAACTTTTCAGTGTAAACTTAAAGGCATGTAGAAAAGTTAATAGAGCTATACAGTATATTTTCTTTTAAATAAGATCATCTTTGAGAACTAATAATCGCCATTCCAAAAATGTCATTGCATGGGGCCTCAATTGATTTTGTTATGTTTGAGTCACTCAGATCGCATAAGAACATGGCTTAAGCCATGGTAAAATGTGTAGAATTGTAGTAAATTAGCTTTAAAACATAACAGTTTTGTCTCTGCGGCCAAGAGGACACCCACTACTCCCCCAACCCTAATTATGACACCACTGCTGGAAAAAAAATCCTAGGGGAAACACTGACAGTTCATACACATATTACACAGTACATGCACATTTCAATATTTGTGTGAATATTCTGGTTGACTTTTGTCCATTGCTCTCACATATATGTGTCTTGGCCAATTTTTCTGCAGGTATGTGTCAGACTTCTCCACTACTCTGCAGTCAGTCAGGAAGAAGTGCAGGTTGGAGGACATGCCCAGTGCTGCGGTGTTCCAAGAGGATTGGACTGCCTTCCAGAACTCTGTCAGGTGGGTTTTGTGTGAACCCAAATCAAACTCTGCTGGCTCTGATATTTTCCTTTGCACATTGTCATTTTCAGGATGCTTCCAACAACCATGGTTAATTAGATGTTAAGTCCCATATTTAGGGGACTAAGAGGTTTTGGACCGGTTCTGACTGACATTTTGGTGTACAAAGCACTCTGTTAATGTCACAGGGCCCAGTGTCTTATTGTACACTACATGACCAAAAGTAAGTGAACACCTGCTCGTCCAACATCTCATTCCAAAATCATGGGAATTAATATGGATTTGATGCCCTCTTTGCTGCTATAACAGACCTCCATTCTTCTGGGAAGGCTTTCCACTAGATGTCGGAACATTGCTGCGGGTACTTTCCATTCAGCCACAAGAGCATTAGTGAGGTTGGGCACTGATGCCTGGCTCACAGTTGGCGTTCCCATTCCATTCAATTCATCCCAAAGGTGTTCGATGGGGTTGAGGTCAGTGCTCTGTGCAGGCCAGTCAAGTTCTTCCTCACCTATCTCGACAAACCATTTCTGTATGGACTTTGCGTTGTGCACGGGGGGCATTGTCATGCGGAAACAGGAAAGGGCCTTCCCCAAACTGTTGCCACAAAGTCTAGAATGTCATTGTATGCTGTAGCGTTAAGATTTACCTTCACTGGAGCTAAAGGGCCTAGCCCAAACCATGAAAAACAGGCCCATACCATTATTCCTCCCACACCAAACTTAACAGTTGGCACTATGCATTCGGGCAAACATGGTTCTCCTGGCATCCTCCAAACCCAGATTTGTCCGTCAGACTGCCAGATGGTGAAGCACGATTCATCACTCCAGAGAATGCGTTTCCACTGCTCCAGAGTCTAATGGCGGCGAGCTTTACACCACTTCATCCGTCGACTTGGCATTGCACATGGTGATCTTAGGCTTGTGTACGGCTGCTCGTCCATGGAAACCCATTTCATGAAGCTCCAGACGAACAGTTCTGGTGCTGACGTTGCTTCTAGAGGCAGTTGGGAACTCTGTAGGGAGTGTTGCAACTAAAAACAGACTATTTTTGCGAGCCGCGTGCTTCAGCACTTGGCGGTCCCTTTCTGTTTTCTGTGAGCTTGTGTGGCCTACCACTTCCCTGTTGAGCTGTTATTGCTCCTAGATGTTTCCATTTCACAATAACAGCACTTACAGTTGACTGGGGCAGCTCTAGCAAGGCAGAAAGTTGACGAACTGATTTGTTGGAAATGTGGCATCCTATGATGGTGCCACGTTAAGTCACTGAGCTCTTCGGTAAGGCCATTCTACTGCCAATGTTTGTCTATGGATATTGCATGGCTGTGTGCTCGATTTTATACATTTGTCAACAACGGCTGTGACTGAAATGGCCAAATCCACTAATTAGAAGGGGTGTCCACATGCTTTTGTATATATAGTGTGTTAGAAAGCCCCATATTTCTGCTACCACTCTGTCAGCAGAGCTGACTTTAAGTGTCAGGTTTTACACCCCGATTTGCGTAGGGAGTGACGTATCACATTTTGTGCCCTATCTAGACAAAGAATCGATTGAATTTGCCTCTGAGCAACGGTGCCCAGCCTGCCAGATGGCATGTTAAAGGCAGATTGACGTTTATTGTTGTGAATCTTGCTCTGGAGGCAGAATTGAGCTATTTCTGCTATATGGGCCAGATGCAAAGTCACCATTTTTGGTCTTCATTTAAGTTGAGGGTGAGGCATTAGGGTTAGCAGTGTGGTTAAGGTTAGGTCTAAAATCTGATTTTATGACTTTTTGGCTGTGCCAGCTAGTGACCACTCTGCAGAGCTGCCTCCAGGGCAAGGTTCATGACAATAAATGCCATATTAAAGGGGACAATCTAGGGAACTCCGTCAATTGTGGTTTCGTTTCGCTGTGATATTCTGAGCCAGATTGGGAGCTCTCGAAATGAATAAATGCTAAATAATTTTGTAGAATTGAAACACGACCACTTTCTCTTGGTCCACAGAGGGACGAAATGTCTTAATGCGCAAAGCTGAAGTTGTAACGAGTCTGTACACATTCGAATGGTTTTTCTCCTTCGCTAAGAGGACGCTTGGTAGAACATGCTGTGCCGTCAGTTATATGAAATGGATCCAAACTTGTACTGTCACTAAATATGATCATATTTATTTTACAGTTCGTTATAAGGTTGAATATTATAGTAAATTGTTTATAATTTGATTGTTACTATATTTAGAAAGCATTTCAGTAATTACAAGCCCTATTTCCCCCACTGTTGTTGAATAGGACAAAAGTCTGATTATTGTTTTTTTAAAATATTTTCTTAATATTTGTACTATATACTTAAAAAAAAATATATATTATTTTTTTACCTTTTATTTTACTAGGCAAGTCAGTTAACAACAAATTCTTATTTTCAATGACGGCCTAGGAACAGTCGGTTAACTGCCTGTTCAAGGGCAGAACAACAGATTTTGTACCTTTAGGCAGAAATCTTCATTTTTTTATTTCCCCCATAACATTCAACCAGGCCAATGCAGCACAGCTCGGCCGGTCATGGCCCGGTAGTATGAAAAGAGTAATTGTGCATGAACTGTCTGTTATTTTTGCTACCCCATGTATCCTCTTCATTGCAGGATCATTGCCACCTGTGGGGAGTTGCTGAGACAGTGTGGAGCCTATGAGCTGCAGCTGTCAAACAAGTAAGACCAATGTCATCGCTCTAGCCGAGTTCCAAATCAACCCCCAGACCCTACTCCCTAGCTACTTGACTCCCCTACTTATATCCCTTCATACTTCCCCCGTTCTCTTGCAATGACCTATAGGTCAAATTGATTTAAGTACGTTTTATTTCAAAGTGCATTGTGCATGGGCCTCAACAC
The DNA here is from genome assembly GCF_018296145.1 of Oncorhynchus tshawytscha. NCBI lineage: Eukaryota > Metazoa > Chordata > Actinopteri > Salmoniformes > Salmonidae > Oncorhynchus > Oncorhynchus tshawytscha. Next base: position 11,613,067 of record NC_056452.1, on the reverse strand, counting down.
CTCATGATCCTATAGGATCCTGGCCACGGCGGGGAAGTACCTGTCTGAGTCGTACAGTCCTAGGAGCCTGGCGGGCATCCAGGAAGCCAACTCCACAGAGAGGAAGGCAAGCGGCAGGAACCCCTGGCAGGAGTATAACTACCTGCAGAGGGGCAACATGTCAGAGTACAACAGCCTGATGGGGCTGCTCTACTCCCTCAAGGTATGGATGTTCATATGGGGTGGGGGGGGCGGGGGGGATGACTTGGCACTGTTAACTTTCATTTGGGTTTAAGGTTTTTAGCTTGGGTGTGATGTTACAGTAGTTGTTGGCTAGGAATGGGAATGTAGCCTATAAATGGTCAAATGTCCCATTTTTAACTATTTTCAGAGTGAAAATACAGAGAGGTCGTAGATCACAAGACTATGTCATTTTTGCTTCAATAAAGGCTTGTAAATGCAATTAAGTAAGTGTCACTATGTTTTCAGGGAGTTAGGTCTGTTGTGAGGTCTGACATGTTCAAGTTGCCGTTGTTTTGTAGGAGAAGGGGACAGGTAACTCCAGTCTTCTGGCTGAGCCCCGAGTGGCTCTGACCCGTCTCAACCAGCAGGCCAACCAGCTGGCCTTCGACTCGGTCTTCCTGCAGATCAAACATCAACTCTGCTTGGTCTCCAAAATGGAGGTGTGTGTGTGCAGTCAGTGAATCTAGTTTCTGTATGTAAATGTAATGCTTACATATGTTCCGTTTTGTACCACGGCTGTTATCAGAGCCGAGACGCAGGAGGTTTTGGAGAGAGTTATGCTGAAGACCTGCCTACCTTCAGCTTGTCCCCACAGGAGTACATCACCAATGTATGTCTGGCCTAACTATGTGCACAACATCTACAGGTTATATAATTCAAGTTGTAGATTCAAGTGTTATTGTATGTGTATTATGTAATATAACCTGTTCTTGCAAGCTGTTTTTTGGAAAAAAAATGAGTGGTGGTTTTTCTGCTGTAAATGTTCACCGTTAGTGTTACTATAGTACTATGAATGTTCCGGTTCCGTCAGGTTGTGTTGAGGTGGCTTACTGCCTGTGGTTTCTCCTTGAAAGATAGGACAGTACATCATGTCTCTGCCGCTCCACTTGGAGCCCTTTGTGACGCAAGAAGACCCGGCGCTGGAGTTGGCCCTGCACGCAGGAAAGCTGCCTTTCCCTCCTGAGCAAGGTGACCCCCCTCCCCTCTCTTTCATTCGGTCTGTCTCTCTACTCTTCCCTCCTTTTAGATGTTTGCCCCTCTTGTCTGGTACCCGTCTCCCTTGTTCTTTTGCTCCTCATCTCTCTTCAGGTTTTCCACCTTTTTCCTCTCTTCCCCAGTCCTCTTCTATCTCCCCATACCTCTCCCCTCTCTTCTCAGTCTTCCCCCCCACTTTACCTATTGCCCTAAACTTCCGGTCTCTTCTTTCTTTCTTTTTCTCCTTGCACACTCCATCTCTCCTCTAGTCTCCCTCTCGTTCGTCCTAATTTCAATAGCTGCCCTTGCCATTTTCTGTGTGTGACTGGCCATGCCTCATGTTGTTTGTCTGATGTTGTTTCAACCTCAGGTGATGACCTTCCGGAGCTGGACAACACAGCAGACTACTGGCTGGGCTCCATCGCCAGGGCGACCATGCAAACGTACTGTGACGCCATCCTGCTCATCCCAGAGCTCACGGCCCACTCCACCAAACAGCTGGCCACCGACATCGGTACTGTACCTCTGTCAATGACCCCCAAAATATTAGGGATGTAACAATTCACCGATAAGCATTGGTCCCCAGTTCAAATGTTTAAGATACGAGTGCGTCGCTCTGCGGGACCCCAAACCGCTCCGACGTTCAAATGTTACAAATTGCCGGTTCACTAATGTTTTTTTAATCGTATTGTTTTATGATTTGATGTGTCCTCTCCTTCAGTTCAGTAGCCTGTCGAACTTTTGTGACTAACTGCATATGACTGTCAAATAACAACTGTGCGCACAGCTGGGAGATACAGCTGCTGGTGCCAACGAGAGGTCGGCCTATCCCTGTTCTAATAGGATATTTGTACATCTGTGTGGCACTTTCAGCTTTCAGAGGCCTGTAAAATGGCTCTCTCAATGTCAAATTATAGGCTTTATTAGTTGAGTGACAACCAATGTAATTTGCTGGCTCATTGTTACCAAATGTGCTGTAGAAAATGGTGTTTTACCGGAGTTGTGTAGCCTACCAGAGTGGATGCAACTCACATCCAACTGCTGATTTTAAGGTTTTCAATCATTCAGATTTTATTTAGATTGTTCAGGTTCACCATAAGAAATAGTTTTGGTAGTTTTGCTTTAAACAGTCAATGTTTTTGGTAATTTTTACATAAACAGGGTTTTGTAAAGGACAGCAATTATTTTTGCGAGCTGTGCAAGGTTGCATTCAATGGTCCCCTCCTGTTCACCCACGACTGCATGGCCAGGCACGACTCCAACACCATCATTAAGTTTGCAGACGACACAACAGTGGTAGGCCTGATCACCGATTATGACGAGACAATGACGGCCAGAGACCTGGCCGGGTGGTGCCAGAATAACAACCTATCGCTCAACGTAACCAAGACTAAGGAGGTGATTTTGGACAACAGAAAAAGGAGGACCAAGCACGCCCCCATTCTCATTGACGGGGCTGTAGTGGAGCAGGTTGAGAGCTTTAAGTTCCTTGGCGTCCACAGCAACAACAAACTAGAATGGTCCAAACACACCAAGACAGTCGTGAAGAGGTCACGACAAAGCCTATTCCCCCTCAGGAAACGAAAAAGATTTGGCATGGGTCCTGAGATCCTCAAAAGGTTCTACAGCTGCAACATCGAGAGCATCCTGACATGTTGCATCACTACCTCATACGGCAATTGCTCGGCCTCCGACCGCAAGGCACTACAGAGGGTAGTGCATACGGCCCAGTACATCACTGGGGCAAAGCTGCCTGCCATCCAGGGCCTCTACACCAGGCGGTGTCAGAGGAAGGCCCTAAAAGCTGTCAAAGACCCCAACCACCCCAGTCATAGACTGTTCTCTCTTCTACCACATGGCAAGTGGTACCGGAGTGCCAAGTCTAGGACAAAAAGGCCTCTCAACAGTTTTTACCCCCAAGCCATAAGACTCCTGAACAGGTAATCAAATGGCTACACAGACTATCTGCATTGTGTATGGTATTGGGGCCCATGTATTTAGAGTCATATTGAATCGTTCATGAAATATTTGTTAGATAGCTCTAGATCAATTTTGTACATGGAGCCAACGTGGTTATAAGTACTGAATGTCATTGCTTCTTGGATGCTGTATGATCATCTGGAGTTGGTTGTTTAGTAAAAAAAAAAAAAAGTCAAACTACAGACTCGTTTTATATTTTCAGATAAAAAAAAAAAAACTAAACCAAGAAGCAATACGTACTTACACACACGTTGTAATTCAAAAGTTCTATGTAACTGCATTGATGTTGATAGTAATAGAGCATCATCAAGTATGCGTTGTCAAATGCCTACTTGCCAAAGCATCAATAGTGTATCATTAAGCTTGGCAGGTACTCTCTACATCTATTTGTAATTAATATCGGAAACCCAGAACTAAAATGTTGACGCTCGATTAACTTCAGGGGGAGATGCGAACTTGACTTGCAAAGTATCCCCCCTCCCTCCCTTAATTGGAAACTCTACAAGTTTCAGGCAAGTCTATTGGCCAAATGTCCACTTCTGAAATTTGAAATACGCGAGCATCTGCAAAATTGTAATTTGTCCAAATGTTCAGTGGTGAAAAATCAGCGTACCCGAACAGAGTTCCTCGTTAGTCGTTGCATCCCACAGACTGTTGACAGACGCAACGATACCATTTATGTTAAGTGCGTCTATCCACAAGAGATTAATTGGTAATAATATAGTAATAATCTAATTGTATCGGTCACTTGCACATATGTAGCAGATGTTATTGGGGGTGTAGCGAAACGCTTGTGTTCCTAGCTCCAACAGTGCAGTAGTATCTAACAATGCACATGAATCTAAAGTTAAATAATGGAATTAAGAAATATATAAATATTAGGACACGCAATGTCGGAGTGACAATGACTAAAATACAGTATATATATTTATATATTATATATGAAATGAGTAAAGCAGTATGTAAACATTATTAAAGTGATAAGTGATTCTATGTATATGATGGCTATTTAACAGTTTGATGGCCTTGAGAGAAGCTGTTTTTCAGTCTCTCTGTCCCAGTTTTGATGCAGCTGTACTGACCTCGCTTTCTGGATGATAGCGGGGTGAACAGGCTGTCGCTCGGGTGGTTGTTGTCCTCTGATCTTTTTGGCCTTCCTGTGACATCAGGTGCTGTAGGTGTCCTGGAGGGCAGGTAGTTTGCCCCCGGTGATGCGTTGGTCAGACTGCACCACCCTCTGGAGAGCTCTGCAGTCGCGGGCGTTGTAGTTGCGGTACCAGGCGGTGATGCAGCCTGACAGGATGCTCTCAATTGTGCAGTTGTAAAGGTTTGTGAGTGTCTTAGGGGCAAAGCCGAATTTCTTCTGCATCCTGAGGTTGAAGAGGTGCTGTTGCGCCTTCCTCCGCACACTGTCTGTGTGGGTGGACCATTTCAGATCGACAGTGATGTGTACGCCGAGGAAGCTTTTCACCTTCTCCACTGCGGTCCCGTCAATGTGGATAGGGGTGTGCTCCCTCTGCTGTTTCCTGAAGTCCACGATCAGCTCCTTTGTTTTGTTGACGTTGAGAGAGAGGTTATTTTCCTGGCACCACTCCACTCCAGGGCCCTCACCTCCTCCCTCTAGGCTGTCTCGTCATTGTTGGTAATCAGGCCTACTACTGTTGTGTTGTCTGCAAACTTCATGATTGAGTTGGAGGCCTGTGTTGCCACTCAGTCATGGGTGACCAGGGAGTACAGGAGGGGGCTGAGTACCCACCCTTGTGGGGCCCGTGTTGAAGATCAGTGAATTGGAAGTGTTGTTTCCTACCTTTCCTACCACCTGGGGGCTGCCTGTCAGGAAGTTCAGGAACCATTTGCACAATGCGGAGTTCAGACCCAGGGCCCCAACTTTAATAATGAGCTTGGAGGGTACTATGCTGTTGAATACTGAGCTATAGTCAATGAACAGCAGTCTTACATAGATATTCCTCTTGTCCAGATGGGATAGAGCAGTGTGATGGCGATTGCATCGTCTGTGGATCTATTGGGGTGGTATGCAAATTGAAGTGGGTCTAGGGTGTTAGGTAAGGTGGAGGTGACATGATCCTTAACGACTGTAGCCTCTCAAATCACTTCATGATGACAGAAGTGAGTGCTACGGTGGCCTCCCTAGTGGCACAGTGGCCTAAGGCAGTGCTAGCTGTGCCACTAGAGATCCTGAGTTCGAGTCCAGGCTCTGTCGCAAACGGCCGCGACCGGGAGACCCATCGGGCGGCGCACAATTGGGCCAGCATCGTCCGGGTTAGGGGAGGGTTTGGCCGGCAGGGATGTCCTTGTCCCATCGGGCACTAGCAACTTCTGTGGCGGTCTGGGCGCAGTGCACGCTGACACGGTCGCCAGGTGTACGGTGTTTCCTCCGACACATTGGTGTGGCTGGCTTCCGGGTTAAGTGGGCATTGTCTCAAGAAGCAGTGGGTACAGGAACAATGGTGGACATCTTGAAGCAAGTGGGGACAGCAGACTGGGATAGGGGGATATTGAATATGTCCGTAAACACTCCAGCCAGCTGGTCTGCGGATGCTCTGAGGACATGGCTAGGGATGCCACCTGCAGCCTTGCGAGGGTTAACACGCTTAAGCGTGTTATTCACGTTGGCCAGGGACAACGATACAGTCCTTGGGAGCGGGCTGTGTCGGTGGCACTGTGTTATCCTCAAAGCGGGCGAAGAAGGTGTTTTTAGCTTGTCCCGGGAGCAAAACATCTGTGTCTGCGATGTGGCTGGTTTTTCCCTTTGTAATCCGTGTTTGTCTGTAGACCCTGCCACATACTATATTATTACCTATTATTGACTATATTATTAGCTATTATTGACTATATTATGTCCATACTATGTTTTCAGTGTGTTAGTGCCACACAGTGTTTGTTGATCTTCAACATCTGTCTCCTAACAGACTATCTGAGCAACGTTATGGACGCTTTGGGCCTGCAGCCCTCCAGGACCCTTCAGCAGATAGTGACCCTGCTGAGGGCCAAACCAGAGGAGTACAGACAGACGGCCAAACTGCTGCCCCGCAGACTGGTGTCCACCATCGCTGCCCTTAGAGGGCTGGACCACTGACCACGGTCACACTCTAAACCGGTAACGGACTATGGACAAAAAAAGAAGCTCTTTTGCTAACTCTGGCACATTGACACTTAAATGTTGATGAATGTACACTGTCTCTGTCACATAAGTCCAACGTTAAAAGTATAAAGCCCAGTTTTTTTTTCTCGTCCCAACACAAATACATTGTCTTTCACCTCCTGTGTTGGTCAGCCTGATTTCAAATGTGTTTACACTTGACCCCAAAACAAATCCAGTCTTAGAATGTAGAGAAAAAAAATATCAAATTGCACATTTTTTTTTTATACGTGTTGTAAATATGGAAGTATGTCATGTAAAAAATGATGATCCTACTCAAATCACTTGTTCCTCACTGTTTTTCTTCACTATAGACTTGATCACTACAATCTGGAGTCTGGACCCCTGGTATGACGGAGAACTGAGAAGTATCCATTTGGGGATATTCCCATCATGCAACATATTCAAATCAAATATTGTAACTGCTTTGGCATCATACTATTGGCAATTTTGTTAGTAAAAAAAAAAGATTGTTTTCTATTATGTTACATGTTTGTTCATTTACACTTATATTGGGGTCAATCCGGGTAGAATTGGTTTTGCTTATTTGTAATGTACTGGAATCTATCCACTAATTTAATAAACATGTGGCCTTGTTGTCTTCAAGTCTTTGATGATGAAATTAATTGAAGATTCAAGTGCAATGTCTGATTAATTGAGGATGGTGTTGCCACAGCAAGGGTAGTATTGTTCACATAGGCTATGTTTAACAGTATGAAGGTTCATCTCAGAAAATAATTAATGAACATACTGTAATGCTAGGGTTGGCAACAGGCCAAAGCTTCTTTTTTTAATTTTTATAGACTAAAATCTCCAGGAATTCAACTGATTTGTTTAATTTAGGAAATATGTTCCCAAGTATTCCCACAGACAAAAAAAAAGATGTGATCATGTCTGTATTTTAAAATAACAATTTCAATCTGTTTTGGAGATTAGTTGTGGTCAATTTGCAGTGTACAAATTATTAGAATTATGTTTCCGCCCTGACCATCCGTCCGACAAAAATCGTCCTGAATCTAGTTGCCTACCCCTGGCCTGCCGTAAAACAGTTGCAGGATAGACTAACTGTAGTGAGGATCTGAATTTTCTGGGCACCAAATTATCGGAGTATCTTTCCCAAGATGTAAAAAAAAAAAAAAAGTGTTATTTTTATATATATTTTAAGCCTAGCTGTGTATGTGTCACTGTCTGATTTCTAGTGGAGCATTCTGGCCTACAACAGGAAAGTAGAATGAGACAGACCCCAGTCAGCATCACATGCCGCTACCTGCTCTCCTCCAACATGGATCAGTGTTTGGCCGTGACGTCAGCCGTCACCGCCCTGCCTGCCTGCAGTATCGGTGACTCCAGATGATGAAGACAGGAGAAGCGGCCTTGCGATGAATCAGAATTAACAGGGAAATAAGCCATCACAGGATGAGATACTGCTTTAAACTTGGCGACGGAGGTATCGAACGATGTTCATTTTACGGCGCTTATACGATGGATAGTATTATACCGAATGGAGGGAGCGGTGGACTATGCTTCCCTCCGGGCTTCTTTCTAGGGGCTTTTCAGTTTAAGAGCGCTTCTGCAAGCGCTTCCACGGTATGGGCGATTTAGTGAAGACATCCACGAGTCTATAAACATCAGCAATACAATCGTTTTGGGCAATATCGTGGAATATTTATGTTCTTAAAGATTCTAGAATAGGATTATATAGGTGGAGCTGCGGTTTATTTAATAAAACATGAGCCCCGCTCGGTACACTGTGGTCCCAATATATGGGTTGATTTATTGCTGTTGATGTTCGAGTATTGTGAGTCGCTGATTTTCTAATGAACGCGGATCATTTTGGGCATCCTAAATGTTACACCTGCATGGCATGACCCTAAATTGATAGACTACGAGAATATTAACATTTGCTCGTGCATGGAGACCCTCTAGGCTACCTAATTTAGAGTGGCATGATAGCATCTCCCCATGGAGAATATTTATGCAACCCGACGCAGTGTTTTAATTGAGATAAGAGACATGTCATGGGTCTTTTGTTCAGGCTATAGGCTGCTGGTGATAAGACCCTCAAATGCGCCACCTTTCCTCCAAAATAGTGTTTTATAGCCTACTACTGTCATCATCAGTGAGGAACATAAATAACATCAATAATTATTATCACTGTGGTTAGCTTTTGTCATTGGGAATGACAGACTGATCCAATTATTCTCCAGAGGTGCTCTCTCTAGTAAGATTTAAATATTGAGAAACCCCAGCCCGACTGTGACCATGTCGAAAGCTGCCACTAAAGAGAAAAAATCATTCAGCAAGAAGCTCTTCCGAAGGGGCTCAGTGCGCTCCGTTGGGAGCTTTATGAACAGAGTTCTCAGGACTCTGTCGACTTTGTCCCATTTCGGCAACGAGGAGCATCAAGATGAAGACAAGGACGATGCAAGTTCCATCCCGGCCACCACTGGTGGCTCTGTCCCCTCCGACGACAGTGACTGTGGCGGGTTCCTGTTTGGGGACAAGGTCCCCGGAGTTGCCGGACTCAAGAACCATGGCAACACCTGTTTCATGAACGCTATCTTGCAATGTCTGAGCAACACGGAGCTATTTGCTGAATATCTAGCATTGGAACAATACCGTGGAGAGGACAACAGTCACGGTACTAATGACAAATCGACTGAATCGAATAAACCGAAGTCAACCAACGGTGTCTGTATCCAAAGAAAGGGACACCAGCAGGAGTCAGGTGAAGTCACCGAGCAACTTTCTGGTCTCGTCCGCGCTCTGTGGACGTTTGAGTACACCCCACAACACAGCCGCGAATTCAAGGTATGTGGATGCACGCCCTGGCAACTGAATTGTTTTTGATCGCTGTCTATTGTTTGATGGAAATGGGATTAATCCTATGGATTATAAACTGCGACGGGCGCACACTTGAAAGCCATTCGAATAGTTGGCATGGGTTGTTGCAATGCAGTACGTGACTAACATGCACCTGCCAACCGTTACAATGTAACCGCACAAATGCAACGGATTGTTTCATTGGTTCGTTCTGTCATGGTGTTACTTCGTTGCAGAAACTCGCGCCAGTTTCATAAATACAGTAAACCCAATCTACTGGTTGTCTGTGGGGATTGAACGTGTCAAGCCAAACTACTATAGGCCTACTATTGATTCATTCAAAGTGACTGTCATCAGCAGAAACATATAATGCGCAGGTGATAAGTATGCGTGTGTTAGAGCAGGTAGGCTAGGTGTGTTTGAGAAGAGCTGGATAAGAAAAGCTGCACACTCAGTCCAGCAGAATGGCAGCCTGTGACCCACGTGACCAGCCAGTGAGGAATACATCCAGAGCTGGTGTCAACCAGACTAGTAGAATGGTTGGCCAATCCTGTATTAGTGCATAGGCCTCGGGTGCTTTGCAGTTCAGGAGATATACACACGATTTACTTCTGATGGATATCTGAATGTTGAGAGCACACTCAGAAAGTATTCGTACCTCTTGACTTATTCCACATTTTGTTGTGTTACAGCCTAATGTCTCACCCGTCGACACACAGTACCCTATAATGACAGTCAAAATATGTTTTTTGATTTAAAAAAAACAACATTTATTGAAAATGAGATACAGAAATATGACATTTACATAAGTATTTACACCCCTTTGCGTTGCAAAGAGAATGTCAAGAGTGTGCAAAGCTGTCATCAAGGCAAAGGGTTGCTACTTTGAAAAATCTAAAATATATTTTGATTTGTTTAACACTTTTGGTTACTACATGATTCCATATGTGTTATTTCATCGTTTTGATGTCTTCACTATTATTCTACAATGCAGAAAATAGTAAAAATAAAGAAAAACCCCTGAATGAGTAGGTGTGTCCAAACTTTTGACTGGTACTGTATATACTGAAATATCACATTTACATAAGTATTCAGACCCTTTACTCAGTACTTTGTTGAAGCACCTTTGGCAGCGATTACAGCCTCAAATCTTCTTGGGTATGACACTACAAGCTTGGCACACCTGTATTTGGGGAGTTTCTCCCATCCTTCTCTGTAGATCCTCTCAAGCTCTACCAGGTTGGATGGGGGGCTTTCAGGTCTATCTAGAGATGTTTGATTGGGTTCCAAGTTCCGGCTCTGGCTGGGACACTCAAGTACATTCAGAGACCTATCCCAAAGCCACTCCTGCATTGTTTTGGCTGTGTGCTTAGGGTCGTTGTTCTGTTGGAAAGTGAACCTTCTTCCCAGTCTGAGGTCCTGAGCGCTCTGGAGCAGGTTTTCATCAAGGATCTCTCTGTACTTTGCTCGGTTAATCTTTCCTTCAATCCTGACTAGTCTCCCAGTCCCTGCCGCTGTAAAACATCCCCACAGCATGACTCTGCCACCACCATGCTTCACTATAGGGATGGTGCCAGGTTTCCTCCAGATGTGACGCTTGGCATTCAGGCCAAAGAGTTAAAACTTGATTTCATCAGACCAGAAAATCTTGTTTCTTATGGTCTAAGAGTCCTTTAGGTGCCATTTGACAAACTCCTGCATACATGTGCCTTTTACTCATGAGTGGATTCCGTCTGGCCACTACCATAAAGGCCAGATTGGTGGAGGGCTGCAGAGATGGTTGTTCTTCTGGAAGTTTCTCCCACCTCCACAGGGGAACTCTGGATCTCTGTCAGAGTGACCATCAGTTTGGCCGGGCGGCCAGCTCTAGAAAGAGTCATGGTGGTTCCAAAGTCCTTCCATTTAAGAATGATAGAGGCCACTGTGTTCCTGGGGACCTTCAATGTGCAGAACGTTTTTGGTACCCTTCCCCAGATCTGTGCCTCGACACAATCCTGTCTCGGAGCTCTACGGACAATTCTTTCGACCTCATGGCTTGGTTTTTCTCAGACATGCACTGTCAACTGTGGAACCTTATATAAGCAGGTGTGTGCCTTTACAAATCATGTCCAATCAATTGAATTTACCACAGGTGGACTCCAATCTCCAGGATGACCAATGGAAACAGGAATTTCAATTTTGAGTGTCATAGCAAAGGGTGTGAATAGTTATGGAAATAAGGTATCTGCTTTTTATTTTTAATACATTTGCAAACATTTCTAAAAACATGTTTTCGCTTAGTCATTATGGGGTGTTGTGTGTAGATTGATGAGGGCATGTTTTTTATTTAATCCATTTTAGAATAAGGCTGTAATGTAACCAAATGTGGAAAAAGTCAAGGGAACACTTTCCCGAATGCACTGTAAGGTCACACAGTTGACAGTGCATGTCAGAGCAGAAACTATACCATGAAGTCCAAGGAACTGTCCATAGATCCACAAGATAGAATTGTGATGAGGCATATATCTGGGGTAGGGTATGAAACAATTTCTAGAGTGTTGAATGTTTTCAAGTGCACAATTGGTAAATGGAAAAATATGGAACTACCCAGACTCTGCCTAGACCTGGCCGTCTGACCAAACTGAGCAACAGGGCAAGAAGGACCTTGGTCAGAGAGTTGACCAAGAACCCAATGACCACTCTGACAGAACTGCAGAGTTCCTTGGATGAGATGGGAGAACCTGCTAGAAGGACGACAGTCTCTACAGAACTTCACCAATCTGGGCTTTATGGGAGAGTGTCCAGACGGAAGCCACTTCCTGAGAAAAAGGTGCACTCCTGGAGTTGTCAAAATTACAGGTGAACGACTCTGAGATCATAAGGCAAAATATTCTCTGGTCTGATGAGACAAGAATGGAACTCTTTGGCTCAAATGCAAAGTGCTATGTCTGGAGAAAACCAGGCACAGCTCATCACCCATCTAACACCATCCCTACCTACCATGACACGTGGTGGTGATAGCCTCGTGCTATGGGGCTGCTTTGCAGCTGCAGGGATTGGGAGACTGGTAAGGATAGAAGGAACAATGAATGGAGCCAAATACAGGAAAATCCTTGATGAGAACCTGCTTTGGAGTGCAAGTGACCTCAGACCGAGGAGAAGATTTACATTTCAACAGGACAATGACCCCAAGCATACAGCCAAAGCAATGCTGGAATGGCTTCAGAACAAGAACGTGAAAGCCTTTGAATGGCCCAGTCAAAACGCAGGCTCAAATCCCATTGAAAATCTGTGGAAATACTTGTAATAGAGCTTGGGAAAATCTGCAAGGAAGAATGGGAGAAAATCCCCAAATCCAGATGTGCAAAGCTGATACAGGCATACCCAAGACGACTCAAAGGTGCTTCTACAAAGTATTTACTCAAAGCAAAGAGGTGTGAATAATTATGTAAATGAGGTATTTCTGTATTTCATTTTCAACACATTTGCTAAAACTTTGTCATTATGGGGTATTGTGTGTAGATGTGTGAGGGGGGGGAAATATATATGAATTCAGGCTGTAACAGAAGAAAATGTGGAATAAGTCAAGGGGTATGGATACCTTCTGAAGGCACTGTACACGTCCGTCAGAGCCACAGGGTCTAACAAACAAGACGGATGAAAGAGGAAGAACCACCCAAAACATGAATTGTTAATACATGAATGATCAATAGTTACGTGCTTTATTTATTTAACTAGGCAAGTCAGTTACGAAGAAATTCTTATTTTCAACGACAGCCTAGGAACAGTGGGTTAACTGGTCTAGGAACAGTGGGTTAACTGGTCTAGGAACAGTGGGTTAACTGGTCTAGGAACAGTGGGTTAACTGGTCTAGGAACAGTGGGTTAACTGGTCTAGGAACAGTGGGTTAACTGGTCTAGGAACAGTGGGTTAACTGGTGTAGGAACAGTGGGTTAACTGGTCTAGGAACAGTGGGTTAACTGGTCTAGGAACAGTGGGTTAACTGGTGTAGGAACAGTGGTTTAACTGGTCTAGGAACAGTGGGTTAACTGGTCTAGGAACAGTGGGTTAACTGCCTTGTTCAGGGGCAGAATGACAGATTTTTACCTCGTCAGCTCGGGGATTCGATCTTGAAACCTTTCGGTTACTAGTCCAACACTCTAAACATTAGGCTACCTGCCACCCTTACATGTAAACCTATATCAAAAGTATGAATATGTTCGCAGATATCTATATAAGTCCATGAAGGATGAGCCAATCATAACAAAAAGTGTACTCTATGTTTCCTGGTGATGAATGGTAGGCTATAATTCAAATTGACACACAACACGTTTTATATTATATCACCAGTAACCAAAACGTACACTTTTTTTGTATGATTGGCTTTTCACGAATTGACTTGTTACATAGATATCTGCGAACAGATTCATTATTTTGATATAGGCTTACATTTAACTATTGATCGCTCGTGTATTAACGTGTCAATTTCAATTAGAGCCTACTGTACCATTCTCTTGATTAATCAAATCAATTAGCAACAACCTCCAAGTAGACTAGCAGTGGCAGATATTATGAATGGATGGACTCGGGAGCAGTGAATCTCACCTATCCGTCGGATCTCCCTAATCAGACAGATTTACGGGGTTTAGTTGAGAATGGCAAAAACGCTTTTGCCACTCAAATCAATCACATTTCTTTTATAAAGCCCTTTTCACATCAGCTGTTGTCACAAAGTGCTTTACAGATACCCAGCCTACAATTCCAAACAGCAAGCAATGCAGATGCAGAAGCACAGTAGCTAGGAAAAACTCCCTAGAAAGGCAGGAGTCTAGGAAGAAACCTAGAGAGGAACCAGGGTCCGTGAGAACAGCAAATTCGGAAACAAAGGAGCACGCCAAGGCAACACACCCGGTGAAATCAAGTCAGGGTTCCACAGATTCCAGACTTTCTGAAGAGCAGAGATGTTGTGTTCCTGTAGAGTTTTCGATGGACATTGAAATGTGTAGCAGCATCTGAATCTACCAGCTTGTGTCCCAGCAGATTAGCCTGGTCAGCTGTCTTAATGTTGTTTCCCCTTAGGAAGCTCAGGTTACCCTCCCATCATCAGCACCAGAATTCCTTTCAAAGTCACTCACTAAAGATTTCTCTGTGAACCTCCATTTCTTTGCACCAGGGATTTTCTTTCCGTCTATTTCGGGTCTTATAACTACATGTCCTGCTTTACCGGTTCAAAGTAAATATTGGAGGGGAATTGAATTGAACAGGTCCATCCAGCAACACACTGCTTATTCCTGACAATGTTTCTATTTCGGTCCATTTTTCTCCCTTGGTTGTCAGCCAGAGAACAAACTGTCTTATTCTATATAGATTATTCACTCTGGAGTGTAGAGCCACGGTCATATTTATGAAGTTGGCTGTGTTTACACAGGCAGCCCAATTCTGATATATTTTCCACTAATTTGTCTTTTGACTCATCAGATCAGCTCTGAAAAAGATCTGATGTGAAGAGATCTGATCTGAATGGCTGCGTCTACAAATGCAGCCATTCAGATCAGATCTTTTCTCATCAGATTTTATTTTTTCAGAGGCTCCTTCACTAGATACATTGGACTCTTTTAAAATATGCCCGTTATTTATGGAGAGAAAGTGTGTTTTTATGTTTTGTATTGATTGATTCAGCTACATTTGATCTCCATAACTCAGCACTTACTATCAGTCCCAACCTTCATTAGTTAAATATTTTGGTAAATTTGTTTTAAATGGTATCGGCTCAGTTTTTCACGGCAGGTCACTTCATAGGTCTACCTGGTTAGGTCATTTGCGTAAGCCGCAGTATAAAACAGTTGTGTTCAGAATGTCTGAAAGGTTGGTTTTAGCACCTTTGAACTGCCAAGCTGTTTCGTTTTGCTTATTTTGCACAATAAATTTAGTATTTTACACAGTTTTATAATCCGTGTACTTTTTTAAGCCATTAAGTGGACAAGGCGATGGCCGGCATTGTCACAATATCTCTGAGCTGGGTTGTTGAGTAAAGAGCTAAAAAGTACAGTATACCGAGCTCCTCTTACACCTAATTTCTTCATGATTTTCCCAGTTTGCGTCATCAAGTTTCTAGGTAACCAAATAGCCGTATTTTACTGGAGCTAACTTGAGTTTCCACCATTGACAGTAGAAGGTATAGAGCCTTTTCAAATCACGACCATGTTGAATTGAATATGAGGCTGAGCAGACAGAATAGCTGCTGTCTGAGGCCACATTGAGAACAAAACTTGAGAGCACTTACAACTCATTAACGAGACATGAACGATAGATACACAAGGGGATAGCCCTATCCGTTTTCCTGTACATCGACTGCCCGATCGAGCGATAAATTGTCTATCTCCACTGTCATTGACTAATTAGGCCATTATACAAATGTAATTGTTTAATTACATATCATCAGTAGATTACCTGGCTGCATTATACAGCAAGTACTATAGGCAGATTATGCAGATGCCTTTCCAGGACTCAACAGCACTCAACCTCCATTTTACCTTGCCGTTTTTCTGGTTAGATATTTTACTGTGGCACACAATGCTACAGTATACATACAGTAAACATCCTACACCTACTCTACAGTTCTCTTTTAGTATGCACACCGAGGCTTTGGGTTGAGTGCTTGGTCTTTCATGGCATCATGCTTTGCATAAAGTGCTGGGGCTGCAGTGCTAATGGTTTCAAACGGAGGGTTTCCCTGTGGGGTTTACTGGGAGGAACAGAGCTCGGCGTTCTGCTTGCATCGTTGCCCTCGTGTGACATTTGATAGCCAGTGACCAGAGGTGACTACACCTGGCCTGGAGGGATGGCTCTGTCGCCACGCACGGAGGTGTCCTCAATTAACTAAGTCTGTCACTCACCGGGTTATTAAAGTGTTATTTCTTCAGGGTTTCTCGTCGCGATGTTACAATAGAAACTGTACTGTCCAACATAGAGAAAGGAGCATGTTGTTACATTTAAAAAAAAATAACTAGGCAAGTCAGTTAAGAACAACTTCTTATTTTTCAATGACAGCCTAGGAACAGTGGGTTAACTGCCTTGTTCAGGGGCAGAACAACAGATTTGTACCTTGTCAGCTCGGGGATTTGAATTTGCAGCTACTAGCACAACACTCTAACCACTAGGCTACCCTGTTAATGCCTTTTCCAACCAACACTTCGGTTTGCTTCGACTCCTGCTCCACAGCCATGTCTCAATTTGAAGACGGACCAATCAAAACACAAACATAAATGATCTGTTTAATGCCTCACATTAACTTGTGACCTTACTTTTACCATTCATCTTTGAACTTGTGTTTTTTTTTCTTCCCAGAACGTTGTGTCGAAGAGTGCCCTGCAGTTCCGGGGCAACGCCCAGCACGATGCTCAGGAGTTCCTCCTGTGGCTCTTGGACAGAGTTCATGAGGACCTCAACAACATCGTCCTGCCCAGCAGCAGACCCCCCAGGAAGGTAACCAACTTTACTTGGGCATGCGTACGTCCGTTACATCAGTTGCAAGTTGGGGATTATAACTCAGACCGTTGAATGATATTAGATATAGCCTATAGCCATGTCTGGTAGCATCGCTGCCAACTGTACTGGTTCTGAAGCTGGATTGGTACCTTTCTGTACTGAACAGACAGCATTGTTTCTCCTCCAACTGCATCGTCTAGGCTGTATCCCCTTTACTGCATTTCCATTGTTGTATCTCCCTTAACTGTTAATTACCTGATTGTGTTTACTTTGTTTTATTTGTTTTATTTTTTATCTCGTGTTACTCTATTCGGGCGTTAATGTGGGCTGTTAAGTATCTATCTCCTGACTAACTGCTGTGTTACTATATGTCGTCTCTCCTGACTAACTGCTGTGTTACTATATGTCGTCTCCTGACTAACTGCTGTGTTACTATATGTCGTCTCTCCTGACTAACTGCTGTGTTACTATATGTCGTCTCTCCTGACTAACTGCTGTGTTACTATATGTCGTCTCTCCTGACTAACTGCTGTGTTACTATATGTCGTCTCTCCTGACTAACTGCTGTGTTACTATATGTCGTCTCTCCTGACTAACTGCTGTGTTACTATATGTCGTCTCTCCTGACTAACTGCTGTGTTACTATATGTCGTCTCTCCTGACTAACTGCTGTGTTACTATATGTCGTCTCTCCTGACTGTCGTCTGTCTGCTCGCTGTATCTGCAGCCTCCGTTGGAGGAAGAAAATGTCCCCGAAGGATCCTCATTACCAGCAGCCGGCTCTTTCGTACAAGAGCTATTTCAGGCTCAATACAGGTGAGTCACTCCTCAAAGTAATCCCCTGATTGACACCCCACTGCACTCAGAATATAGTTACGATAGGTTCGACACGTACTGTTGATAGGGCAGATCCTAACACAAGGGAGCTAGCCAGTTTTCGAATGCTAATTTGACGACTAACGTTTGGCTCGCTGTGATTGTAGCTTTCACGTTGACACAGGCGGTGTGCACCGTCAAACGTTACAGCGGTTTGAAGTGAATAGGTTCTTCTTCTTTTTTTTGTCTCCACACAAATAGGTCCTCCCTGACTTGCCCTCACTGCCAGAAACAGAGCAACACCTTTGACCCTTTCCTCTGCATCTCACTGCCCATCCCGGTACCGCACACTCGGTAAGGCGATATCGAATATCCTAATAAGGCAATATCTGACACACAAACAGTATACCCCACTACAAATTACACAAAGACCCGGGTCTTGTTCTGCTGTATTTGATCTCCACTTACAACTGAGTGCCTAACTTGGCAGTGATACACGGAAGGATGCCAGAGACAAACCACAAACAGTGTAGAAGCATGATGAGATGATGGTGTTCCTTGACGCGTGGGTAAGATAACTCAATTGTCCTGTGTGTCCCTCCCAGGCCCCTGTATGTGACGGTGGTGTACCAGGGAAAGTGTTCCCACTGTATGAGAGTGGGTGTGGCTGTGCCTCTCTCCAGCACTGTGTCCAGACTGAGAAGCGCAGTGGCCCAGGAGACCAAAATACCCTCAGAACAGGTACCGAGTCTTTGGTGCCTTTGAAATCGAGCGTCAAAGTGTAAACATGTATACAGATGAACGGATAAGAGACAAGTGAAACTGTCAGCAATGATTGAAATTGCCCACCCTACTAAAAAGCCATCTTCAGCACTATTCAAACTGAAACATAAAATGTCAACACTATTAAATTCAAAACTCGAGGCACTGAGTAGGTACTTAAGTGGTAGTCATGCTCATTCATTATCAAAGTAGGTGTTTGTTTTTTAGGTTCAGCCAATGATAGGGACTCAAGGCCCTTGTGAGCATCTTCATTACAGAGAAATCTATTGTCTCAGCCTTCAACAATCCACTGTTTGTGTTTGATGTGTCCCCTAGAGTCATGATGGGAGGCTCAGATCATGTGATATTGTTTGCTCATCCTATTTAATATGGTCTACTACTCTGTATAAATCCCGAGTTACTGTGTAATAATTAAGGTGTGTTAATCAATCTTATGAATCTTATATGATTTTCATATGAATAAACCACACACCTCATGCCTAGCTATGTTGGCTTTTCAGTATGAAATTGATTCCCCTTTGAGATTTTGTAGCCCTTTACACTCGTACCCGTATATACGAGTTGAAAAATGGCAGATTTGGGCACTGATAAACGCAGTAACATGCTATGCATGACGTCAGAGCTCTGGCTCTGCGATTCACAATGCCGCATGGGTTTTGACTGACAGACGTTCTGAACTTGAGCACCTCTCACGTCAAAAAGTTTCCCCCATCCCTCCTGCTAATTGGGCAACTTTTGTAAATGTTTTGTTGTCTGGGCAAAGTGAGGGAAATGCTGTAAATGAAAAGGATTGTGTTTTTTGAAAGATGAGACCTTGAGGATGATAATAAATACCGCTTTGATGTCATACAAGCAAGCCAAATACCTGTGAGTCTAAATGTGCACTTCGCATTTTCAAATCATAAGAGTCATGTCAGAATCGGATCAAATCCAATTTTATTTGGTCACATGCTCCGAATACAACGGGTGTAGACATAACCGTGAAATGCTTGCTTACGAGCCCTTCCCAACAATGCAGAGTAATTTAAAAAAAATATGAACACAAGAGGAATAAAATACACAATATACAGTGTCAGCGTTTATGGTCACGATGTTTGATGTACAGTTACAAGATGAAATGGCGTCATACCCTGGGTTGTTCGGAACAGAATGAGTCTGTTTGTCTATTGTGAAGAAAATTTGCCGCGGCACACGCACCTGAATGCACTCGACGCCTTTCTAGGCTCACCAAAACTTAGCTAGTCATGTTCACAATAGAACAAGCTTTCAAATGATGCCCACCTGACCCAGATAGCGATTTATAATGGATCGTTAATTGTGTAATTGCAGGGTTGTGTTCCAACCTTAACAGCTACAAGTGGGCTTGCTCTAGTTCCTCAACGGCACAGCTAGCATAGCTCAAAACAGCACCTTATGTCCTGAACAAAAATATAACCGCAACATGTAAAGTGTTGGTCCCATGTTTCTTTAGCTGAAATAAAAGATTCCAGAAATGTTCCATATGCACAAAAATATAATTTTTTCTCAGATTTTGTGCACAAGTTAGTTTACATCCCTGTTAGTGAGCAGATGGTAGACAGCGTTTATGGCATTGTGTGGGTGAGCGATTTGCTGATGTCAACGTTGTGAACAAAGTGCCCCATGATGGCAGTGGGGTTATGGTATGGGTAGGCATAAGCTACGGACAACGAACATAATTGCATTGAATGCACTGAGATACAGTGACGAGGTCCTGAGGCTCGTTGTCCTACCATTCATCCACCGCCATCACCTCATGTTTCCGCATGATAATGCATGGCCCCATGTCGCAAGGATCTGTGCACAATTCCTGGAAGCTGAAAATGTCCCAGTTCTTTTATGGCCTGCATACTCTCCAGACATTTCACCCGTTGAGCATGTTTGGAATGCTCTGGATCGACGTGTACATCAACATGATCCAGTTCCTGCCAATATCCAGCAACTTCATACAGCCATTGAAGAGGAGTGGGACAACATTCCACAAGCCACAGTCAACAGCCTGATCAACTATGCGAAGGAGATGTCTCACTGCATGAGGCAAATGGTGGTCCACACCCCTACCTTTTTTTAAGGTATCTGTGACCAACAGATGCATGCACATCTGTATTCCCAGTCATGTGAAATCCACAGATTAGGGCCTAATGAATTTATTTAAATTGACTGATTTCCTTATATGAACTGGAACTCAGTAAAATCTTCAAAATTGTTGCATGTTGCGTTTTATATTTTTGTTCGATGTAGTAACTGGAGACACCAGTTAGTCCTCTCACTCAAACCCTTTTAGTTTTTCTTTCTTATGTTCCACCTACCCAAAATGTTTAGCATGTTACTGAATATATCCAGAATATTTTCAGATTTCATTATGAGCAAATGCGGCAAAAAGTACAGTAAATGTAAAATGCACATAAAATCAACAGTGTAATGTTTGGATTCCGTCTTGTGTCAGGTGAACTGTTGTGTCCTCACCTTTGGTCTAATAATTGTCCCATGATCACCTACATGTTCCCTTTCAATTGCTACCATGGTGATGCACATGCTTTTCATATTTCTTCCGTAAGAAACATTTCAATTTAGCCCTATCCATATAGGCCAGTTCCCACAAGTGTAAAGGTTTAAACCTTTGTGGGACCTTCCTCGATGGAGGACAAAATGTTACTGGAGGCTCAAATCTTAATATAACTTAATTGAATGAGATGAACCCCATCTCTGTTAATGATCCATGTGTGTTGGCAGATTGTCCTTACTGAAATGTACTCCGATGGCTTTCACCGCTCCTTCTGTGACGATGATGACGACCTTGAGATCATTCAAGAGAGCGACTCCATATTTGCCTTTGAAACACCGGAGTTGTTTAGACCAGAGCAGATCCGGTCTCAGCGAGGTTTGACTTCATATTATGATTCCCCGTAAATCAGTTTAGCTCTGGGCTGGATTAGGGAGGTAAGAGTCTAGATTAGATTACAAATGGATTTAGCAATTGGATTTAATAGGAAATCATGTTAAATCTGGATGTGATTACCTATGTTCACCCTCACTGCATATGTGTGTACAGTATCTTTTGGACCCAAAAAATTGATATCCCAATAAGAATTGGGTATACAGATATGTGTTCCTATGCCAGAATCCAACATATTGCGCAGGTTAACAGCCTTATTCAACAAATTTGCATCTCACTGACCTGTAGCAGGCTCTTGATCTTTGTTTCATTAACCCCTTAGGATAATGTGACCGCAACCGCAGCTTGGGTAGTTTCGATTTAGAACTCAAAAGTTTGTTCATATCGTGCTGTGTATACATTTACAGTATATACGGCAATGTGTTGCAGGAAGTCCCCATGCTAATCTGAATCAGAACAACTTGAAGTATGGGACAGACAACAATAGGCTACAGGTGTCGACAAAAATGGAAGAGTCAGTGACTCCCCCTCCGAGCCCAAATAAGACCAGCGTGGCTGACAAGATCATTCTGCTGGTGTGTAACAGAGCCTGCGCTGGACAGCAGGGACGCAGGTACACAAAGCAACTCCTCAAGATTTCAACATGAAACATTCCAGTTTAATGTGGCGAAGCAAAGTAGCACCAGGAAAACAAGGAACTCAAGGAACATGTTCATACAGTGGAGACAAACTCATTTGATATAGTTTTGGTGGATGTGGGAAAATCGTGTTCTTCACCCTTGTCTATGACGATTCCAGGTTTGGCCATCCGTTTGTGCTGTATCTGGAGCGGAATGTCACCTGGGACGTTCTGCAGAAGGAGATCCTGGAGAAGATGCGTCACCTTTTGCGTCCTGGGGTCTTTGTCCAGGTAGGTGCAGGTTGTCCACACACAGAGACTCATTCAACACAGGCACACACTTACACGGTGTAACTAAACGTATTGCTGTCCCTCAGGTTGGGCCCTTCAGTTTGCGTGTAGTGGGGGTGGTTGGAATCACGTATCTCTTACCTCAAGAGGAGCAACCACTGTGCCACCCCTCTGTGGAGAGGTAATGTCACCCAGCGCCACCAGAGGGCGCTCGTCTCTCACTGATAGAGGACAGGTAGCAAGAGTTAAGTTTAGCAAGGGTTCAACCTTTCAGTGGGTTTAGCCTTTTGTTTAACCCTTCCGTGGTTTTTCACACGTGCTAAACCGTCTGGGTTGTTGTTCCACATGTAGCGTACCCTGTTTTCCACATTGAGCTGTCATAGGGCTCAAAGATAACGTTGCATTGGTTTCCTATTTATCCAATGTTTGTCTGCAGAGCGTACAAATCTTGTGGGCCAGGAGGCCCCCCACATGTCAAGATTGTGGTGGAATGGGACAAAGAGACAAAAGACTAGTAAGTGTAATGAGACAAAAAAAACACTATGCTGAGAGGGAAAGACACTCACCTCTTTCATCATGACCCAGTGCACACATTTAGCATTGACTGGCAGTCACTCATATGGTGAGAAAAATAGTTTTGCTCTTTGAAGAGAATGCGAATGTGAATTCAAAGCAATAGTTGTGACTGAGGTGTCAGACGTTTCCCTAGTTTCTGTTTGTCAACACAATTTGATAGACCTTTCATGGTTTCCTTTGAAGCTTGTTGTGCGACCTCTGTGTGAACTGTGCATTTGGTTGTGTCTGACTGCAGTCTGTTCAAACGCACCGAAGACGAGTACATCCCAGATGCTGAGAGTGTACGTCAACAGAAAGACGGACATCTGCAGCCTCAGACGTGCTCCCTCGCCCAGTGCTTTCAGCTCTACACCAAAGAGGAACAGGTACGTGTGTATGTGTGTGTGTATGTGTGTGTGTGTGTGTGTGTTTGAGAGCTCCGCTCTGTGTGTTTCAGCTTGCTCCAGATGATGCCTGGCGCTGCCCACACTGCAAGCAGCTACAGCAAGGCAGCATCAAGTTGAGCCTCTGGACCCTGCCTGACATCCTCATACTGCACCTCAAACGCTTCAGACAGGTACAGTACACTACAGACCACCACACTATACGTCAACATCATTCATACAACTACATAATCAAAGTGGATAAGCTCAGTTAGCCTTATATTACCCCAGGAATAAACTCAAAATAGTATTTAATTCAAAGTACACGTGTATAGATCGTATTACTAGTGTATGTCAACACTAATATTATGTTAATTCTTACAAGCTCAGTCGGCATTGTAAGCTCAACCAATCCGCATTAGCATAGTAAGCATTCCACCCTCAACCAACATCATAAAATTTGTTGCTGTTGTGCGTGTGTGTGTATGGTGTCTTCTTAGGACGGAGACCGGAGGATGAAGATGCAGAACATGGTGAAGTTTCCTCTGATCGGGATGGACATGGCGCCCCATATGGTCAAGCGGAGCCAGAGCAGCTGGAGCCTGCCCTCGCACTGGTCACCATGGAGACGACCTTACGGGATGGGCCGTGACCCAGAGGACTACCTGTATGACCTGTACGCTGTGTGTAACCACCACGGGACAATGGCGGGAGGTCATTACACAGGTTAGCAAACAACACACGTATGGACACACACTCTAATATGTTCCTGCAGCAGTAGGGCTATAAATTGACAGGGTTGCTGACTCAAATCCCAAATGGGGTTACAATGCTGTTCTGCCCTTGAGAAAGCCACTTATTCCATGTATAGTACCAGTCAAAAGTTTGGACACACCTACTCATTCAAGGGTTTTTCTATGTTTCTACATTGTAGAATAATATTGAAGACATCAAAACTATGAAATAACACATATGGAATCATGTGGTAACCAAAAAAGTGTTAAACAAATCAATATACATTTTAGATTTTAGATTAGTCAAAGTAGCCACCTTTTGCATTGATGACAGCTTTGCACACACTTGGCATTCTCTCAACCAGCTTCACCTGGAATGATTTTACAAAAGTCTTGAAGGAGTTCCGACATATGCTGAGCACTTGTTGGATGCTTTTCCTTCATTCTGCTGTCCAACTCATCCCAAACCATCTCAATTGGGTTGATCACTCTCCTTCTTGGTCAAATAGCCAAAGAAGATAGTCCCACTTAGCACAAACCAGATGGGATGGCATATCGCAGCAGCCATGCTGGTTAAGTGTGCCTTGAATTCTAAATAAATCACAGTGTCACCAGCAAAGCACCTCCATACCATCACACCTCCTCCTCCATGATTCATGGTGGGAACCACATATGCGGAGATCACCGGTTCACCTACTCTGCGTCTCACAAAGACACTGCGGTTGGAATCAAAAATCTCAAATTTGGACTCATCAGACCAAAGGACAGGTTTCCACCGGTCTAATGTCCAATGCTCGTGTTTCTTGGCCCAAGCAAGTCTCTTCTTATTATTGGTGTCCTTTAGAAGTGGTTTTCTTTGCAAGAATTCAACCACGAATGCCTGATTCACGCAGTCTCTTCTGAACAGTTGATGTTGAGATGTGTCTGTTACTTGAACTCTGTGAAGCATTTATTTGGGCTGCAATCTGAGGTCCAGTTAACTCTAATGAATTTATCCTCTGCAGCAGAGATAACTCTGGGTCTTCCTTTCCTGTGGTGGTCCTCATGGGAGCCAGTTTCATCATAGTGCATGATGGTTTTTGCGACTGCACTTGAAGAGACTTTCAAAGTTCTTGAAATTTTACGCATTGACTAATCTTTAGGTCTTAAAGACATGATGGACTGTTGTTTCTCTTTGCTTATTTGAGCTGTTCTTGCCAAAATATGGACTTGGTCTTTTACCAAATAGGGCTATCTTCTGTATACCACAGCTACCTTGTCACAACACATCTGATTGGCTAAAAATCATTAAGAAGGGGAAAAAAATCCTCAAATTAACTTTTAACAAGGCACACCTGTTAATTGAAATGCATTCCAGGTGACTACCTCATGAAGCTGGTTGAGAGAATGCCAAGAGTGTGCAAAGCTGTGTATCTTCATTTGTTTAACACTTTTTTGATTACTACATGATTCCATATGTGTTATTTTATCGTTTTTAATCTACAATGTAGAAAATAGTTAAAAAAAATAAAGAAAAGCCCTTTAATGAGTAGATGTGTCCAAACTTTTGACTGGCACTGTACGTCTATCGAAATGTGATTGGCATCGATATCCCTGCTCTTTTTTTAGAAACTCAAATCATTCAAATCCACTGAATTATCCAGGTAACATGATAATTGACTCTTTATCCCATCCTTATTATGTCCTCTTTTGCAGCTCACTGTAAAAACTCCATCGATGGCATGTGGTACTGCTTTGATGACAGTGATGTCCAAGCCATATCTGACGATGACGTCTGCAAGCAGAACGCCTACATACTGTTTTATCAAAGACGGGCCACCATCCCATCATGGTCTGCTAACAGCTCTGTTGCAGGTAAGAATATATGCATTTGTTATTTAAAAAACGATTTAATTCATGATTCAAATAAAATAAAATTGTATTTGTCACGAATACAACCAGTGTAGACCTTACAGTGAAATGCTTACTTACAAGCCATAACCAACAATGCAGTTTCATAATAAATTACCAAAGAATCACAGAATAAAAAAGAAATAAAAGTAACAAATAATTAAAGAGCAACAGTAAAATAACAATAGCGAGGCTATATACAGGGGGTACCGGTACAGAGTTAATGTGTGGGGGCACCATTCCATAATTCTATGGCATGCAATGTTTTTCAAACAACAAGATGCAACAATGTCATAGATAGTCTGGAGCCCTGTACTAACTGTTTCCCCTGGTGTCACTGGTGCCACTAACTTTCTTCCCCTGGTGTCACTGGTGCCACTAACTTTCTTCCCCTGGTGTCACTGGTGCCACTAACTTTCTTCCCCTGGTGTCACTGGTGCCACTAACTTTCTTCCCCTGGTGTCACTGGTGCCACTAACTTTCTTCCCCTGGTGGCACTGGTGCCACTAACTTTCTTCCCCTGGTGGCACTGGTGCCACTAACTTTCTTCCCCTGGTGTCACTGGTGCCACTAACTTTCTTCCCCTGGTGGCACTGGTGCCACTAACTTTCTTCCCCTGGTGGCACTGGTGCCACTAACTTTCTTCCCCTGGTGTCACTGGTGCCACTAACTTTCTTCCCCTGGTGGCACTGGTGCCACTAACTTTCTTCCCCTGGTGTCACTGGTGCCACTAACTTTCTTCCCCTGGTGGCACTGGTGCCACTAACTTTTTCCCCTGGTGGCACTGGTGCCACTAACTTTTTCACTTGTTGGCACTGGTGCCACTAACTTTTTCACTTGTTGGCAACCACCCTTGATTTGGTCGCATCAAAAACTATGAATGGCGTCACGCAATAGAAAAATGAGTAATCATCATGTTCATTGATAGTGCTTTATTATTAAGAAGTGTATTAAACTACTGAAAAAAATGTAACTCCTGCAGCCAAGTCAAAGGGACGCTAAATGCGACTAAACGGCCGTAGTCTGGAGCCATGAAGTAGAAAACCTGGGTCTCATTTGGTTTATGCCTCACATCCAATCTCCCTGTAGATGTCATGTCCTCCCCGACTGAGACACGTGATTTAAAATCATATACATATGTGCACATATAAATGTTTTTATACTGTATGTCTAATATATACATTTATGATGTATACAGTGCCTTGCGAAAGTATTCGGCCCCCTTGAACTTTGCGACCTTTTGCCACATTTCAGGCTTCAAACATAAAGATATAAAACTGTATTTTTTTGTGAAGAATCAACAACAAGTGGGACACAATCATGAAGTGGAACGACATTTATTGGATATTTCAAACTTTTTTAACAAATCAAAAACTGAAAAATTGGGCGTGCGAAATTATTCAGCCCCCTTAAGTTAATACTTTGTAGCGCCACCTTTAGCTGTGATTACAGCTGTAAGTCGCTTGGGGTATGTCTCTATCAGTTTTGCACATCGAGAGACTGAAATTATTTCCCATTCCTCCTTGCAAAACAGCTCGAGCTCAGTGAGGTTGGATGGAGAGCATTTGTGAACAGCAGTTTTCAGTTCTTTCCACAGATTCTCGATTGGATTTAGGTCTGGACTTTGACTTGGCCATTCTAACACCTGGATATGTTTATTTTTGAACCATTCCATTGTAGATTTTGCTTTATGTTTTGGATCATTGTCTTGTTGGAAGACAAATCTCCGTCCCAGTCTCAGGTCTTTTGCAGACTCCATCAGGTTTTCTTCCAGAATGGTCTTGTATTTGGCTCCATCCATCTTCCCATCAATTTTAACCATCTTCCTGTCCCTGCTGAAGAAAAGCAGGCCCAAACCATGATGCTGCCACCACCATGTTTGACAGTAGGGATGGTGTGTTCAGGGTCATGAGCTGTGTTGCTTTTACGCCAAACATAACATTTTGCATTGTTGCCAAAAAGTTCAATTTTGGTTTCATCTGACCAGAGCACCTTCTTCCACATGTTTGGTGTGTCTCCCAGGTGGCTTGTGGCAAACTTTAAACAACACTTTTTATGGATATCTTTAAGAAATGGCTTTCTTCTTGCCACTCTTCCATAAAGGCCAGATTTGTGCAATATACGACTGATTGTTGTCCTATGGACAGAGTCTCCCACCTCAGCTGTAGATCTCTGCTGTTCATCCAGAGTGATCATGGGCCTCTTGGCTGCATCTCTGATCAGTCTTCTCCTTGTATGAGCTGAAAGTTTAGAGGGACGGCCAGGTCTTGGTAGATTTGCAGTGGTCTGATACTCCTTCCATTTCAATATTATCGCTTGCACAGTGCTCCTTGGGATGTTTAAAGCTTGGGAAATCTTTTTGTATCCAAATCCGGCTTTAAACTTCTTCACAACAGTATCTCGGACCTGCCTGGTGTGTTCCTTGTTCTTCATGATGCTCTCTGCGCTTTTAACGGACCTCTGAGACTATCACAGTGCAGCTGCATTTATACGGAGACTTGATTACACACAGGTGGATTGTATTTATCATCATTAGTCATTTAGGTCAACATTGGATCATTCAGAGATCCTCACTGAACTTCTGAGAGAGTTTGCTGCACTGAAAGTAAAGGGGCTGAATAATTTTGCACGCCCAATTTTTCAGTTTTCGATTTGTTAAAAAAGTTTGAAATATCCAATAAATGTCGTTCCACTTCATGATTGTGTCCCACTTGTTGTTGATTCTTCACAAAAAAATACAGTTTTATATCTTTATGTTTGAAGCCTGAAATGTGGCAAAAGGTCGCAAAGTTCAAGGGGGCCGAATACTTTCGCAAGGCACTGTATATACAGTTGAAGTCGGGAAGTTTACATACACTTAGGTTGGAGTCATTAAAACCTGTTTTTCAAACACTCCACAAATTTCTTGTTGACACACTATAGTTTTGGCAAGTCGGTTAGAACATCTACTTTGTGCATGACGCAAGTAATTTTTCCAACAATTGTTTACAGACAGATTATTTCACTTATAATTCACTGTGTCTCAATTCCAGTGGGTCAGAAGTTTACATACACTAAGTTGACTGTGCCTTTAAAATTATGTCATGGCTTTAGAAGCTTCTGAAAGGCTAATTGACATTATTTGAGTCAATTGGAGGTGTACCTATGGATGTATTTCAATGCCTACCTTCAAAGTCAGTGCCTCTTTGCTGACATCATGGGAATATCAAAAGAAATCAGCCAAGACCTCAGATAATTGTAGACCTCCACAAGTCTGGTTCATCCTTGGGAGCAATTTCCAAATGCCTGAAGGTACCACGTTCATATGTACGAACAATAGTACACAAGTATAAACACCATGGGACCACGCAGCCGTCATACCACTCAGGAAGGAGACGCGTTCTGTCTCCTAGAGATGAACATCAATCCCAGAACAACAGCAAAGGACCTTGTGAAGATGCTGGAGGAAACCGGCACAAAAGTATCTATATCCACAGTAAAACGAGTCCTATATCGACATAACCTGAAAGGCCGCTCAGCAAGGAAGAAGCCACTGCTCCAAAACCGACATAAAAAGGCCAGACTACGGTTTGCAACTGCACATGGGGACAAAGATCGTACTTTTTGGAGAAATGTCCTCTGGTCTGATTAAACAAAAGTAGAACTCTTTGGCCATAATGACCATTGTTATGTTCGGAGGAAAAAGGGGGAGGCTTGCAACCCGAAGAACACCATCCCATCCGTGAAGCACGGGGGTGGCAGCATCATGTTGTGGGAGTGCTTTGCTTCAGGAGGGACTGGTACACTTCACAAAATAGATGGCATCATGAGGCAGGAGAATTATGTGGATATATTGAAGCAACATCTCAAGACATCAGTCAGGAAGTTAAAGCTTGGTCGCAAATGGGTCTTCCAAATGGATAATGACCCCAAGCATACTTCCAAAGTTGTGGCAAAATGGCTTAAGGACAACAAAGTTAAGCTATTGGAGTGGCTAGCACAAATCCCTGACCTCAAACCTATAGAAAATTTGTGGGCAGAACTGAAAAATCATGTGCGAGCAAGGAGGCCTACAAACCTGACTCAGTTACACCACCTCTGTCAGGAGGAATGGGCCAAAATTCACCCAACTTATTGTGGGAAGCTTGTGGAAGGCTACCCGAAACGTTCGACCCAAGTTTAACAATTTAAAGGCAATGCTACACTCAATTAGTATTTGGTATGTACATTTCTGACCCACTGGGAATGCGATGAAAGAAATAAAAGCTGAAATAAATCATTGTCTCTACTATTATTCTGACATTTAACATTCTTAAAATAAAGTGGTGATCCTAACTGACCTAAGACAGGGAATTGTTATTCGGATTAAAAGTCAGGAATTGTGAAACTGACTTTAAATGTATTTGGCTAAGGTGTATGTAAACTTGCGACTTCAACTGTATACATACAGTATATGTCCTTTGTTTACTCGTCCCAGGTTCGACCAGCTCGTCTCTGTGTGAACACTGGATCAGCAGGTTGATAGGGAGTCGTCCTCCTAGCCAGGCCTCATCTGGCTCCTCCAGACGCACTTCGCTGGCCTCCCTCTCGGAGTCGGCCGAGTTCACTGGGGAACGCAGTGAAGACGATGGTGAGAAACAGCCTCTCATGCATATTTGTCAAGATGTTGTATTTCTGCTATATCAAATATGTTTGCACAATGATAGTACTTGGAACTAAAATTGATACAAAATATATTGTTACAATGACACTGCAAGCCTTATTTATACATTAGCCTACTTTCAGTTGTTTTTGCAAAGCTGAACAATCTGTATCATTCTGTAATATATTTATATAATATCAGACTTTACTAGCTTGAAACCCACTGATAAAAGAGGTGATGAACATGCACTCAGTCTATTCCACTCCACACCAACGATTTAGTTGTACATCTCTGTCCCCTTCTGTTGAGAAGGCTTCTCTACCCGCCCGGCGGTGCGGAGTATCCAGAGACAGACCTTCTCCTCACGCTCCAACATGGCCAGCCCTCTGGCCCTCAGCGAGAACGGCTCAAAGCCCTCCTGGTCCCTCTCCACCAAGCTCCATCTGCGCTCCAACTCTCCCTCGCGCTTCTCCCTGGAGTCCCACTCCTCCTCGCCCACCCTTGAGAGGATAGGCGAGGCGGTTGATGACAAGGTCTCCACCTCCTGCTTTAGCGGCTCGGCGAAACCCGAGGTAAGGGCTGGAGGTAAGACACCCCTGGTCCTGGATGGTAATGCAGGGGCTAAAAGGCTCTTGGAGCAGGTGCACTCCAAGGCCATTCCCCAGGCTGAGCTGAGGAGCTCCAGCCCGGCAGGGGGTAACAGTAACGGGGCCACGGTCATGGAGCCAGGCAGCCCGGGTCAAGGAGCAATCGCTAAGGAGCCTAAACAACGAGGAGCAGGGGGAGAGGAGGATGCCGGGGCCAGGAGAAACTCGGCAAAGACTGTTGAGACCGAGAAGAGCCCCAAGAAGCACCCGACCACCCCCTCCCCGTCCCCCTCCCACACCTCCTCTGCGACCCACGCATCGTCACCTTCTCGAACCCAAGCCAAGAGCGTGGCGGCCACAGTGTCCAACCCCAAGGAAAAAAGCGAGG
Organism: Oncorhynchus tshawytscha; assembly: GCF_018296145.1. Taxonomy (NCBI): domain Eukaryota; kingdom Metazoa; phylum Chordata; class Actinopteri; order Salmoniformes; family Salmonidae; genus Oncorhynchus; species Oncorhynchus tshawytscha. The sequence continues at coordinate 11,581,859 of NC_056452.1, read as the reverse complement.
GTGCAGTCAAAAAAAACAGCAAGACCTCCTCAGCCAAAACAGCCACCCCCACGAAAAAGGAGCCGTTGCAGACCCCAGAAACACTTCACCCTGAAACAGCAAAGCAAAGGAAGGGAGGCTCCCCCAGGTCCCAGAGTTCCTCGGCACACCCGCCGAGGAAGACGTCGCCCAGAGGGACGGTGGAGAGAAGCTCCGCTTCAGCGAGAACTAGAGCAGCCGAGAGAAGCGCCAGTCGGGAGACGTCGCGGACCACCTCAGTGTCAGAGAGGGGGGTGAACCACGGTGGTCCCTCCTCCAGGGCCAGTGGTGTGTCCCGGGGAGGAGAAATGTGTGCCGCTGGCCGGGGCGAAGGTAGGGCGGGGCGAGGGGTGGAGAGCAGGGCTGGGGGGAGGAGCACCAGCAGCAGCTCTTCCATGACCAGCCTGCGATCGTCCAGTGTGAGCGGGGCAGCGGTCTCAGCAGCGCCACCCAGGGGACCTGGTAGGAACAGCAAGACGGAGGAAAAGGGACTTAACTTCTTCAAGAGTGCCCTGAGGCAGAAAGAGACACGCAGGTCCACGGACGGGGGAAAGCCAACCACGACGGCCAAAGCAGGGACAGGCGAGGCTAAAGGCAACTCAGAAGAGGGGGCTGGGGAGGAGACTGGAGAAGGGGCGGGGACTGGAGCAGCCAAGAGGGCCCAGCAGGGGAACCCAGAGGCCCAGATGAACACACCCTCGGCCAAAGACAAGGAATCCTCCAAGACGTCCAACCCAGCCAAGCACTCTATACTGTCCTCCGCCAAGTCCAAGTCTTCCGGAGCAGAGACGGGTGGAGTGGAGAAAGCCTCTGCCAATGGGAAAAAACCTCCTGAAAAGAGGTTGCCACCATCCCGAAAGATCCCCATCAATTCTTCACGAACCACCCAGAAGTCCAAGTGAAATATCTTTGGGGAACCAAAACAATCGCTGACGTGAAGCTCTAAGGTGTCTCAAAGATTGAACTACATCTCCTCTTTGGGAGCGACTTTTGAAAAGCACCTCTGGCTTTTCATTGGCCCTGGGTGATTGCAAGCTGCCATACATGACAGTCTGTCCCTGTCCACTTTATTATATAGTAATGGATTGAAACAAAGCACTTTGTATGATTGCATTGTTAATTCTTTTTTTGAAAAATGATTTTAATCAAATGGATTATTATATGAACTGCACATGTAATGACATTTTTACCTGGTTCTTTAGCGTACTTTGAGAAGGTTCGTCTTGGGCCGACGTCGAAAGGAACTTGTATAGCGAGCAAGTGCGTTTGTTAAGCAGTGTCAGGATGAGAATCCCTGTAAATCACACAATAGATCACACATGGAATACTACTCAGTCACCAGATGTAGTTAACGAGCAGTGTTTTACATCTCTGACTTCTTTGTACTTTGAAAACTTCTGGGTCCACTTTCAAATAGTTCAAAACATTCCACACCAGGCAGAGCATCTAAATATACGGAGCCATGAAACAAACACGAATACCTATCATAATCCCAGTTAATAGCTCATTTGATACAGTATAGGTCAGTGGTAATGTATGTCAAATCTCATATTATGAGCTATCAATGCAGGTACATTTGTAATCCCAAATTCACTGGTATTAGTTGTCCAGTACTGATAATTCCAGTTTGAGCAACTCCAATTCCAGATTTACATAATGAATAATCCCAGTTTAACAACTCTTGGTTTTCATTTTACTTAAACTCCCAGTATGATAACATAATCCCAATTTAACATTAGTGATTGTGCAACAACGTTTTGCTAGCCTATGTAGGACATTATAAGTATCCAGGACTAGAGGTGTGTGTATACCTGCCAATAGCATTAAAGGGACCCATTAGAAATATACAAGGAAAGTGACATCGATCAATGATTTTGGAAGGTTGGGACTGTGGTTCTTCACTCTCCCTCTGGTTGTACTGATTTTGGAATAGTAGTGACATCATAGTGTGACATAATAGCCCCCCCAGAGTGCCCTAACAACTCCACTCACCTCTGCCCCCGACTGGTGACCACTGTCACTGCGGGTGGTCAAGGCCTGACAGGGGACCACATTCAGACTGCCAGACATCTCGAAACATTCCTTAAGACGAACACAGGGTCGACGTGGAAAAAAAGATACACTCAAGGCCATCAAAGACATTGCTAAAGTCAATACATGGGGACGTCTTTATAAGATCACCATATGTGGTGCGTTTGGATCCGCCCTATCCTTTTCTGTTTTTCTCTGTGTCATCACAGCTTGTGCCTGTGCACATTTTTGGCTTATGCGCTACCAAGCATATTTCCCACGTAGAATGCACTGACTTAGATTCAGAAAAGTGATCGCCGTGATGAAATGTATGACAGCAATCTTTGCATGAAATTGCTTATGCATGCATTAAACTATGCAAGCAACACTTGCTAATGTCCACACAAGTAATACTGCTACTTTTGGATGTGTATATATTTCTAACTGTATATTTTTCCAAATGCCTGCATCAGAGAGCATGTTTAGGCATCATTCAATGCTTTATTTGCACATTTTCTTCAGAGTATAATCCTTTTTTTTTTAAATGAATTGTAGGTATTGCTCCTTCACCTTAAAGTAAATCAACTCACTTGCGAATGAATGATTTCTGTATTGTATTCATTTGACTCGTGTTTGATTCCAAACCATTTAAGGGACACGCTACCCCATAGACCTCTGAAACCAAACATCGAATAACTAAATATAGGAAATACATTTGGAAACAACTGGTATGATTGTGAAATGTCACTTTGTCATGGTTTGAGAGTAGGTACTTTTCAGATGGTTTTAGTGACTGAATCCCCAACTAGTTTATATAATTCATTCATTCAAATAGCCAAAGACAATATACAAGATTATTTTCAGTGGAATACTTTATGAACCTGTTATCTAAATACTGGCTGTAGCTATAATCTCCCAGATGTTTTTCAAAGTGAGATGATACAGTAAAGGGTGATACAGGGGTGACCTTTATCAGCATTCCCTTTGCAACCACACTGCCTTCTGTTGCCTTGTTCAAAATCGCCCTTTCCAAGGAGTACCCTTAAAATCTCACATATACACCGAGTGTACAAAACATTAGGAATACCTTCCTAATATTGAGTTGCACCTCCCTTTGCCCTCAGAACAGCCTCAATTCATCGGGGGATGGACTCTACAAGGTTTCGAAAGCATTCCACAGGGATGCCGGCCCATGTTGACTCCAATGCTTCCAACAGTTGTGTCAAGTTGGTGGAATGTCCATTGGGGGGTGGACCATTCTTGATACACACAGGAAAGTGAAAACCCTAGCAGAGTTGCAGTTCTTGACACACTCAAACTGTTGTGCCTGGCACCTACTACCATACTCCGTTCAAAGGCACTTCAATCTTTTGTCTTGCCCCCTCACCCTCTGAATGGCACACATACACAATCCATGTCTCAATTATCTCAACATTTAAAAATCCGTCTTTAACCTGTCGCCTCCCCTTCATCTACACTGATTGAAGTGGATTTAACAGGTGACATCAATAAGGGAACATAGCATTCACCTGATCAGTCTATATCACTGAAAGAGCAAGTGTTCCTAATGTTTTGATGTATTTGATAGATTATATTAAATTGAATATCTGCAGATTTCAACTATTGTAAGACGTATCTTTTTTTTCAACCTCGCAATTAGCTGTTGAAATTCTGATATCTTCCCCTTCCCACCCTTGCACCAATTTCAAATGAAGAGTAGAATGGTAATGGTGATTTTAAGTAGGGAGGCTGTTTTGCTCTGGAGCACTAGCCTTGGTGGTCTACATACAGTACAATAGAAAACAACAGAAAAGCTTCAAATCATATCATGATTATGTTCAAGTGGAATGGGACTTCAATAGAGTAAAAGGTAAAAATGCAAGTCATTATTTAGTTTGGGCAAAGCGCATGAGTGTCAATTGAAAAAAAAAAAACGTTTTTTTTTAGTACGCACTTTTAATGACTCAATTCTAAAATATGTTTTTTTCTTCATGTTTTTTAAGGATTCATTACTTCAAAGGAAGAAAGCAATGTTTGTATATGCCATTGGTTTAGCAATGCAACAACAAGAAGATGTCATATAATACAAAAGAATTGTTCATTTTATATTGCTTTGAATGGATTTAGTTTTTAGTTTTGTTTGTTTGTTTATCATTACAGTTCTGGTTTCATCCACTTGGTGGAGCAAACATTTTCCATTACTCCAAATTCTACTGCATGCCAGTTGATGACTTGGAAATAAAGTCACCACAAAACCGAATTTGCCCTTAAAATCTAACTTTGACTGAATCTCCCTTTATCAAGACATATCATTCTGTCCAATCTAATGTTGTCACTGAGGGGGATGACAGTTGGTGTATTAAACTACAGAGGCATCATTTATTTATAGCTGATTGAATTATGGATATATTAGTTTTGCCCAAGGCTGGGGGGTTATTAAGAGTTAATACACCCTCTTTGTCTCTTTTCCCCTGTAATTTTCATCTATTTCAGGAATCTTTTTGTGCTCTCTGTCTCCACTTATTCCTCTCTCCGAGGGAGAAAAGTGATGAAATCCAACCTTCAGATGAAATTGCTTATTGGGGCTACAACTAGGTCTATTTTTCCCCCACAATCTCGCTGCCTAGGAAATATCAAAATACCATTATACCCTATCAATATCATTGCTGATCTACCAAATTGGAATAGCAAAACAAATAACTAAAGACAAAACATATATATATATATACTATATATGGAAAAAATATGAAAATAAATAAGATTAATAAATAAATAATGAATGAGTAGTATACATATAACCACATCTCTGTTATCTCTGTACACAGATAATATTCTTTCGTGGGGCGGTGACAGTAAAACCAGCCAGCTTAAGAAGCAAACCAGATGTTTTCTCTGAAATCAGAAATATGAGCCACAGCAGCCAAGTTCCTCCAATGCCGAATCAGTCATCTGTTGCCAATTGTGTGAGATCTAAGGGTACCCTATTAGCGATACCTAAGATGAAGAGTTGTCGACTTTTTATCTTGATGTAACACCTGAACAATGACAATATCTTGCTTGTCTTCTGAACACAATGCGTTTAGTGTGTTGATTAAGGTCTAGGAATGCTTTTCCTGGGTTATTGGCCTGCAAATTCTCGACAGGCAATCTCATTTTATTGATCAGTCTTCTCCGGGTGTCTCCTGGGGCCGACTTTAATCCTTGATACTGCTGTTGAGAGACTCCATTTTAAGACACTCTCGATGGATATAACTCCTGGAACGTTATTAGGGTGGGGAATAAAAACGGCTAGAGGTGGAACAGGCTCTTGATTAGCGCCTACGCACTTGTACCAAGATGCATTTCGCTCTCTTGTGAGAAAGGCATGAGTTTGTAAAGGAGGCTGCTTGGATGCTGGTGAATTTGTAAAAGAAGGTTTATTTGGTCCTGTATGTATGTATGTAGGTAGGTATGTATGTAGGAACCCATCTCTCTTTACATTTATCCTTATGCCTCTCTCTCTAGGTCATTGATCAAGCGTACATCTACTGGTAACAGGATATTGTGCATACCGTTGTAACAGTAGGCCTATATCAGGGATGTTCAACTCGGGTTCTCAACTTACTGTTAAGAGTTAGAATAATAGAATACACAAGGTGCAATTTCGAAATTTGATTGTGCATCAGCAGTCACTCAATTAGTCTATGTCAGGTAATTTGCTTTAGAATGGTCAATTAGTCTAGGAGCCAGTTATCTAAACTTGTACATGGAACAAAAATATAACCGCAACATGTAAAGTGTTGGACCCATGTTTCATGAGCAGAAATAAAAGACCACAGACATTTTCCAGATGCACAAAAAGCTTATTTCTCTGTAATTTTGTGCACACATTTGTTTACATCACTAGTGAGCATTTCTCCTTTGCCAAGATAATCCATCCACGTGACAGGTGTGGCATATCAAAAAGCTGATTAAACAGCATGATCATTGTGCTGGGGACAATAAAAGGCCACTCTAAAATGTGCAGTTTTGTCACACAACACAATACCACTGATATCTCAAGTTGAGGGAACATGCATTTGGCATTCTGACTGCAGGAATGTCCACTAGAGCTCTTGCCATAAGATGTAATGTTCATTTCTCTACCATAAGCCGCCTCTAACATAATTTTTGAGAATTTGGTAGTATGTCCAACTGGCCTCAATTCCGCAGACCACGTGTATGTTTTCATGGGGGCAAGCGGTTTTCTGACGCCAATGTTGTGAACAGAGTTCCCCATGGTGGCGGTGGGGTTATGGTATGGACGGGCATAAGCTACGGACAACGAACACAATTGCATTTATCGATGGCAATTTGAATGCACAAAAATATCGTGACGAGATCCTAAGGCCCATTGTGAGGCCCATTTTTTTTTTTACGGTGGCCCCTCATGATGAGTTCCGTTTTTTTGTGGCCCCCACCCCCATCAAAGTTGCCTATCCCTAACCTATATAATACAGCACACACACACATACTATATTATCAACTATGACACAACAGCGGTAGGCCTGATCACCGACAATGACAAGACAGCCTATAGGGAGGAGATCAGAGACCTGACTGTGTGGTGTCAAGAACAACAACCTCTCCCTCAACGTGATCAAGACAAAGGAGATGACTGGTGGACTACAGGAAAAGGATAACCGATCACACCCCCATTCTCATCGACGGGGCTGCAGTGGAGCAGGTTGAGAGCTTCAAGTTCCTTGGCGTCCACATCACCAACAAACTAACATGGTCCAAACACACCAATTCAGTTGTGAAGAGGGCACAACAATACCTATTCCCCCACAAGAGACTGAAAAGATTTGGCATGTATCCTCACAAGGTTCCACAGATGCACAATCGATAGCATCCTGACCGGTTGCATCACTGCCATGGTATGGCAACTGCTCGGCCTCCGCCCGTGAGGCACTACAGAGGGTAGTGCGTACGGCCCAGTACATCACTATACCAGGCGGTGTCAGAAGAAGCGCCTAAAGATTGTCAAAAACTCCAGCCACCCTAGTCACTGACTGTGCTCTTTGCTACCGCACGGCAAGCAGTACCGGAGCGCCAAGTCAAGGTACTCAAGAGTCAAGAGTTCTTCTAAACAGCTTCTGCCCCCAAGCCATAAGACTCCTGAACTTCTAATCAAATGGCTACCCAGACTATTTGCATTGCTACCCCCGTCTTCTACGCTGCTGCTACTCTCTGTTATTATCTATGCATAGTCACTTTAATAACTTTACCTACATGTACATATTACCTCAATTACCTAGACTAACCGGTGCCCTCTGCACATTGACTCTGTACCGGTACCCCCTGTATATTGCCTCGCTATTGTTATTTTACTGCTGCTCTTTAATTCTTTGTTACTTTTATTTGTTTAGTTTTTTAGGTATTTTTTAAACTGCATTGTTGGTTAAGAGCTTGTAAAGTAAGCATTTCATCTGTTGTATACGGTGCAGGTGACAAATACAATTTGATTTGAGAGAGGGAAACTCTAAGATCAATGTACTTTGTGCCATCATAACTACATGTTGTGTTCTGAAAAAATGGAAGTATTTTGGGTAACACTTCATTTTAAGGTGTCCTTATTACAGTGTATTATACTGTAACAAGCATTGTAGTTAATTGTAATACTTTTAGATGTATTTATTTTTTAAACCAACTAAAATATGACATTTGCATAAATATTCAGACCCGTTACTCAGTACTTTGTTGAAGGGCCTTTGGCAGCAATTACAGCCTTGCGTCTTCTTGGGTATGACGCTACAAGCGTTTCTCCCATTCTTCTCTGCAGATCCTCTCAAGCTCTGTCAGGTTGGATGGGGAGCGTCGCTGCACAGCTATTTTTAGGTCTCTTCAGAGATGTTTGATCGGGTTCATGTCCAGGCTCTGGCTGGGCCACTCAAGGACATTCAGAGACTTTACCCAAAGCCACTACTGTGTTCTCTTGGCTGTGTGCTTAGGGTTGTTGTCCTGTTGTAAGGTGAACCTTTGCCCCAGTCTGAGTTCCTGGGTGCTCTGGAACAGGTTTTCATCAAGGACTTTGCTCCGTTCATCTTTTCTTCAATCCTGACTCGTCTCCCAGTCCCTGCCCCTGAAAAACATACCCACAGCATGATGCTGCCACCTCCATGATTCACCGTAGGGATGGTGCCAGGTTTCCTCCAGACGTGATGCTTGGCCAAAAAGGCCAAAGAGTTCAATCTTGATTTCGTCAGACCAGAAAATCTTGTTTCTCCATTGTCTAACAGTCCTTTACATGCCTTTTGGCAAACTCCAAGCGGGCTGTCTTGTGCCCTTTACCGAGGAGTGGTGGAGTGCTGCAGAGATGGTTGTCTTTCTGGAAGGTTCTCCCTTCTCCACAGAATAACTCTGGAGCTCTGTTAGAGTGACCATTGGGTTCTTGGTCAACTCCCTGATCAAGGCCATTCTCCCCTGATTGGTCAGTTTAGACCGGGCAGCCAGCTCTGGGAAGAGTCTTAGTGGTTCCAAACTTTTTCCATTTAAGAATGATGGATACCACTGTTCATCTTGGGGACCTTCAATGCTGCAGACATTTTTTGGTACCCTTCCCCAGACCTGTGCCCCGACACAAGCCTGTCTCAGAGTGTAAGTTTAAGTGTAACTTTAAAGTTACATATGAACAATTTCTATATAACTACTTACTACTCATTACCTAGTGAAAATACAAACAAAAGAAATACAAACAAAAGAGGAGATTCTCCTTTCGTCAACTTGAAATAGCAACACGTAAAAAGGATTTGTATTGTTAGATTAATAATTTGATTAATTAGATTAAACAAATATATAAGCCAACTCAATCACTTAAAAATAACTATTCTAGTGGTGGTGAGTAGTAGTGTAGATAACTAATTTAGAAAAATGGGATTGTCTTTTTCTTCCTTTTTAACATTACAAGTAAAAATGGAAATCGACACCTCTGTTTCTGTCTTCATCGGTTTCTTTATTGTAAGCAATTTCCCATCCTGGAGTCTGAGACCTTGTTGGAATCTGGGGTAGAGAAAAATAATGTACCTATGACAATTTACATTACCCATCATTACATCATCATGATGATTTCTATAGTCTTGGCCTGCTACCTAGTTAGTTGTCGTGTTATCCAGCTAGCAATAATAGTGCTTGCTAACACTGATACATTTACCAGTGTTTAGCTACATTGAAAAGGAACTAACGTTACTCACAGCGTGTTGACACAAGTGGCTAGCATGCTGGGCATGTCTTACATAATATCCTTGGGATACGGATACCCTGAGAACAAGGTTCTGGAAAGATAAGACCATTGAGCCCACCTAATGTTAGCTAGCTAGTTAACTAGCATGTAGCAACCATTGCATAGCTATTTGCCAGCTTTAGGTAGCTAGCTAATCAAGGTCAAAAACTAGCTAGCCAGCATGCTAGCTAATTCCCAAAAAATCCACAGATTGCATGGAAAGTCTATTTTGCAGATGGTAACGAACTAGTTGGTAGGCCTAACAAAACCGCAAGAGAAGCTAACATTAGCTAGCTACAGTTAACTAGCTAACTAACTAAATAACCTACGCTAAATCATCCAGCAAAAATCATGTATACAAAAAACCAAAACAAATTGCATGGAAAACTTGTGTTGTGTTGACGTTTTTGTCTTGTCTACAACATTTTGTTATGTTTCACTATATTGGATCACTCCAATATATTGGTGTCACTCTGGGCTCAGGGACGTCTAGCGTCACTATGCGCAGCGCACATACCTGACATACCTGTGGGCTTGGCCGCTGAACGGCATCAATGGTCCATGTTAGGACTACAGGAGGGCGTAAGGAACACCATGTAGAGCGCAAGGTGACCGGCTACAATCGCAGCATACCAGTTGCGCTGGCAGTTGTCCTGCTCTTGGTGCACTGGCATTGAGGATGTGCCTGAGTCATGCGGGGACCTGCAGTCTCGCTTGGATGAGGGCTTAGCAGCCTCTACACTGAGAGGGTATTTGGCTGCTATATCTGCCTGCCATGTAGGGTGGATGGACAGGCCAGTGGGGCGCCATCCCTTGGTCTCCAGGTTTATGAAGGGTGTTCGTTGCCTGCGCCCTTCTAGGACCCGCTCAATGGCGAGCTGGGATCTGGATGTGGTCTTTGCAGCTTTGGCAAAACCTCTCTATGAAGGTGGCTTTCTTGGTAGCGATTACTTCCATGAAGAGGGTGGGTGACCTCCATGCTCTTTCAGTAAGTTCTGAGTGCTACCGGATGGACCCCAAGGAGAGGCGTATATCTCTCCGCCCCAACCCTTCATTCCTCCCAAAGGTTCTGTCAGACAAGCATGTGAACATCCCTTTTATCCTGTCTGCTTACGACCCCCCGGCAGTGGCAAAGGAGTCTGGGCCTCCCTCCGGCATGCTGTGCCCTGTGAGGGCACTGCCTGCCTATGTGGAGCGGACACGTCAGTGAGAACAACAGACAAGCTCTTTGTCTGCTATGGTGAGAGAGTCCTGGGGGCTGTGCTATCAAAGCAGAGGCTCTCTCACTGGCTCGTGGAGACAATTACGACAGCATACCGCCTGGCTGGCAGGCCAGTGCTGGGATCTGTGGTGGCACATTCAACACGAGGTGTGGCTGCATCCTGGGCTCTACTGAGAGGAGTGCCCCTCGCTGATATCTGTGCTGCGGCCAGCTGGGCTTCCTCTTGCACCTTTGCTAGGTACTAACGGGTAAATGTGGCACCTCCCTCTGCGGTTGGTTCAGCGGTCCTGGGCATCATCGCTTCCTCTTCTGGGGACTGTACCTGGACCCCCCTTCCATATTGACGGCCCCTGCGTCTCGGTCTCGCGCTGGGACTTTGCCGCTGGCTGGCCAGGTCCCTCTAGCACCGACTAAATCTGGTACGGGTATACCAATATATTGGAGTGATCCAATATAGGGAAACATATCAAAGGTTATTTTAACCATAACTGTTTATGGGGGGACAAAATGGCGCCGTAGAGAGAACACGAACATGTTTCAGCGAGCTCTCGTGGCATTCGTAAATTTATATTCTTACATTAATCTCCTAGCTTGAAAAAGTGGTAGAATTGGCTAAATAAGTTACCATATAATGAGGAGTCTTGACGACTATTTCGCAAAAATCTCCGACAACATGCCCAATAGAACTACTAAGAAGTCGACCAAAACCACCACCCCTGTGGATGTGCATGAGGAGCTAGCTAACGTTAGCGAAGCTAACACCATTGCGGATCCAGGCACAATGGACCTGATGATTCAAAAGATGACTGATAACATTACTAAAGTGATCGATGCTAAGATAAGAACGGTCTTGGAAGCAATAGCAGGCCATTCAGCTGAAATACAGAGCGTTGTGAAACGTGTTGTTGAGGCGGAAGGAAGAATTGCTGCAGTGGAAACTTCAACTACATCTATGGACGCTAAGATAAAAGCACTTGAGAAACAGGTGTGCGAAATGGCGGAGCACATTGACGACTTGGATAATCGAGGACGCAGATGCAATATTCGTGTTGTGGGGGAGTCCCACAAAAAATTCTGAAGGGACACGTTCACTAAAATTCTTTGAGGAATGGATCCCTGGCTACCTACAAATGGACACTAAGGCTGGTCGTGTGAAGCTGGACAGAGCCCATCGCTCTCAAGCACCGATACCCGGTCCCAATCAGCGCCCACGGCCGGTGGTTATAAAGTTCCACAACTTCACCGACAAGCAGCGCGTCATGGATGCGGCTAGAAACATCGGCTCTGATGGTAGTCAACATAAAGGTCCAAAGGTCTCATTCTTCAATGATTATTCCACAGCGGTTGTACGAAGACGCAAAGCGTTTGATGAGGCAAAGGCTCGACTCAGGAGAATGAAGATGGACTACGCACTGTTGTACCCGGCCACATTGAAGATTATGGTCAACGGATCACCTAAAAAGCTCTACACACCTGAAGAGGCTGCTGCGTTTATTGACTCTCTCGGGTAAATAACTTTAAGCTGCACCTCCACAGCATTGAATAACTTTGTTTATTTTTGGTTGAATCTGATCATGAAACAGTGGTGTGAGTCCTCACGTACTCCGGCTCAGTAATATTCGTATCTTTATTATTTTTCTTGCTAAAGTAATAGCCGCTATAGCTCAGGCTGAGATGTGTGTGAATTCATATTGGTGCCCAGGCTTGGTTTTAGGTGGAAGAGCCTCAATCTTCTTCTATTGATTTTCTTTTCCATATATATAAAGGATGAGGCTATTGAGCGGCAATGCGGACTTAAGAGTCTACATTGGAGAGTTGAAATCCCCTGCATGTTAGCTATTGGGAAAACCCCTTTTTGGATCTTTACATGTTTAATTTTTGGGTTTAGTATAGTTCGAGTTCAGGGTTCATATTTTTTGTTTATGCTCAGTGAGATAGAGGAGAGTTCAACACATGGAAAAAGGTACCACCCCACTTTTACAGTAGGATCCAGTCTGGATATTGAATGGTCAAGATACAATGGCAGATAACAGACTGCGTGTATGTACGTGGAACATTAGAGGGAGCCATAACCCCATTAAAAGGAAGAAAGTACTGTCTTTTTTGAAAAAGAAAATATTGATATTGCCCTGTTGCAAGAAATTCATTTGGATGATAAGGAGCACCTGAAATTACAACAAGGGGGGTTTGGTCAAGTGTTTTTCTCATCATTTACATCCAGAAGTAGAGGTGTAGCAATTCTGGTGAAAAAGAACTTACCACTTAAGGTCTTGAATTGTGTGAAAGATAAATTTGGTCACTTTGTTATAATTAATGGTACTTTACAAGGGCAGAACATTTCCATAATGAATATTTACTTCCCCCCTGCTCACCCCCCTGATTTCCTCACTAAGGCATTTCTAGACTTTTCAGAATTAAACTCAGACACTGCAGTGGTTGGAGGAGATTTTAACTGCTTGTTGAACCCCCTTATTGATAGGTTTCCCAGTGGTATAGCTTCACTCTCTCCTCAAGCTAAGTCACTTAAAGTTATTTGTGATGATCTGGGGTATGCGGATGTCTGGAGAGCTTTTCATCCCTCCAACAAAGAGTTCACTTTTTTCTCTGCACCTCATGGATGTCAGACTAGAATAGATTATTTTTTATGCCCAAGACGTCTTTGCAGTCTGTTTTATCCGCTAGGATAGGAAGCATCGTCATATCTGATCATGCTGAGGTGATCCTGGACATAAAACTCAACGGGGCATTCAATCGGTCAAGACATTGGAGGTTGAACACAACCATTCTTAAAGACCATACATTCACATCATATTTTATAACAGAGTTTAAAGCATTTTTCTCTATTAACTCTCAATCAACAGATAACCCCTCGCTCCTTTGGGAGACCTGTAAAGCGTATGCCAGGGGTCTGATTATGTCATACACAGCTACTAAGAGACGGAAAAAGCGGGAAAAGCAAAAAATGTTAGAGGGTGAATTAGGAACTAAAGAGAAGAACTACATTAAAACGCCCACTCCTGCCCTATTAAAGGAAATATCAGTCATTAGATCAACGTTAGACTCTCTCCTAACACAGGACGCTGAAAAGAAAATGAGATTTGTCAGGCAAAAGCTATATGAACATGGCGATAAGCCAGGAAAGTACTTGGCATACCTAGCTAAAAAGAGGGCTGACTCTCAGTCAATTGCTACTATTACTGATTCTGATGGTAATCATTTATATGAAAATAAATTGATAAGTGACTCATTTAAGAAATTTTATACAAACCTTTATGCCTCAGAACTGCCAAAGGATGCACCCAAATTAATGGAGAACTTCTTTTGTAAGATTGAGCTCCCTACTATCTCCAAAGAGCAGAGGTCCCTCCTTAATGCCCCTATTACCAAGGAAGAGATAATGTTCGCAATTAAGAATCTGCAAAATGGTAAGGCCCCAGGACCAAACGGGTTTTGTAGTGAGTTCTATAAAGAGTTCCATGGCCTGATCCTTGAGCCATTGCGTGATATATTTAACCACTCATTTTCAAATGACCAACTCCCTCAAACGCTGAGAGAAGCCAACATTTCACTTATTCTCAAAAAGGGAAAATGTCCAGAGTCTTGTTCCTCGTACAGACCAATTTCCCTTCTGAATGTGGATAGAAAATTGCTTTCTAAAATTCTAGCCACAAGATTAGAGGACTCACTGCCACTAATTGTGAAAGGAGACCAAACTGGCTTCATTAGGGACCGTAAGTCATGCAACAACGTCAGGCGGCTTCTTAATGTAATTCAAGCCTACCAACAAAGTGCTGTGGATGGTCTTGTGCTCTCCCTAGATGCTGAGAAAGCATTTGATCGTGTGGAGTGGTCTTACCTATTATTTGCTCTAAATAAATTTGGTCTGGGGGACAACTTTATAAAATGGGTGAAAGTTTTATATGATGATCCTCAGGCTGCTGTCCTTACTAATGGGCTACGGTCAAATAGCTTCTCTATACACAGAGGTACAAGACAGGGCTGTCCTTTATCCCCCCTCCTCTTTGCACTCGTTATGGAACCACTGGCCGAGGCCATCAGGGTAACACCTGCTATACAGGGACTGCTCATTGGTGATGTTCACCATAAAATAAGCTTGTATGCTGATGATGTCCTGATATTCATCTCTAGTCCCGAGACTTCAATTACATCTCTTATTAATATTATTGAATCATTCAGCGAATTCTCAGGCTACAAGATACATGGTGTGCCCACCTTTGTTATATTTCTGACTGGATCACAAATGATGACTCCTCTATTTGGTTAGACATTGAGACTTCTCTTTCAAAATACCCCTTACAGGATCTTTTATTTTTCAGAAGTTTCAAGTCTGTAGAAGATCACTGCAATAATCCCGTTACACTTAACACACTCAAAGTATGGAGGTCAGTTCAACGCTTCCTGGGAAGGTCCAAACTAACCTCTGCTCTTACCCCAATTCTTAACAACCCAGATTTCAGTCCAGGATTGCTGGATGCTGGCTTTAACTTATGGCTTAATAAGGGCATACGCAGGCTAAATGACTTATTTGCTGATAAGATTTTGTTGTCATTTGAGCAGATGGTCGAGAAATATCGACTCCCAAAGCAGGACTTTTTCCGCTTCCTACAAGTAAGACATTATATTCTGAAGAGAACCACCTTAATTGGTAACCCTGATGTGTCTGTCATTGAAAGTGTATTGAAAATGCTTTTTTTCCCACAAAGGAAAATGTCTGTAAGTCTGTTTTATGATACTTTAAGGTCCTTTTCTGCTGTCAACACACAGAGGGTGAAACAAGTGTGGGAGAAAGAATTGTCTGTTACTATTGACAAAGAGATGTGGGAGGACATTTGGAGATATGCAAAAACAATATCTATATGTAACCGTACTAGAGCAATCCAATTAAGAATAATACACAGATTGCATATATCCCCAAATCGCAGACATGCTTTTAGCCCCACTTCCTCTTCCCCTCAGTGTCTTAAATGCAAAACTGATACAGGCACCCTAACACATTGTTTATGGTCATGTACCAAAATACAAAGATACTGGTCTGGTGTTCTGCAAGAAATTGAAAAGATCCTAGGGGTTGATCTAGAATTGGACCCAGTTTCTTTACTGTTAGGTCTCCCTAGTAGGCATGTTACTTCTGTCGGTAAAAGGAGGCTTTACAACATCCTTACCTTCGCAGCGAGGAAAAACATCCTTTTACAGTGGATTAGTGATAAGGTTCCTTCTATTAAAGATTGGCATAAGATACTATTTGAATGGGTGCCTCTGGAATATCTGACATGTACATTGCATTCTAAAACAGACCAGTTCTACAAAGTATGGGAACCTTATCTAAATTACCTAGAACCTGAGGTATCAGCTATTATGCTGCAAGGATTCTCTTAGAATGGCGGGGATCTATGTATTTCAGAACTACACTGTACGTTCCATGTGTGGAACCTAACCTCTTGGTTTAAACTGACCTTTTTTGTTTAATTTCTGTTTGTAAGTTTGTTTAAAATGTATGTATTGAGAGACGAAATGATGGTGATGGGGTGAGAGAAGCACCGAGCGGGAAGAGGAAAATGGTGTACGTATGTATGGGTGTGTATATGTGTGTGCGTGCGTGTATGTATGCGTATATGTGTGTATATGCATGTGTATATGTATGTGTGTGTATGTATGTATGTGTATATATATGCACGTAGATATGTGTAAGTGGGTGCTGTTTTTCTTGTTTTTGTTCTGTGTGCTTTGTCTCTGTTGTTTTATCTCTTAATATGGGTGAAAATTGTGAAATTCCAATAAAAATACTGTTACAAAAAAAACCATAACTGTTTATAAATGTGCCTAATTTTTTTTATTGATGGTTAAAGTAATTGACCCATTGTCAAATGCACCGTTAATTGATTTAATAATTTAAAGTATTTGTTTTTTTATGTGAACCGTTTGTGAATTCATTTTTGTCATTGGGCCTGGGCATCAGATACCAGAGCCCTTTATTGCAGAATTGTGTCAATAAGGTGGTTCATTTTATATTGGCTAACACTTATCACATGGTTTGTGCAAGTTGAAATCTGCGGTCAGAAATATGGTGCTTTTGGATATATGGTTGGAATGCTATCGGAAAATGATATATTTCTCTTTTCTTTATCCCTCTTCCCTTTATCCTCTTCCCTCCTTTGTTGGTGCTCATGATTTTACCAACATACTCATCTGCAGCTTCTCCAGAGATCAGATGAATTCCGTTGTGAGTGCATTTTTGCAGCGAATGAAAAAACACAGTCAATAATTCACTTAGATGAAGAGAGAGTACGTCAATTATTCCTCTACTCTTGAGTCCAAAGATAAAACTGGAGTTCCTTTTGCAATTTTGCCACAACTTCAACTGTATGTCTTTGGGGTCTATAGTCATCTTATTTTTGGGAAAACTTCTAACTGATGTCTCTGAGATGTTGCTTCAATATAAAACAACATTTCAAAGACCTGTCACTTGGGGAAGTTGACCAGTCCCTCCTGATAATATTTAGATCAGTATGAAATGAACCACCTTGTTGACACAATTCCATGGTATCTTCGGTTGCTGAGCCTCCCCAATTCCTCCAAATATAACGATGGTCATTAAAAAAAACAAATCTACTTTTTGTTAAATCAGATTAGAGGTGCATTTGACAAAAAGTCGATTTTACTTTAACCATCAATGTTAGCACATTTTATAAAGCAGTTATGTTTTTTTTTGTAACAGTATTTTTATTGGAATTTCTACAATTTTCACCCATATTAAGAGATACAACAACAGAGACAAAGCACACAGAACAAAAACAAGAA